>NW_025927609.1:2945536-3277536 GCF_022837055.1 Prionailurus viverrinus | reverse complement strand
GCATAGAGCCCAATTTGGGGCTTGATCTCACAAACCTGTGAGATCACGACCTCAGCCAAAATCAGGAGTCCCACACTTAACCATCTGAGGCATCTAGGCACCCCTTAATGAACGCTTCTAAACTTAAAAAGTAAATGTTATTGGACATGCATTTCTAAGTTTTTTTAATGCTTATTTCTGAGAGACAGAGTGTGAGCAGGGAAGGGGCACACAGAGAGAGGGAGACACAGAATGCAAAGTAGGCTCCAGGCTCTGAGTTGTCAGCACAGAGCCCGACGCGGGGCTTGAACTCATAAACCGAGAGATCATGACCTGAGCTGAAGTCAGACACTTTGAGCCACCCAGGGGCCCCTGGACATGAATTTCTTAGTGAAGTGTAGTGAAACTTTTTTTTTTTTCAGTTCCTAAATCCATGAACGAATATTATTTAAGTCTAGAAGGTGTTCAATGAAAATTAACAGAAAAAAAAAAAAAGGAAAGAGTATAAACCAATTTTTGAGGATAGATTCAGGTTTCATGGGGCCTGAAGCTATGAAATTTGGCAAGCTCTTTTCATAAAAATAATGTAGACTTAACTCAAAATCAAGGGGCACCTGGGTGGGTCAGTTAAAGCGTTTGACTTTGGCTCAGGTCGTGATCTCACAGTTCATGAGTTTGAGCCCTGTGTCAGGCTCTGTGCTGACAGCTCAGAGCCTGGAGCCTGCTTCGGATTCTGTGTCCCCCTCTTTCTGCCCCTCCCCCACTCTCTCTCTCTCACACACACACACACACACACACACACACTCTCTCTCTCTCTCTCTCTCTCTCTCTCAAACATTAAAAAAACTTTTTTTAAAAGAATTCAAAATCAAACATGAAAGTGGATATTATAGAGAATGAAAAAAATTGCTTACAAATTTTAAAAGTTGGTGGATACTATAAACCTCACAAAATCCAGAAAGATAACAGATTTTAATTAACCACTTGACATGCCTCTATGTGTCAGGCAGCTAATAGAAAAATAACATTAGGCTGCTACGTTTGATTGCTTCTTATGAGAATTTCATAGCACTATTTTGCTGGCTATGAAGATAATGCCATCTTTCCTCCTGCGCGGTTGGTTGAAATATGGTTTTTTGGTGGTTTGGATGCATAGACGTGTGACCACACACAGATGTCTCTGCTGTTTGCAGTGAATGCTGATAAACTTTATTTCACGTGCTCCCATCAAAAAGGGGAAAGTAAGGCCCATGTTTAGCTGCTTCTGCTATGCGAGGAGGACGCTCTCGACAGAATTCCATCTGTCCCGTTACGGATGGAAACTGAATCCTCTGATGGGAGTTTTCCTGATTGAAAGGATTTTCTAGGGCACCAGGTGGCTCAGTTGGTTAAGCGTCCGACTCCGGTCTCAGCACAGGTCACGATCTCCCAGCTCGTGGGATCGAGCCGCGCATCGGGATCTGCACTGACAGCAGAGAATCCCAAGTGGATTCTCTCTCTCTCTCTCTTTCTCTCTCTCTCTCTCTGCCTCTTCCCAGCTCGCTCTCTCTGTCGCTGTCTCAAAATTAATAAAAGAAAGAAAGGATTTCCCCCCGAGTAGCTTCTGTTCCATGCACTTCAAAACCCGCCCTCACCCACAGCGACTCAGTGCCAAACCCCTCCGGACCTGGCCGCGTCACGTGTTTGTGGCCACACCGCACGTTCACAGCTAGGCCACGCGTTCCTGGCCACGTGACATCAGCACAGCAATGTCCGCAATCTCATGGTGTCCATACCACGGGATCCCCTCTGTCGCCACCTGCACATCAGAGTGCCTGGCGATTCCGCTCAGTGGAAAGCAGGAGTGTGCCCGGAAGCCGGTCCACACCAGACAGCACCGACCAGGGAAGTCACTGTGAACCCCCAACCACATCCCACCAAACCCAAACTAAGCATACCCCTGGGGCGGGTCCCGACGTGCTCCCAGCCACTCCAGCGCCTGTGAGAGACGAGCTGGGGTGGAAAGAGGCTGTGGTCTGAAGCTATTGTATTCAAATGTCTCACTTTTGCAAATTTGACACCTTGTGACCACAAGTGGGGATCCCTAGCTGGATCCCCACCTGGCCCTGGATCCCCAGGGAGGGGCCTGAAGCTTGTCCCTGTGGCCCCATAGGAGCTCCCCCCCACTGGGCAGGAGTTAAGTGTCCCCGCTTAGTGATTGGCCTTCGCGGTGGCCAAGTACGTCGACACACTAAAAGCCACCGCACTTCCCCACGACGTTGACCTAAGTCTAACCGGGACCTGCAGGCGGGAGCGAGCGACACCACTGACGAGTGACAGCAGGCAAGATCGCCCACCCAAAAAGCGAGTGTGGGTTGATGGCATCCAGTCCTCGGTTGGCAAAAACCGCTGCCCGTGTTTTCCCCACAAGTCCAGAGAACCCACAAAACGGTCAGTCGTCTCCAGCGTGTTTCTTTACTTGAGGATGTTCCCTCGACCTGTCAGAAGTCAGCGTGGACTTCAGCCCGTCTCCCCGAAACCCCAGAGAACGTGCAGCTGAGACCCGGCCGGCGCGTGCGCTCGTCACGTGCTTCCTCGTGGTGAAACTTGCAGGAGAGGCCGGCGTTCCCAGCGCACTTGCTGCAAATGTCGAGTACCGGTCGAGTTCTGTGATAGCCGGACAGCGCCGCGAGGGCACCGCGGCCTCGGGGGTTCTTCCTTGTCTGCTCTGCTGTCTGAGGACCCCCTCCTTCTCCCTAACGCGAGGTGCCAGAGCCCCGGCCGCCTCTGACGGCTCCTCTCACTGCCCCGGCCCCAGATGCGCGGCACCCCGACGCAGGGGTGTGACACCACATCCTAGTCTTAACAGAAATGCGTACCTAAGACCAGGGAAGACAGAGCTCCCCCCGCGGGGTCACGGTGCCTTCATGACAGACGCTTCCTCCAACATCGTGAGCTGCTTCTTTGCATGGTGCCCTGGAAATTCGTGCGTCTCTGGGCCAACACAGCCGGGTAGGCTTCCGGGTGGGTGAGAAGTCAAGGCCGCCTCCCGCGGCGGGAGTAGGCTGCTGGGGAGAGAGCTGCGGGCCCTCGGGAACATCACTGTGCAGGAGGGGCACAGACTCGTCCCCTGCGAACCACCTGTACTGTGTGCCTCGTGCAGCCTCTCAAATCGCTTACATGGGATTTGGCACTTACAAATCAAGTATTCTCCGAAGTCAGGCCGGGAACGAAACCGGGATGTTGGGGATGAACCGCCGTCCTTGGCCACTGTGGGTGGAATGGGCAGCCCAGAACTGGGCTCTTGGGCTCCACAAAGAAGCCGCTCTTCCTACCCAAAGAGGCTGAAATGTCTCTTCTGTTGTCCCCACCCGCTAGATCCCCAGTCCAGCGGGGACGTAGCCGATGGGACAAATTGGGGGGGAGACCGGGGACAGAACATGACCAGAGACAGCCATGCCAGTCTTACGTCTAAAACAGGCAACCAGCTGGGACTCCTGGGTGGCTCAGTCGGCTAAGCGTCTGACTCCTGATCTCAGCTCAGGTCTTGATCTTGGGGTCTTGAGTTCGAGCCCCAATTGGGCTCTGTGCTGGACCTGGAGCTTACTTTAAAAAAAAAAAAAAAAGTTTAAAACAAGCAACCAGCAGCTTGCAAATGCATCGAAGGGGCAAGCTTCTCTGCACTGTCCTCGGCAGTCGAGGCCCGACGGCACCTGGATCCCCTTGGCAAGGGCACCAAGTGGCTGAGGGCCACGCTCTGTCCCGGGACACCAGCCCTGCCCCCCAGGAGCAGGACCAATCCCTCCACACTGGCACCCGCTAGCCTTTCGTTCTTTCTTCTAAGCACTGGTTTTGAAATCTTACGAAATCTAAACTAATCAGGGCCCAAGTTACAAGTATATCTTGATGTTTTTAGTTCATCAGAAGCCTTGCCAAGCCTTTTATTTTTAAGTGTGGGCCTTAAAATACATCCTCCTCAGCTCTGGGCCAGCCAGGGGAAGCCAAAATAAAACACCATCTTCTTTGGAACATATGGCAAGTCACTGCCGCCGGAATGAGGGAGAAAGCAGAAAAGAAAGGATGTTCTGGTATAGAATAAAAATGTAGGTTTAATGCATGGAAATAGGCAACGCTTTGTACCACCAAAAGCTGTTTTCCGAGGGAGAAAATGTTAACTACAGAGTTTATGAGAAAAAGAAATGGGGGAAAAGGCATTCCTGAAAACTGACCCAGACACAGGGGTGAGGGGGGTGGAGACCCGCACACCGGAAGGGCCCGCGAGCAGGTCCCATGGCTGAGGGATCTCTCCGCGAGATCCCCCCCACCGCCCCACACACAATGAGCCCCTGCCTGCCCTGAATGGTACTTAAAGGGGCTCCTTTTCTTTCCCGCGGCTTCCGGTTCCCACCCTCCGTCCTTTCACTGGGCTGCTGGGTCCTCTAAAGCACCCCGACATATCGCCAGACACACAGTCCCAAATGAAGGTCACCTACACTCAGGGGGCAGCTTACGGGGCTCCCGGCAGTTCAACTATCTTTAAGGCTTATTTTTCAGCATCTTTCGATGTTCTCTGGGGTTTTTTTATTTTTTATTTTTTTAATTTTTCAGCCTCCTGGTTATTTAACCTAAAACCATAATTCTCTTTCTATGCTCGTAGGATTCTGGGGGGTTTCCATGTCTCCCTTCTCTGTTCAGTGACTGCCGTATTTATTCTTATTATTGTTCTTGGAGTGTTGACGATGCAGAGTGGGAAATTTTATGTCGTGTTACTGGAGAGCAACGTTCTAGGTATTTGAATTTATTATTGGAGCTAGAGTGTCGTTAGAAAACAACATGCGTGCCGGAGGAGACCGCTGATAGGGCAATCGTGGAGGTATCGGGTTAATATATAATGTGTAAGTCTGTGTAATGGATAGTTTTTATTATTCATAAAATTTTCAAATGACTCACAGATGTGCGGCCCGCAGCTGTCCCTTTCTCACTAATGGCCTCGGGCTCTGACTCACAGAGGAATTTTGTGACAAAGGGTTCTGGCAGCCACTACAGTTGTTGTGATATTCCCAGGGAGGGAATCATTCACTGTCAGCAGGGGCGACGATGACCAACCAAGAAAACGCCGAGCCGGGAGTTGCTGGTTAAGAAAGGACACTGGACCCCGGCCTGTGAGCTGCTTTCAGAAACCAACTATTGACTTCAAGATTCTTCCCATCGACTTAACTTTGGTCTCTTTCCATTTACAAAGTCCGCTCTTCCCCCCCCCCTCCCCCCACACCGGGGCAAATCAAAGTGGCCCCTGGATGCAGGCTGGAGAACCGCCAGCGGTGTGGACAGCTGAGTCCCTCGGGGTGGTGTCCGCGGCACCCTCACCTGCCGATGCAGAGAGTGTGGGCCTGGCCACACCGCCCTCACGGTGCTCCCTGGGTGCCCAGGGCTCCAGAGCCCAGCTGCTCAAGCGTGATGCTGTAGGAAGCACCCAAAGGCGCATGTGGAAATGCTGATTCCTGGGCCCGGGGAGCGCACTGCCAGCACGAAACATACAAGGAAGCAGGCTGACGTTCTGCGGCCGCCGCCACAAGGAGGGGGCCCGGTGCAGGAACGGAGAGTCTGGGCAGGGTGGTCTCACTAGTTACAGGTGTGGGACTCGTGGGTCTGAGGTCTAGGGCCCACGCAGTGCGCGGGGTGGAAATGTGTCCCTGTCCAGCTGTAACTGGTCGGGGCGGGTCGGGTCTAATCTCAGCCAACCACTGACGAGACACAGGACAGGAAATAGCAGAGTCTGTGTATAAACGGGCATCTTCGTGGGTCACGTGGGAGGGAGGGAAAGGCCCGACGGGGAGTCTTACCTGAGGCAGAGGCAGGGGAAGCGGACGTTCTCAAGGTCGCGGCTTTCTGGGGGATCAGCTGAAGCTCACTGTCGTCAGCATCGATAATCTGCGTTTCGGGGGGCACCTGGGTGGCTCAGTCGGTTAAGCGTCAGACTCGATCTCAGCCCAGGTCTCGATACCTGGGTGCTGAGTTCAAGCCCCACGCTGGGCTCTGCACAGAGCATGAAGCCTCCTTGGGGAAAAAAAAAATGTGCATTGTGACAAATGCCCAGACTTTGAGAAGGTCTGGGATCTGGGATCTTTGAGAAACTCTGCTCTGGGGTGTTGGAGGGACGCAGGCGCCATGTTACCCCGCACCTTCGCCTGTCGTGAGGTGACCGAGATGCTGAGATGCGGCCAGCCACCCAAGCCCTCTGCAGCATTTGCTAGTATGTCTGTTCATGGATGCTGATTTTCCACGTCTCAAACTTCAGAGGCCTGAGGCCCATACGTTCCCCACGACGAATGAGGGGCACCCATCGCACGGAGAGTCTGTCCAAGGATGGCCCGGCCTGCCCAGCCGAGGGTCTGGTCCCTGCCTTCTCTCCTCAGTAGCCTTCGCCAACCTGTCCTCTCACCTGGCCTGTCGTCTGACCAGAACCACCCCGGGCCTCTCTGTGACAGCCCTGAGTGCTGGGCAGGTGGCCGCTGCTCCCGAAGGGCCCCAGCCGCCTCTCCCCGCTCTCCCCTGGTGGCTTTCTGCCACCCCCTCCCCATTCCCTGTGCTGGCTGGGCCCGCGGGACACAGAGGCCACTCGAGCTGAGGGATCTGAAGACACTTCATCCAGGCGCTGGCTCCGAGCTGCGGGCACAGGGTGCCACGGTGTTCGACCCTAGCACCCTAACGTGGGGTTGTCGAGAGCTGGGAGCCCATGGAGAGAGGGCAGAGGGAGGGAGCGGTTCCCAGAGGTGGAGGAGGCAGGTGAATACTGCAAGTGTGGCAGTGAAGCAGGGGACCCCCCCCCCCCCCAGCACAGGGACCTAGCCTGAGCCCTGCCCCCCTCTCCTCCTCCTACTCTCTCATTGGCCAACCCACTGGGAAGCCAGAGGAGGGAGCCCGGGAGGAGGCAGGAGGAGGCGTGCAGGTGGCCCCCAGGGCACAGAGCAGGAGGGAGAAGGGGGAACAGAGGGCCAGTGCCTTCCCCCTTCAAACCGCTGGAGAGGGGCGCCTGGGTGGCGCAGTCGGTTAAGCGTCCGACTTCAGCCAGGTCACGATCTCGCGGTCCGGGAGTTCGAGCCCCGCGTCAGGCTCTGGGCTGACGGCTCAGAGCCTGGAGCCTGTTTCCGATTCTGTGTCTCCCTCTCTCTCTGCCCCTCCCCCGTTCATGCTCTGTCTCTCTCTGTCCCAAAAATAAATAAACGTTGAAAAAAAAAAACAAAAAAAAAACAAAAAAAAAAACCCAAACAAACCGCTGGAGAGCTGTGAAGAGTCTGGAAGGGAACCTCTTCCAGGGCGTAGTGGGCGCCTGCAGGGACACCGAGTGTCTTCGCGTCTCGGCTTCTATATTTTTATTTATCTGCGTCTGTATTTGATCTTCTAACAATGTGTGTGCTATTCGAGAATAAAATCTAACACAGCTGTTTGAAAGCAGAAAGCAGTAGCACAGGGAGAAAGGCTATCACAGGTGGCCCATCCCCAATCCACCCTGCAGCCCTGGCCGGGCCCCTCAGGCTCTGAGGTCAGGGGCTCAGGTGCTGAGGTCCGGGGCTGGTCGCTGACCAGCCCGAGGTGCACACTCGGGGTGATCGCACTGGGACAGGCGGTACGAGGCTGCCACCAGCTCCCGGGGCTAGTGCTGACCCCGCAGGCCCCACAAGACTGCCCTCACTCCAGCTGCCAGCAGCACTTTGGGGGTTCCAGGCCACTCGTGCTTGTTTTTTATATTTTTATTTTTTTAACGTTTATTTATTTTTGGGAGACAGAGAGAGATAGAGCAGGAGCAGGGGAGGGGCAGAGAGAGACGGAGACACAGAATCCGAAACAGGTTCCAGGCTCTGAGCGGTCAGCAGAGAGCCCGACACGGGGCTCGAACCCACGAACAGCAAGATCATGACCTCAGCCAAAGTTGACTGCTTAACTGACTGAGCCACCCGGGGGCCCATAGGCCGCTCCTGCTTCTGACCAACTGTTTGCAAACTCGGGAACTCCTAGCACCTGCTCTGGTTCAATCATGTGCTAGGACGACTCACAGAGCTCAGGAAAGCACTAGAATAATGGTTCTAGGTTTCCCATAAAGGGTACAGATCAGGTTCTGCCTCAAGAGACCTCAAGGTGAAGTCCGGGCGGGACTCGCACCGTTGGGTGCGCTGTCTTCTCAGCACATCCCTGTGTCCCCAGCCAGGAGGCTCACCTGAGCGTCTGGGTCTGGAGTTCCTGTGACGGGCTAGGACACAGGCACGCCGAGCCCCTGCACAGGAGCTCCGTCTCCAGCCCCCTGCCCTCCCTGGAGATCCAAAGTTCAGCCTGATATCACTTGACCCAAAGTCCCAACCCTCTAACCCATGTTGGTCTTTGTGGCATGAAGGGCGCCCGTCCGGAAGCTGTGTAGGGGCCATCAGCCACCCCACTGGCCTACACCTGGATGCGGTCTGACGGTTTAGAGGCCCCCCTCCCAGGAACCAGCCGCAAAAACCTGCCAAATTCTTCAGGCTTCCCAGTGGCACAGCAGGGGACCCACGGAGCCACCTGGAAGCCGCTCTCCTGTGGGGGAAACCAGAGGATGCCGAAGCGTCTGGCAAGGCTCCCCTGATGGCCCCAGGTGCCCAGGAGAGAAGCCAGACATCTAAGATGTCCTCACGGGAGATGGCGTTTGCCGTGAACTCTCTTGGCGGGCACGTCGGCCTCGCCAACGCAACAGCACGAGACACGTGCAATATGTTCCGAGCTGCGAGTGACCAAGAGGTCACACGTTTATTCCTTATGACTCCATATGTCTGGGTTTTCAAATGGCTCTCTGACTAAGTGTATGAACTTGGGGGGATTTAGCTTGTCGTTAATTCTTTACAGGGACTCTGATAGTTTCAGGAAGTAAACTCTTCTAACGTATTTAAATATTTATGGACTGAGATAAATCCGTCTGTGTTCTTAATCTGTTCGAACATCTTTGCCACAGCTGACAGTGTGTAGTAGATGCTTCGTATGTAACCAAGCACATCATTGTGAGGGACAGCCTGCTTCTGTTCTGAGGAACGCGGTGTCGGGATGCAGGGAGACCTACTTCTGTTGTTAGTTTGTTCGTTTAATTAAAAAAAACTTCTGTGTTAACGTGTATTTATTTTTGAGAGAGACAGAGACAGAGTACAAGCTGGGGAGGGGCGGAGAGAGGGAGACACAGAATCCGAAGCAGCTCTGTGGGGCTCGAACCCTGAACCACGAGATCATGACCTGAGCCGAAGTCGGACGCTTACCCGACTGAACTGCCCAGGTGCCCCTGTTAAATATTTTGAATACACAATCTGATATACTGACTTTTTTTTTTTTAATGTTTAATGTTTATTTATTTTGAGGGAGACAGTGGAGGAGGGGCAGAGAGAGAGGGAGACACGGAATCCGAAGCAGGCTCCAGGCTCCGAACTGTCAGCACAGAGCCCGACGCGGGGCTCGAACCCACAAACCGCGAGATCGTGACCTGAGCCGAATCTAGAGTCAGACGCGTAACCCACTGAGCCCCCCAGGCACCCCGAGACCTACTTCTGGTGCCTGTCTTCCCTGTAGACTCGACGTAAGGTTTCCGGTGAGATCCTTAAGGTTCATGGTGCCCCTGCTTCGCCATAAGATGGGATTGATGACACTTTCTCCTGCACCAGTGGCACGGCATATCTGGGATTTGTTTTAAGCTACTCAAGGGGGAAAAGAGAACGAGACGGAGAGGAAGTGAGATGTGGGAAACGTTAATGATTTGACAGCTGAACGATGGGCACACAGAGGTTTGTTACACTTTTCTCCCTGCTTTTGTGCATGTGAAAATCTCCAAAATAATAAGTTAGAAAACCCCACAACAATAACACCTGCCCCTGTCTGCCACGCAGGAATGCCTTAACGTTCAGCACTGTCCTCGGAGTACCTTTGCCTCTCGGAGAAGGATGCCACATAAACACGTTGAGTTATTACTCTGTGGCCCTCAAATTGTTGTATCACCCCTGGAGGTATCGTTGACAGGGAGCCAGAAAGTAGATTGGGGCCCCTGGGAAGACCGGCTATGAAACACAAAGATAAAACTTTCAAAGTGTCGGAGGCTGCACGGAGGATTTCATCTGAGTATGACAAACCGAAAGCCCATCTGGGCAGATCGGTGATGTAGGAAATAAATTCGCAATATATCAAAAATATGTTGCCCAGTAGCTGACAATTTATTTCCGGAGCTCCATATGTGTCACATTTCCAGGCTCATAAATGATAAATAATAAATTTTTATTTATAAATCACCGGTTCCCAGAGGCAGATGCACACACCGAATGGAAAGAAGCCGCCGGAGAAGCTGGTTAATTTCCAGCAACGCGACTCCCGTCGCCAGGTGGTGGTTTACCCGGTTTGGGGAATTAGCGAGCCGATGAGAAAGGCCGTGGCCCCCGTAACGCGAGGTGGAGACTGGGAGGAGAGCATCTGGGGCGCAGGGTGGCAGACAGAGCCACGTAAAGCGGGCTGCTGAGGTTTGCACGTTAGTAGAGATGAACACACGCGTCCCTCCGTGGAAGGAGGGTGCTTGCAAAGACATGGCTGTTGGCCTCTGACAACCCCCTGAGCTTTCTAGAATAGTGTAAAGAGAGTTATCTGGTGTGAAACCCCCTGGAAGGAAGAGAAGGCTTCCTCAAAGACCTGCGGGGGGGGGGGGGGGGGCAGCACACATGTGCTCAGCAGGGGTCTAGAACTGCTTCCAGAAAGGACAGCCACCAAGAAAGGCCATATGGGTCTTGCTAAAACTAGCGGGCAAATGTATGCAAAACTATTCTGCAGCTCAAGACCTCAACTTAAAAAAAAACTTTTCATTAAAAAAATGTCTTAAGTTTATTTATTTTGAGAAAGAGAGCGTGTGGGGGAGGGGCGGAGAGAGAGAAAGAATCCCGAGCAGGGTCCACACTGTCAGCACGGAGACTGAGATCATGACCTGAGCTGAAACCAAGAGTCGGACGCTTAACCAACGTGAGCCACCCAGGCGCCCCCTTAATTTTTTTTTTTTAACGTTTATTTATTTTTGAGAGACAGAGTGTGAGCGGGGGAGGGGCAGAGAGAGAGAAAAAGACACAGAATGTGAAGCAGGCTCCAGGCTCCGAGCCATCAGCACAGAGCCCGACGCGGGGCTCGAACTCATGAGCCGCGAGATCATGACCCGAGCCAAAGTCAGCCGCTCAACCGACTGAGCCACCCAGGCGCCCCTCCATCCCGTTGTTAAACAACCTTCCAAAGACCCAGATTAGGCACGTTCCGTTTTCCAGAAACAAGTCTGTTGTCTAATCTCTCCGTGCATCGCGACTAGGATTTGCGCAGAACCCAAGTACATTTGTTTCTGCAAACAAATGTAATGTCGTGGAGGCCACGGAAGAAGAGTGTGTGTCTCGTGTGACCGGTGGCAAGCAAGACAGACACACAGCCGCCACGGAAGGCACGCTGTTGACCCGGCCCACAGGGTCCGGCCCAGGCTTTGTTCTCTCTTTTTCCCCTCATTGAGAGGATGTTGCAGAAACAGCAGCTCTGCTCCCTGATGTCTCGAGAGATGGTAATCATTTTGGCAAGATTAGGAAAACAGCCAGGAAGGAGGGGCAAGAAGAAAAAGAAACATTTTTTGGCATGATGTGTGTTTTTGTGCTAACTCTGTGCCGCCCCGAGCACAGGAGGGTGGTGGGCCAGCTCCACCCCCCGGACACCCATCTGTAGCCGCCCCCACCCAGACGAGCGAGAGCAGATCTGGGTCCCTGCAGGGGCCAGTGGGCCAGCTGGTGGGCAGGGAGGCAGGAGACGGCTGCAGCCACCCCCTCTGCCCCGCACTCCCCTCCAGACAGGAGCGTCGAAGTCCTGGGGACTTCCACGAGCGGGAGGGCAACCTTCCCGCTGTGGGCAGACAGGAAGCAGGAGGTAGGATTTGAAGACACATTTCCTTTCCTTCTTTCTCTCTTTGTTTCTTTCCTTCAGGATTTTATTTGTAAGTAATCTCTACACCCTACGTGGGGCTTGAACTCACAACCCTGAGATCAAGAGTCACACGCTCTACTGACTCGAGCCAGCCAGGGGCCCCTGAAGGCACATTTTCTGAAGCTGAGTCTCAACCACATAATCCCTCCAGGAAGAACCAGGGGTGAATGGGTAACAGACCTTCCAGGCCCATCTCCCAGCAGCTTTGGCGGCCACGGGGCAATAAATAAATGCAGGTCTCTCCCGATGGCCTCAATGTGCCATTAAGACCTAAATAGAAATGAAAAGGGGCACTGTTAGTTTGGGCTTTCCAGAGAAACAGAGCTGATAAGACGGAGATTTTAGATGATAGAGAGGTAGATAGATAGATAGATAGATAGATAAAGTAGACAGGTTTTAAGCAGTTGGCTCATGCCATTGCAAGGGCTGGCAAGTCTGAAACTTGCAGGGCAGGCCAGCAGGCTAGAAACTCTGGTAAGAGTTGGTGCAGCTTGAGTCCGAGACCAATGTCCGTCTGCTGGTAGAATTCCTTCCTCCTGGGGGACCTGTCTTTGCTCTCAAGACCTTCACCTGATGAGACGAGGCCCACCCACACCTTGCAGGGTAATCTACTCCACTCAAAGTCTACTGCCTTAAATGTTAATCCCATCTAAAAGATACCTTCACAGCCACCTCCGGACTGGTGTTTGGTCACACATCCGGACACCACGGCCCAGCCGAGCTGACATATAAAACCGACCATCACGGGTTCCAAAGCTCAGGACTCATCAGCCTGCCTGGGTTTAGAGCCCACGCCCAGAGCCAGCTGCACACACTGGGGACATTTCACGGTTCCTGCTCGTTGTGCTTCCTTCAACCTGTCGGTGCATGCTAGCAGACTCCCTTAAGGCGGGGGCACACGCACCTGGCCCCCGCGCGGTCCGCTGTGCGTCTGTGACCCCAGCCTGCTTCTGTTCTGTTCTGTAGTGTGGCCTCATCCACTGCTGGCCCGCTTTTGCCTGCTGCTGGTGATTACGTTTTGACGGATCATTGACCCGGTCAAGAAATTCTCTTTCTCCCCACTTCTCTCTTTCTAAACATACAGTAGAATATGATTCAGCCTTAAAGGGGAAGGAAGTTCTGAGCTGTGCCACAACACGGATGAACCCAGAGGACACCGCAGCGACTGAAATAAGCCGGTCACACCAGCACAAAGGCTGTGATTCCTCTCGTGGGAGGAGCCTGGAAGGCGTCAGAGACAGCAAGGAGAGAGCTGTGGGCGCCAGGGGCCCGGGGCCCGGGGGCTGCTGCTCAGGGGTCACAGGGCCCCTGCTTCCCCAGACGGAAGCACCTTGCGGACAGCGGTGGGACAGCGGGGGGACCGGAGCTCGGCAGTGAGCGCCCGAGGTCGCCGCTCACTTACAAGTCGTCAAAAACGGCAAACTTTCTGTTACGCGTGTTTTATCACAAGCGTGTTACATAGTTCCCCCAAACGTGGGGATTTTTAGTCATGTTTCTATCACTGACTGGTACTTTAGTTCCATTGCAGGGCGAGGACACGCTTCGAAGGACTTCAGATCCTCTTGAATCCCTCGAGACCTGAGCGCACGCGCCGGCCTCGTCTGTCCTCACGTCGATCGCGTTTCGACTGTTCACTGATTCCATCAAGAAATGCTCTCCTGGAAGAACCGGCCTCTGTCAGATTATAGAATCGAAATCGAGTCATTTGGAGAGTTGCTGCAGCATACACGGTGTTGCGGTATTTGAGCAGTGCCTGGATGTGGTGTGTGTGACCCTGGAGGAGAGGATCAAAACTGAGCTCCAATTAGAATAAAAAGCAGGCAAGATTGCCCCGAGCATGCAACACCCAGCTCGGGACCCTGCAGCTCGGAGGCTTTCAATCACAGACCAACAGGCAAGTTGAGAGATGTCCTTGAGGAAGAGAAAACTCTACAAAGAGCTCCTGCTGAATAACCGATGGGAAATCAATTCAAAGAGCGTGACTCTCCTGTGCGACATTAGAGTCCAACCAGGAGCCCCCAGGAGCCGTTTGGGGGAGTCAGTGTGGTCAGAACTGTGACCAGAACAGCACCGAGATGCCACCTGCCTTTCCCCCGTCACATGCGCCTCGTCAGCGCGGAGCATCCAGGCATGGCACCAAAACCCACTGCTGGTCACCGCGCTCTGTACCCGGGCCCACTCGCTGTCAAAACAGGACAGGTGTCCTTGATGGGGCAGAATGTATTGATTAATTTTATTAAGTCTTGACCACTGAATAAGCAGCTTTTAATATCCGTGTGAGAGGGGCGCCTGGGTGGCTCGGTCGGTTAAGCGTCCGACTTTGGCTCAGGTCGCGATCTCCCGGTCCGTGAGTTCGAGCCCCGTGTCGGGCTCTGTGCTGACAGCTTGGAGCCTGGAGCCTGCTTCCGATTCTGTGTCTCCCTCTCTCTCTGACCCTCCCCCGTTCATGCTCTGTCTCTGTCTCAAAAATAAATAAACGTTAAAAAAAAATCTTTAATATCCATGTGAGGAAGGGGGGGTGCCCTCCAAGTCCCTTTGGGGGCAGGGTCCCCCGCCCCAATGCAGTGATCACCTGGGGGAAAACTTTGATGGTTTGAGCTGACTTCCCCGCTGTGATCACCTGTGAGTCCTTGGGGACTTTTCCGTGAGGCGGGTGGGGACGTTCACAGCTGTGGGTTTCTTACGCTGCCTTATGAGGTGTATATCAACACTTGTATGTGTATGTCGAAGGATGAATACTTTTCAGATGACCCAGTGGCCGCGTGACAAGATCATGTGTGGGCAACACATCCATTGGAAGTGCCAGAGAGAGCAATGGATTTCAGGCCAATGGCACAAAACGTTCGTCGATGTGGCGTCAGGCTCCCCTTGGTCACAGACCTCTCAGAAATGTCTACCTGTGGTTTTAGTGGGTTTTAGTGGAGTATCTATGTAAATACTCCTCCCGAGTCCAACTTCAGGCCCCCGCCTCCGAGGCCAAAGTTTCTTGGGTGGGGTCAACTGAAACAATGTATCACGACCGACTGAGCACAGAAACAGACATGACAGTCCAGCCCGCTTCTCTTAAGCGACACATGAAGGGGATTTGCAAAAGTGTGAAACAATTTCATTCTTCTGACTAATTTTGAGAATTATTTTTCATAAAATACACTATTCGTGTGATCGTAGAATAATATGCAATAGGTTTCTTTTTTTTTTTAACGTTTATTTATTTTGGGGAGACAAAGACAGAGCATGAGTCGGGGAGCAGCAGAGACACAGAATGTGAAGCAGGCTCCAGGCTCCCAGCTGTCAGCACGGAGCCCCCCGCGGGGCTCGAACCCATAAACCACCAGATCATGGCCTGAGCCGAAATCAGACGCTTAACCAACTGAGCCACCCAGGGCCCCTGGAATAGGTTTCCTAATGCAAATTTTATGACGTTCTTTTTACTTTATTTTTTATTTTAGTTTCTGTTTTCGAGAGAAAGAGTGTGAGTGGGGGAGCGGGGCGGAGGAAGAGAGAATCTTAAGCAGGCTCCACCCGCAGCACTGAGCTGAATGTGGGGCTCGATCCCACAACTCTGGGATCGTGACCTGAGCTGAAATCAAGAGTCAGATGCTCAACTGACTGAGCCACCCAGGCGCCCCTCTTAATGCAATTTTATTTTGTTCTATTTATTTAGTTAGTTAATTTCTTTTGAGAGAGAAAGTGTGCGCACAAGTGAGTCAGGGAGCGGCAGAGAGAGAGAGAGAGAGAGAGAGAGAGAGGGAGAGAAGGAATCCCAAGCAGACTCCACACTGTCAGTGCAGAGCCAAGTCGGGGCTCAGACGCATGAACTGTGAGATCACAACCTGAGCCAAAACCCAGAGCCGGATGCTTGACTGACTGAGCCACCCAGGTGTCCCTGCAATTTTAAATAAATAACCTTTTAAAAGCAAATCTTTGGTTTTACTCTCTAATACCATACGCTTTCACGAACTGAAAACCAGCTGGGAAGCGTGACAGGGCAGCCTGGCACGGGGCGGGACTCGTGCCAGTCTTGGGGAAACACAAGTCTAAATTTCCCAATTCCTCATATTTAGGACATTTCTTACATTATAAACTTAACCTCCTGGTGTGCCTGGGTGGCTCAGTCGGCTGGGCACCAGACTCTTGGTTTCGGTTCAGGTCATGATCTCACAGTTTGTGAGATCCAGCCCTGCGTCGGGCTCTGTGCTGACAGCACGGAGCCTGCTTGGGATTCTTTCTCTCTCCCTCCCTCTCTGCCCCTCCCCTGCTCTCGAGTGCATGCACTCTCTCTCTGTTTCAAAATAAAATAAATAAAACTTAAAATTAAAAGCAAATTTTTTTTGTACACCCGTGTTCGTGGCAACATTATGCACAATAGTCAGGGGTGAAGATAACCCGAGTGTCCATGGAATAAGCAAAATATAGAATATCCAGACGATGGAATACTATTCAGCCGAAGAAAGGAAGGAAATCCATACTGAAAACTATAGGTCAGGGATGAGAGAAATTGTAGAAGCCACAAAGATATAGAAAGACACACTGTGCTCGTGGATTGGAAGTTAGTATTGTTAAAGTGCCCACACTACCCAAAGCAATCTACACATTCGTGCCCCATCAGGTGCAAGCCCCTCCATATCCCAATAATATTTTTCATGGAAGAGAACAATCTTTTTTTTGAACAAATTATTGTATTTTATGTTTTTAATTTTTATCCATTTTTTTTGAGAGACAGAGACAGAGACAGAGCACAAGCAGGGGTGAGGGAGAGAGAAAGAGAGAGAGAGAGAGAGAGAGAGAGAGACAGAATCGAAGCAAGCTCCAGGCTCTGAGCTGTCAGCACAGAGCCCGACCTGGGACTTGAACCCACGAACCGCGAGATCATGACCTGAGCCAAAGTCGTACCCTTAGCCGACTGAGCCACCCTGGCGCCTAGAGAACAAACAATCTTAAAATGTGTATGGAACCACAGGTGGTCTTGAATAGCCAAAGAAATCTTGAGAAAGCGCAAACTGAAAGATATTATCCTGTCTGATTTCAAACTATTGCAACGTTATACTCATCAAAATAGAATGGTAGTGGCATAAAAACAGACACACAGATCAGTAGAACAGAACAGAGAACCGAGAAATAAGATCGTGCCTAGGAGATCAATTAATGTATGGCAAAGGAGACAAGAATACACAGTGGGGAAAAGACAGTGTCTTCAATAAATGGTGCTGGGAAAGATGGATGGCCACATGCAAGAAAGAAAGAAAGAAAGAAAGAGAAAGAAAGAAAGAAAGAGAAATGGAAGGAAGGAAGGAAGGAAGGAAAAGAAAGAAAGAAAGAAAAGAAAGAAAGAAAGAAATGAAGGAAGGAAGGAAGGAAAGAAAGAAAGGAAAAAGAAAGAAAAGGACACGAAACCAGACCACTATCTTACACCCTGCACAAAAATTCACTAAAAACGAAATAAAGACTTGAATACAATCCCTGAAGCCATGAAACTCCTAGAAGAAAACATAGGTGGTGAGCTACTTGCCATCAGTCTTGGCAATAAATATTTGGATCTCACACCAAAAGCAAAAGCAAGGATAAACGGGTCGGGCGATATCAAACTACAAAAGCTTCTGCACAGCAAAGGAAACCATTACCGAAATAAGAAGACAACCCACTGAATGGGAGAAGATATTTGCAAGTCATATATCTGATAAGGGGTTAACACCCCAAAATATAGAAAGAACTCATAAGACACAATAACAAACAAACAAACAAAAAACCCACACAATCTAGTTAAAAAATGGAGAGATGATCTGAACATTTTTCTAAAGAAGATATACAAACACATGAAAAGTTGCTTGACATCATTAATAATCAGCGAAATGCAGGGGCGCCTGGGTGGCTCAGCCGCTGAAGCGTCCAACTTCGGCTCAGGTCGTGATCTCGCAGTCTGTGAGTTCGAGCCCCGCGTCAGGCTGTGCTGACGGCTCGGAGCCTGGAGCCTGCTTCGGATCCTGTATCTCCCTCTCTCTCTGCCCCTCCCCTGCTCATGCTCTGTCTCAAAAATAAACATTGAAAGAAAAAAATAGTAAGAAAAAATTTCTTTAAAAAAGGCTGTCCTGTCCCGTGCTAGAACTCGGAGGAAACTTGGGTGAAGAAGCCAGAGGCCTTCGAGAAATGTCTACGTTGGATCAGTCTTCATAACAAACAACAAAGAGAAGCTCCTTTCTGCTTTTTGGTTCCATTTTGCAGGCCCCGCGAAGGCTTTTGTGTTATTTGTTTTGTAATTTCAACGAGAAGCAGATTTTTGCAAAAATGACATCAGACGATGCCCCTTGACTATGAACCTAATTTAGAAAGCGGCCCTGGGGCGTCTGGGTGGCTCAGTCTGTTAAGTGTCCGACTACAGCTCAGGTCATGATCTCACAGGGTTCAAGCCCCGCGTCGGGCTCTTTGCTGACGGCTCGGAGCCTGGAGCCTGCTTCGGATTCTGGGTCTCCCTCTCTCTCTGCCCCTCCCCTGCTCTCACTCTATCTGTCTGTCTGTTTCTCAAAAATGAATAAACATAAAAAAAAGAAAAGAAAAGAAAAAGCGGCCCAAACGTAGGGGGCATTGAAGCTGTCTCAGGGAGGCACTGGTTGCAAGAAAGCATCAGGGTCGCTCTGGATGAGCAGGCCAGCTCTAGTCTGGCTCCGAGGAGAAAAGCCCAGCCCTCCCGGGAGCGGGCTCCAGGCCATCAGCTTTCTGAGGTTTGGGCAGCCGCCGCGACGTGACCCCGAGGCCACCAGGAAGATACAACTGTTGTGAAATAGGAGACACAGGGGAGGGGCGTCTGGACGTGGACGGGGTGGCTGCGGGGCAGGTGGCAGGGACGGACACAGGCTCTTCACTGGCTGGGGCCCGGGGTTGGTGTGCGGGAGGACTGGCCTGGCTGGCACCACGGGCGAGCAGGCCTTGCCAGACGTGAGCCCTGGAGGCCAGGGCCCAGCACCGCTCCTCTCTGGAGCGCGTCCTCCGCAGACATTTTCCCAGGGAGCAGATTGGAAGTTCCTGACCTGACACCTTGATCTTGGGCGGCTGGCCTGCAGAACGACCAGAGAGGATGCATTTCTGTTGTTTCAGCGGCCGTGTTTGTGGCACTCCGTCACGGCTGCCCTCCCAAGGCCCTGTGCCAGGCATCGGGAGACTTGGGTGTCTCCGGTGGGAGGTTGCATCCTGTGAAGCTCAGCCTCTGGCTTATCTGCTTCTAGCTTTTTTTTTTCTTTTCTTTTTAATAATTTTTTTTTAAGTTTATTTACTTATTCTTAAGAGAGAGAGAGTGTGAATGGGGCAGGGGCAGAGAGAGGACAGAAAACCTGATGCAGGGTCTGTGCTGACAGCACAGAGCCCGATGTGGGGCTCGAACTCACAAACTGAAAGATCATGACCTGAGCTGAAGGCAGATGCTTAACCGACTGAGCCACCCAGATGCGCCCCCACCCTCTTTCTAGCTTTTAGTTTTTTAATTGTTTTTTAAAAATATATTTATGTATTTTGAGAGAGACAGAGGGAGTGAGCAGGGGAGGGGCAGAGAGAGGGGGGAGAGAATCCCACGTGGGCTCCGTGCTGTGGGCAGAGCCCACGTGGGGCTTGAAGTCACGAAACCGTGACATCATGACCCGAGCTGAAATCAAGAGTCAGATGCTTAACCGACTGAGCCACCCAGACGTCCCCTCGTCCTCGCTTTTCGTTGCCTCTGTGCTGTTCTGCAGTCCCAGTTGCCGAGGGTAGACGACAACGGACATGGCTTTTGCCCGTGGACACGAAAGCGATGGAGTGGTGGGGGCGACCCTCTCACCCCGTGCTCCCCTCTGGAGGCAGTTCTGCGCAATTTGCAGATCCACTCCGATATTCCTGACCCATCAATGTGTCCGTCCTTCACGCCTTCCTGTGAGCTGGTTGTCCTGTCTCACCAGTTCCCTCGTTCAGTAAAGCGTTTGGCACATGCTGATGGTGTGTGTGCATGAGACTCACGATTCCTTCTTCGGCCAACATCACTTTTTTATTTTTTAAAACACCGATCGGCCCCAAATCTGGCTGTGGCTGCCACTTCCCTGGGACGTTTTGCTGGGATCCTTGAGGGGGACGTGCTGGTGGTGAGGACAGTGACGCTTAACCTTTTAGGACCTCATCGTTGGAATTGTTCTCTTGAGAAAAACCAAAGCTTAGGAACAAACATCTGTGGGTCGCCCCCCTCCACCGCATCCTGGCCTGAGCTCTTCACGGGCTCCTCTCAGCTTGGGCACCCCACTTTCCAGAGGCAGCCTTGACTCCTCCTCTGTGTGATCCTCTGAGAGGCACTGCTGTCCCCACTGAAGACGGAGGTAAGTGATCTCGGGGAATGAAACGGCCTCCTTGGAATCCACGTGGTAAGTGGCAAAGCCAGGCTATCCACCCTGGACTTGGGGCTGTGAGCCCTGGGCTCTTTTGAGCAGCCTTTCACATGCCCCAGGGATCCTCTCCTCTGTTCATCTCTGGTGTGATCTCCTCCCCCTGAGCATGGGCAGGGCCTGCCACTTGTTTCGAACCAATAACCTACAGCACAGGTGATGGGATGTCACCTCTGGGATCACTGTCTCCAAGAATGCAAATTCTGTCTTCCTAGCAGATTCTATTCCTTGCTGGCTTTGATGACCCAAGCTGCCAGGTCCTGATTTCCTTCATGAAGACGTCCAAGTGGCAAGAAACCAAAGGTGGCCTCCAGCCAAAAGCCAGCAAGGAGCCGAGACCCTCAGTCCATCTGCCCACCAGGAACTGAATCCCGACAACAACCATGTGAGCCAGGAAACAGATCCATCCCCAGTCGAGCCGTCAAATGAGACCACAGTCCTAGCGGGCCCAGTCAAGTCATGTCTGGATTCCTGACCCGCAGAGATTGTGAGATGATAAATGTGTGCTGTTTGTAGCCACTGAGTTTTGTGACGATCTTTTACAAAGCAACAGATTTCCAATACATCTTGTCCCAGAAACATTCCTTCAAGCATTCCGTCAATATCGATTTGCCGAGCACCAGTCTAGGTGCTCAGCACGCATCGGTGACCAAAACAGAGCAAAATTCTTGCTCTTCTGAAGTATACCTTCTAGAGTTTGTATATACGTGTGGGGTGGAGTGTGTGTTGAACCGTAGACACAGTGAATGAGTTGCATAGTTAATACAGTCACACAGTACGTTGCATGTAGCTACACAAGTGTGCTGGAGAAGGAAGCCGGGCGGGGTGGGTAGGGAGTGAGCTGGGCGTTTGCACTTTTAAACTTCTCATGAGAAAGGGATTTTGAGAAATGCTTCAGGGAGGTGAGGGAGAAAGCCAAGCAGATATCTTTGGAAAGAGCTTAGGGCGGAGGCAACAGCCCAAATGCCCGGAAGCTGAATTAGGCCAGGGGAGTGAGAGGAACAGCTGGGGTGAAGGGGAGGGTGAAGGGAGCTGAGGTCAGAGGTGCAGGGAGAGAGGACTGTGTCGACCCCCTTGGGCTCCTGTAAGGACTCGCTTTTACTCTGGATCTGATGGAGCTCTTAGAGGGGTGGAGCGGAGCAGTGATGTGATCTGACTTATTTATTTTGAGACAGAGAGAGAGAGAGAGAGAGAGAGAGAGAGAGAGAGAGGGAATCCCAAGCAGGCTCCAAACCGTCAGCACAGAGCCCGACGCGGGGCTCAATCCCACGTACTGTGAGATCACGACCTGAGCCAAAACCAAGAGGCGGACGCTTAACCGACTGGGCCCCCCAGGCGCCCGCCCCTGATTTATAAAGGCTTGTCCCCATGGCCGCATCCCATCATCGCTGGTGACCTCCCGCCCCTGCCCGCCCATGCGAACCCAGGCAGCTCAGACAGCTCACACTGGCCGCCTTAACAAGCCAAGAGACTTGCCTGTGTTTCTGAGTGGCTTTCGAGCTCGTGTGTCCTACCGGTGTCTCCAGATCCTGGCCCTTCCGTAAGGACAGCTCAAGCCCTGCCCCCCCCCCCTCCAGCCTGAACCTCAAACCCTTCCCCACGCGATGCAGCGGGTACCTCTGTGCCCTCCTAGCGTTGCTGTTTGCTTTCCACACTGGACTACGGGTTCTGCCCGGCAGGGCCCGAGTCTTGCCTCTCTCCTACGTGTCCCTACCGAGCCTGGACACCGCTTCGGCAGGCTGGCCGGCACCTTGGCACGGTTCTTTCTGCCTCTCCGTGTGGCTTTTCTCAAAGCACTGCTCCACCCCCCCCACCACCCTCCCCTACCGCGTCCTGCTCCCCACCTGCAGGTTTCGCTCTTTTTTTTTTTTCCCAACGTTTTTTATTTATTTTTGGGACAGAGAGAGACAGAGCATGAACGGGGGAGGGGCAGAGAGAGAGGGAGACACAGAATCGGAAACAGGCTCCAGGCTCCGAGCCATCAGCCCAGAGCCTGACACGGGGCTCGAACTCCCGGACCGCGAGATCGTGACCTGGCTGAAGTCGGACGCTTAACCGACTGCGCCACCCAGGCGCCCCTTCGCTCTTTCTTTGAGAGCAGGGAGAGGGAGGCGCCGAGGGAGAGGGAGGGAATCTTAAGCAGTCTCCACATCCAGCGGCGAGCTCGAAGCGGGGCTCGATCTGGAGGCTGCGAGGTCGTGATCTGAGCTAAAATCGAGTCGGACGCTCTACCGACTGAGCCACCCAGGCGCCCCAGTCACGTGACTACTTCCGCGAGCAATTACAGGTGGCTTTTCATTTCACACGCTTAAACATGGTCCTTGGTAATAGTTACAAATGTTAGTATTTGTTACTAATATCTGTTACTGTTACTGAATAATAGTAACAAACCTGTAGAAAAAAATGGAGGGGCACCTGGGTGGCTCAGTTCCTGAAGATTCCAACTCTTCATGTTTGCTCAGGTCATGATCGCAAGGTCTGTGAGTTCGAGCCCCGCGTCGGGCTCTGTGCTGACAGCTTGGAACCTGGAGCCTCCTTCAGATTCTGTGTCTCCCTCTCTCCCTCTCTACCCCTCCCCTACTTGCACTCTGTCTCTCTCTCTCTCTCTCTCAAAAATAAATAAAAAACATTAAGAAAAAAAAAAAAAAGAAAAAAGTTGAGGGGCTCCTGGGTGGCTCAGTCGGTTAAGCATTCAACTCTTGTTTTGGGCTCAGGTCATGATCTCGTGGTTTCTCAAGTTCGAGCCCCACATTGGGCTCTGTGCTGACAACGTGGAACCTGCTTGAGATTCTCCCTCTCTCTCTGCCCCTCTCCTGCTCGCGCTGTCTTTCTCAAAAATAAATAATAAAGTAAAAACTTAAAAAGAGGAAAAAAAAATGGAAAAATAGCCGGAATGGCCGCTTACCTGCGAACGTTCTTGTTTGGAAACCACCTGGCCCTCAACATTACGGTGGAAGCCGTGGGTGGAGGCGAAGGGAAGGAAGTTTTGTCCCCCAAAGCCCCAGGCCTGATTTTATTCTGCCTGAAGACCCCTCTCCCACTCCCAAATGTGTGAGCCACAAGGCCACAGAAACTGGAGGTGATCACCGATGGCGCTCCCAGCTCTTGCCGTATTTTCCCTGGAGATAGCGCCGGTGAGACGAGGAAAGGCCAGCAGATCAAGGGGGTACAGGTGAAAAGGCCGGGGCACAGAGGCCAGGTGGTGGGTGGGCCTGGCCTGGGCCTCGTGGACGTTGTGACTGGTATGGGCTCTCACGTGACCCCACACACCCAGCTCCTCCCTCCAGGTCCCGGGACCCCGGCTGAACTTGTCCGCCAGGGGGTGGGGACAGGTGGGGAGAAAGGCCGGCCCCTCCCTGGCCCCCGAGCGCCCACTAGTTGCACCCGGCTCCTCCGCTGGATCAAGGTGACTCTCACCTTCACCAACCAGGGGAAGCGTGTCTCTCCAAGTTCCCCCCGCCCTAGTCAGTTGGAGGATCTGAAGGCAAACGGATTTATAGACATTATGTAACACTGTATTCTTTCTGTGTAGATTCTTCAGAAAGCGAACTTGGCATTTTAGATCTTATTCAAATATTTGTGGAAACATTAGACAAGTGTTTTGAAAATGGGAGCTGGATTTCATTTTCCACGTAGACGAGGCTGACGGTATTCTTTTTATTATTTACTTTCAGAGACAGCGCGCATGGGAGAGGCAGAGACGGAGGGAGAATCCCAGGCAGGCCTTGTGCCATCGCCGTGTGGAGCCCAATGTGGGCCTCAAACCCCAGAACCGGGAGATCATGACCTGGGCTGAAATGAAGAGTCGGTCGCTTAACCCACGTGCCCCAAGCCACCCAGGTGCCACAAAGTCCACAATATCGTTGCAGAAATGGTGGCTGGGGGAATGGGATTGGAGACCAATGTCTGGGACTTAGAGGGAAGCACACAGCACTCTGGCCATGGCCAGCGGGCGCTCCAACCCGTGCTGTATCAGCCGCACAGAACAGGAGTCTTCCCGAGACCCCAAGAAAGACTAACATTGGTGACATCAGGATAAAAGTGTCAAACCTGCCTAAATTTTTTTTTTTTTGAGAGAGAGAGAGACAGAGGCCTGAGTGGGGGAGGGGCAGAGAGCGAGAAAGACAGAATCCGAAGAGGCTCCAGGCTGAGCCGGCAGCACAACTCTGAACCAGGCACCCCAAACTTGCCTGCTTTTAAATTAAAAAGGTCACTCCCACGTAAAATGGGGGGTGGGGGTGGGGGGGAGTCATCTAACTTTACCCTGCTCTTGGATTGAAGCCAAGATACTGTACAGAAGTTGTGTCAGATCAGTAGGGGAGTTCAATGTCGTTTTTCTTGCTCAGTGACTTTGAAGAAATTGAGTAGCTCCAGTGTGGTATTTCTCTTTTTTAGGCCCGCCTAAGGCATGCCTCTAGGTATTGGCTACAGCATTTCAAACAGTGTTTGAGGCGTTTCCTTACATTACATACAATCCAAAATGTTGCTGTTTTGTAGGGACCACAAGCGCAGCCTTCCATAACTCCTTCTTTGTCACGATTGTTATTTAAAGAACCAAATGTGCATTGCATGAAAACATTATGACCTTTCCTCCTTCTTAGTTTAAATAAACTCCAGGGTAACTAAAAACAAAACCACGAGGAGAACACAAAGTTTCGGACCGGGACCGGGACCGGGACCGGGACCGGGACGAGGGGGAGGGGGAAGGGAGAGGCCAGGGCTAGTCTGGCGGCTGGTGGGACCCGCACAGCCGCACAGGCCTGCGCCCAGCCGGGCCCACGTGGTGTGAAGTTCTTCCTGCCCCTGTCCTCAAGTCCTCGGTGACTGCTGGGCGAGGGACCCTGCGTTTCCGCTCTGCATTGGGCCCCGCACACTGCCTAGCTGGCCCGGGGTCCCCTCGCTGGCCGCCCTGCGGCGCGGGCCCGGCCACAACCCTCTCTCTGTAAAACGCGGTCCCACCGAGCCACACGGCATTTGGCCCCGGGCCGCGCGCCGTTAGCGGTGCCCGGGCCCAGGCGCCCTCCAGCCACACGTTCGCAGCCCGGGGCTGGCGTGCTCCCCGGGCAGCGCGGGCGCCGGTGCGCGGCCCTGCTCCGAGCCGGGTCTGGGTGGGCACGGCGCTCCCCGCTCGCCGGGACTGTTTCCGCAACAATGAACCCCCCCGCCTGCACGCGGGCAGGCGCTGCCCTTCCGCCCGCGGGGTCTGCGGGCGCCCCGCACCCGACCCCGAAAGCCCACCCCCAACACACACAACTTTCGTGTCCCCCTAAGGGAGGCCACTTCACCCGCACTCCGGCCTGCGCGGGTCGCCCGGGGCGGCGGGGGAGGGGAGGCGGGACAGGTGGACCCAAGGCGGAACGCGGGAGCAGAAGGGGGCCCCGTCCCCGGGGCAGCGCCCGCGCCCGCGTCCACCCGGGCACCGCACACAAAGGGGCGCGCGCAGGGTGCCCGGCGGCGGGGGCCCACCTGCCGCGGGTCGCGCCCGGAGCGGCCCGCGCCTCCTCCCGCGATGGTTCGGCCCGCCCTCCCCGCGGCACTGCGGCGGATGGTTCCGCCCACCCCAGCCCGCTCCACACACCTCGCCCCTCCCGACGGCCGGCGGAGGGGGCGTGGCGTGCGCGCGCGCCTGGCCACGCCCCTCGATGCATAGTCATGAGGCGGCGCTCTGGGCCCGCGCGGCGGGGCGGGCCGCTCTTCCTCGCTCGCCGGCGCGCCCTGCTGGGGGGCGGGGCCCGGCGCGGGCGCGAGGCGGGGGCGGGGCCGGCCGCCGCCCGCCCCCGCCTCGCTCCCCGCCCCCGGTGCGCGGGCCCCGCCCCGCGCCGCCGCCGCGCAGGGGCGGGGCGGGGCCCGGGTGCGGCAGGCCCCGCCCCCTCCCTGAATATTGATGCGGCGCGCGTCGGCGTCGCCCTCCTCCCATTGAGCGAGGCTGTGTCGCGTGGCCCAGCGTCGGCGTGACGGTTGGACGCGGGCGCGGCACTGCGGGTCCCGATTGCTGCAGCCGCTTGTCAGTGTGATGAAGATTGGCACCCAGGTAAGCTGTCACTCAACCGCTCCGCCACCGCCGCCGCTCCGCCGCCCCGTCCCTATCAATCACGCCGGCCCGCAGGCGCCGCGGCCGCCGCCCCGCCGCCGCCGCCCGGGTCTCCGCGGGCCGCCGCCGCCCGGGAGGGCCGCGCCGGACCCGCCGCCCGGGGCAGGGGGCGGGGAGGGGGCGCGGGTGGGGGAGGGGAGCCGAGGCCGCGGGGAGGGGCGCTGCCCGCCGGGCCGGCGCGGGGGCGCGCCCCGCTTGTTTTTCGGTGTGGGTTGAGGGACGCGGAAATTTCTGGAAGGCGCCGCCGGTGCCGCGCGGGGCCCGCTGCGAGGCGCGCGCTCCTAACCGTCCCTCTCGGAGCGCGGCGCGCGCCCCTGCGCGGGCGGGGGCGCGGGGGCGCGCGGGGGCGGGGCCGGCGGCGGGGGGGGCGCGGGGGCGCGCGCGGGGCGGGGTGGGGGGGGAGGGCGGCCGGGGGGCGCGCTCGCGGGGCCGGGATGGGGGCGCGCGCCCCGCTCTCGGTGCCGCGGCCACCGGGGGTGCTGGGCGGGGCTGGCGGCGGGGGCAGGCGGGGGGGGGGCGCCCGCAGGGAGCGGCGCCGGGGTGCGAGGGGCGGGGGCGCCGAGCCCCCTGGAGCCCCCTGGAGCCCCCTGGAGGCGGACGTCGGGGGCAGCCGGGGCGGGCGCCCTCCTGCCCCAGGGCAGGGTGCTCCAGATGTGTGGCTGGTAGTGGTCGGACGGGGGGAAGTGGATGCCTGGAGGTGCGGGGCTCGGTGAGGCCGCTCGCTGGCGCTCACATTCCTTCAGCCAGAGATCGTGAGTCACTCGAGAGGAATTAGGAAAAGTTGAGTCTGCCTTATTTCATCGCCGTGGCTGTTGGAGTGCCCCGTTCTGTCGGTGGTCCCCAGACCCCACCAGTGCGGCCCGCGTGCGTGCTGTCGCGTCTGGAGCCGGCTCCGCGTGGCTGGGGGGCGGGGGGGGGGAACCTGTGCACCAGCACACGTGCATCTGTGGCTTGGATCGCAGACTCGAAAGCACCGGGATGTGGTCGGCGTGGATAAGGGGAAAGTAGTTACTTGCACTGTAAGAGTTCGCTTTTTGTAACAGCAACTGGGTTTTGGTTTTTTTTTCCCCTTAGGAAGGGAGTACGTTCCACTTCGGGGTGAATAAAATCCTGAGTTTTAGTTGGGCGTGAGTTTATGATTTTTTTCTGGAGTATTCTGAAAAAGGAAATATTTAATACATTTATGTAACACATCCTTTTTGGCAAATTATATAATGCTTTGTATGGTACATTCTAAATATTCTCAGGGAGAATTGAAGCGAAAGGGAACCGTTTGCCAGTGCAGTGATCGGTGATGCACTCAAAGGTAGTTGTGGGCATATTATTTGGAGGGTGGCCGCCGGCCTCAAATCTGCCTTTCATGTCTTTAGCTTATTGAGGTGGAGAGCGATCTGGGGGTCATCTAGAATATTTGATTGAGTCCACAGTGCACCATTGCAGGACGTCACTTAACCGGGTGCATTCTTAGGCAGAGGTAGGATGCTTCCCGCTTCAGAGATTTAAAAGTGGAAATTGGAATTGATGAGATGTGTGGGTGAAAACGGACTTGAGAGATTAACATTCAGCGCTTAAGATTTCAGTGTCAGCGGGTTGCGTGGTTAAGGATAGGAATACTGACACATTTTGTTGGATCTTGACCACTGGTTTCCACACATTTGCATTTGTGTGTAGCACATTGTAACTTCCCCCCCCCCCCCCCCCCCGAAAGTAACAACATAAGAACTCTGCATTTGAATAGTAACATTGTAGCTGTGACTTTCACTTTTGTTGCAAATTGTTGAAGCATTTGAAACTGTTGAGAAGAAACCTTGAAGCCACTGGAGGGGGGCAGGGGGGAGAATGTGCCCTGGGGCCTTTTCCGGGCTCCCCCCCCCCCCCCCCCCCCGGGCTCCTCCTAGAGAAAAGAGGACCCAGAACGGAGCCCATATATCATATCGAAATAGTTACCAAGATACTGAGCCAAATTGATGCTTGTCTTGCTGATGTGCCCTTCGTTGCCTCACTTAGTACCAGGCGGGGCCCCGGCGTTAGTGACTTTCGGAGTAGTCTGGCATTTCTGTAGCAATTCTGGTGCTTTGTGAGCATGTCTGTAGTTTCTGTTGGTGGAAAAGACAGGTGGTGCTAAAACCCCAGGATTTCTTGTCTCTCTTCGTAATTGAGCGGGGGCTAAACTTCAGCCGGAGGGTACTGCAAACGAAGATGTGATGCACTTTCTCACTCAGGTTCACAGTGTCCTTGTTTTCCTTCCTGAAGTGGCTGCACTGTTGGCAAAGGGGATGAGGAAGTAAGGGTGCGGGAAGGGGACGCCAGGCTTAACCGTCTGGGGGCGGGGGGGGGGGCATCCTACGGGCCGGGAGCTGCAGCAGCCACGTGGGGAGTGCCGTCTACACGGGTTGTGAGGGCTCGCAACTGTGATAAGTTACCATTTTGTCTCGGACGGTGGAAGCACCGGGTAGGGAGAGTTCAGCCTGGAAATTGTTAGAATCAACGCTGAAGGGCCGGGGAGCCTGGCCGTTTGCTGGAAAGGCCTGGCTGCAAAGCCGGGAACATGAGGCCGCCCCTGCCATAGCAACAGCCGCCCCTTGTGGCGTGTCAGCCCCACCGCTGTTTCTGGAAAGTTCGTGCACAGAAGGCTGTGTGGTGTCACAGCAAACGTGCTGTCTGACAAGGTAGTTGGAAACCAGTGGCTCCAAAGCTCGGTGGTTCTGTGGGAGGCGGGGGCAGGCGTTGAGGGGACACAACAGCTTCTTCGTTCTGTGCTGGATTCTGTAGGGAGAAGGTTCTGCGGTGTTTTCAAAAATCTTGAAAGCAACTGGGCTCCCAGGTTGCACGCCTGAGAGTCTGGGAGTAAAATTTTGCACTCATCTTAGGGTCGCGGGTCTTCCCTTTAAATGATAGGACCCAGCCGTCCGCCAGGTCAGCCGCCACGGCCTGCCCTGCCTTCTCTGCCTGCACGGTCAGCTGCTCAGCACGGGGCGCTGGTGCGTCTGGGGGGAGGGTGTGATTCCCCGTCACCCGGCAGGCATGTGCCCTCTGTGCCCTCTGTGGCCGAACGAGCACCCCTGTGCAGGTGAGAGGCCGCAGGGCACGCTCACTGCAGGTGCTGTAATTGTTTGCCAGCTGTGACTGACCCAGAATGAGTAGCTGTTTTGGTCGGGTCCCCAGGTGGCAGGGACCGGGCTGCCCCCGAGCCCGGGGGGCTTAGGGGGTTACACAGGAATAAGGAAAAGAGGAATCTGGCGGGACCCCAGGAAGCTCTAGTGCTGGGCTTTGGGGCTCACAGAAGTACAGCTTGAACTCTGGGCGCGAGTCTGGGCCTTTCTCGGTTCAGCTAGACTGTCGCTCCCCACTGTCTGCCGGCCCTGCACACTGTTGATTGCAAGTTCTCTCCCCACAGCCTACCCGCCTCGTGCTCTTCCTGTTCCCCAGGGTACACGGGGAGAGTGACTGAGCTCTTTCCCTCCGCCACCTTGCAGACGCTGCCCCACGGGCTGGGTGCTGCCCACCCCCCCCCCCCCCCACCTCCGGTCCTTGGGAGGGCTGGGCTCTTGCCTTCCCACAACTGCAGTGGGGCCAGGTCCCTCTAAAGGGACCATGAGCTGGTAGGTACTGTGATGCAGATTCCACCTAGAACAGTCTGGCCAGACTTTTGCAAAAATAATTGCCTTAATGAGAGCTTGGTAAGTTCTCAATATACCTTGTTTCATGTTGTTTGAGATAGTTGATCGAGGTTTTGTTTTTTTGTTTTTTTTTTTTTTTGCATTAAAAAATTTACAAATTTAGCTTTGCATGTTTAAAATTTTTTTTAAATATTTATTTTTGAGAAAAAGGGAGAGACAGAGTACGAGTGGAGAGGGAGATCCAAAATCTGAAGCAGATTCCAGGCTCTGAGCTGTCAGCACAGAGCCCCATGTGGGGCTTGAACCCACAAACCCGGGAGATCATGACCTGAGCCGAAGTCGGACGCTTAACAGACTGATCCCCACCCCCAGGCGCCCAGCTTTGTGTTCTTCTAAAGTGTGTGTTTATGGATACCTCCCCCCAACCCCCCAGGATGTACTTCGGCAGAATTTCTTGCAGCACAAGCACAGACACTTCTGTGACACTGCGGGACTGTTGACCCTCGGGGCCGGACACTTCTGTATCGTGGAGGCTGTCCTGTGCACTGTAGGCTGTCAGCAGCATTCCTGGTCTCTACACACTGGATGCCACTGGGACCCCCACTCCCAGCTGTGACAACCAAAAATGTCTGCAGATATTGCCAATGTCACAAAAGTCACAAATATGGACAGAAGTCACCCCTGGGTGAGAACTGATCTAAAACGGCATTCCCCAAAATGTATATTGTGGAACTTGAGTTTAATGGGCTGTGTGTCCATTTTCATGTTATTAGTTATTTTGTGGTTGAGTTTTCGTCGGTATTATTATGTATGTTTCTACCTATATAACTCACATATTTTTCACTTAAAATATTTAGCTAACATCTTCACACAGTTTTGTGATTCTGGTTTTTTTCTTTAAAGTTTATTTATTTTGATAGAGAGCAGGGGAGGGGCAAAGAGAGAGGGAGAGAGAGAGAATCCCAAGCAGGCTCCAGGCTGCCGGCATAGAACCCGACTTGGGGCTCGGACTCATGACCCCTGAGATCATGACCTGATTTAAAATCCCGGGTGGGACGCTTAACCCACTGAGCCACCCAGGAGCCCCCAATTCTCGTTTTTTGTCCCCCCCCCCCCCCCCCCCCGTGTATTGCTTTATGGCTGTGGCTGGTGTTGTGGAGCCTTTGAGCATTTCTCTATGTTTCTTCCATCATCCTCTGGCCTACCAAGCTCAGTGCTAGCCAGATGGCAGGGCACTGAGTAGGCGGGGTAACGCCCCCGGGTCCCTTTCTGCGGTGCCCTGTCCTGGAGCATACGGTGCCCCGGGCAAAGGCTTGTCCACGTGAAAGGGTCCTGGCCTTGAACAGTTGGGGTTCTTGTTTTTCATAAAACATTAACTCTTTAAAAAAAAATTCTTTTTTAACATTCATTTTTGAGAGAGGGAGCGGGGGAGGGACAGAGAGGGAGACGCAGAATCCGAAGCAGGCTCCAGGCTCCGAGCTGTCAGCACAGAGCCCGACATGGGGCTCGAACTCATGAACCATGAGACAGATCATGACCTGAGCCGAAGTCGAACGCTTGACCGACTGGGCCCCCCAGGCGCCCTCATTAATTCTTGATAACAAGTCCATCATGAAAGTTTTGAGTGTGGGGTTTTAGTGATGCCAGTGATGGTCACGGTCTGAAAAGCAAAGCCCACTAAGACATCGCAGTTCAGAATTTGCTAAAACAGATTCTGATTCCATTAAAACACCTTCATTGTTAGAATTTTGCTGTGACTTTAATGGACTTATGTGGATCTTTGGCTTAGAAATGTCTTGTTTTCGGACAGTTTGTTTTAACAGGATGTATTTACTCTCTGATTAAAAAAAATTTTTTTTTCAAATGTTTTTGTTTATTTTTGAGACAGAGAGAGACAGAACAGGAGCAGGGGAGGGGCAGAGAACGAGGGAGACACAGAGTCTGAAGCAGGCTCCAGGCTCTGAGCTGTCAGTGCAGAGCCCGGCGCGGGGCTCGAACTCACGGACTGTGTGTGAGATCATGACCTGAGCTCAAGTCGGACGCTCAACCGACTGAGCCCCCCAGGCGCCCCTGATTTTATTTGAATGTTAAAGAGGTATCTCCCCAAAACTTGTGTGAAAAATAAAGTGATCTCTTGACAGATGTTTTCTTCAGAATGAGTTATTGACTGAATACCTCCCGGGGGTGGGGGTCGGGGGGGATGTGAGCCAGTGTGGAAGACCGTGGACATGGACAGGTGGCCGAGCCGCGGTCCCTGAAGACCCCTCCCCCCCCCCCCCCCCACACACACACAATTAAGATGCCTTGAACTGGAGCGACATACAGTTAGTTTCCTGAAAGAGATCTGGGAAAAGATCTGACAGTTGTCTCGGATTCCTTGAGAACTTTCTGAGCTTTCTGAACAAATAGGTCTGGTTTGAAAGGGGATCCTCAGTGACACTCAGTTTCTGGAAAATAGTAGTAAGCAGAAAAACGAGCAAAAGGGACCCGCAGTTCGCGAGTGTCTCTGGCTTTGAGACCGTCGCTCCCGGAGACAACAAAGCTAAGGTCCCCCTAGAACGTCTGGTCTCTGTCGGTGGACTCGATCGTGTTCCTCGTGGTCGTTAGTTGCAGCAGGCGCACCTGTCCTGCCGGGAGAGTGGACCCTGTAGGACGCGTGGGAGCCGGGGTGGGGGGTGGCGGCGGCGGCCCCTGCCACAGGCCTGTTTGCGGATTAACCGGAAAACGCAAAACACTGGATGTCCCCCAGGCTGCTCTCGCCGCTTTTAGACGGGTCACAAAGAGGACGGCTCGATTTCTGAAGCGTCACGTGTGTCTCTTCGGACAGCTGGGCCTTAGGCCAGGGCTGGCAAACGACAGGCCGCTGGCCAAGTGGCCCTGGGGCCGCGCGCTCTGCATTTTGAGGGTCACACGAGAAGAAAGGAGACTGTGTGACAGAGAAGGTGGGTCGCCCGCAAAGCCAAGAGAGCACCACGTGGCCCCCGCGGAACACGTTTGCTGACCTCCCTCAGTTCACGGCCGGACCACGTGGAGGCCGATCTGGGTGCAGGCGATCGGGTTGCATAACCGTCGGGGAAAGACGAGCGAGGAAAGGGAGGGGGCGGGCTAGCTCCCCGCGGGGGACTGGGCCCTGCTGGGGCCGGTCTGCGACGACGTCACCCTGTGAAAACCCGGCCTGTGTAAATAGCTCCCCGGCCAGAATTAGAATCGCGAAGGCCTCCACGTGACCACGCGCTGGAAGCTAAATCTAGAAGCCTGCTTTCAGGACGAGTTCCTGTCGCTTCCGGGCTCCCTTGTTTTTCTCTCCTTGGCATCTGAGCCCTGGGGAACCTCGCGTCGCTGATGAAGTCAGGAGACGGTGTCGGATTCTCTCTCCTGCCGGCCGCCGCCGCCTGGCCCAGGAGCGCTTGTTCCGAGACCCCCGATGCCCCTGGGGGAGCAAGGAAGGTTCCCTGGTGGGGCGGCGCTCCCGGCGACGGCCCGCCGGGCTCAGGAGCACCAGGCGAGGGGGCCGAGGGCAGGGGGCCGGGGCCTGGGCCCGGACGCCCTCGCTTCGGTCTGTAGGGGCTGCTGTTTTCCTCCTAGAATCTCCGCCTGCTTTTTTGTCTTCACATCTCTTTCAGGGTTTCTTCTTTCGTAAAAGGAATAAGAAAAGGGACTGAATGATCCTCACCTCTTTTTTTTTATTTATTTAAAAAAAATTTTTTTTTCAACGTTTATTTATTTTTGGGACAGAGAGAGACAGAGCATGAATGGGGGAGGGGCAGAGAGAGAGGGAGACACAGAATCGGAAACAGGCTCCAGGCTCCGAGCCCTCAGCCCAGAGCCTGACGCGGGGCTCAAACCCACGGACCGCGAGATCGTGACCTGGCTGAAGTCCGACGCTTAACCGACTGCGCCACCCAGGCGCCCCAATCCTCACCTCTTTTAAGACGGTTGTTTTTCTCCTGGACCCTTTGACCCTCTGGATACCCTGAGGTCAGCCTGCCTGAGGGTACACCCGCCCTGTTGTTATTTCGAGTTTGGGTTTCTGTTTCAGTTGTCGCGTCAGCCCAGGACGTCCTTACGTTCCCCGTAACTGTTTTGAACTTTAAAAATCTCTCTCGTTGTGTCTGTTATTTTCCCTGTTTTAAAAAGTTACTCTTTTTTTTTTTTTAAAGATTTTTTTAATGTTTATTTTTGAGAGAGAGGAAGAGTGCGAGCAAGGGAGGGGCAGAGAGAGAGGGAGGCACAGAAACCCGAAGCAGGCTCCAGGCTCCGAGCTGTCAGCACAGGGCCCGCCATGGGGCTCGAACCCACGGACCCATGAGATCATGACCACGAGAGCCAAAGTTGGATGCTTAACCAACTGAGCCACCCTGGAGCCCCTAGACCTATGTGAGGCACTTTTTTTTTTTTAATGTTTATTTATTTTTTACAGAGAGACAGTACGTGCAGGGGAGGGGTAGACAGAGAGAGAGAGACACAGAATCCAAAGCAGGCTCCAGCCTCCTAACTGTCAGCACAGAGCCCGACGCGGGGCTCAAACCCACAAACCGTGAGATCATGACCTCAGCTAATTTTTCCTCTGACAATTTTCACCTCTAACAATTTTTCCTTTGATGGGTGTGATTTTTGGTGGCAAGTCTGAAAACTCTTCCCCTTAGACCCAGAAGATTTCCTGTTTTTTATTTTATTTTTTTTATTTTTTAAATGTTTATTTTTGAGAGAGAGGGAGGGAGGGAGAGAGAGAGAGAGAGAGAGAGAGAGAGAACATGAGCAGGGGAGGGGCAGAGAGAGAGAGAGACACACACACACAGAATCCAAAGCAGGCTCCAGGCTCTGAGCCATCATCACAGAGCCTGATGCGGGGCTCGAACCCACGAACTGTGAGATCATGACCTGAGCCGAAGTCGGACACTCAGCCGACTGAGCCACCAGGCGCCCCTAAAAAATTATTCTATGTGAACTGTTCTCCAAGTGGATAATTCAGTTCATAGAATTTGCATGGAGTGGAATGCACATAGCGGAACGTTCCCGGTATCTCTGTCTTCCAAGCTTAAGAGAATGTTTTCCTAATGTGATTTTTTTCCGTGTAGGGAATAATACCAAAAGTGATGATTACGGTACAAATAAAACATTTAAATATTTTCCCTTTGTGTACTCTTGGCAGGGTGTCATTAAAACGATCTGAAATCTGTCTAGACTAGTCAGGATAATCAGGTGTTGAAAAGTAGGTATGAACTGTGCTCTGCGATGTGTGATGTGGTTGCTCATTCGAAGGGGGCATCGAGGTACTGGTGAGTGTGCAGAGTACTAACTGTCAGTGTAAACGTGCTGTAATTCAGGTTCTGTGGCGTTAACTGGGAATGAAGCATTTACGGCTAAGAGGAACACAGCCGCGATAAAGTTTAACCGCTAACGCCCTGGAATTCATTTCAAGGGGCTAAACCCTGGAAGATGATCCTGGGTGTGTTTGCCTTCCCAGACTGTTGTGTGTGCGCAGCCAGCCCTGAGCCTCGAAGGACAAACAGCCACAGTCCCTGCGGTACCGAGGGCAGATTGCGGTGTGGGAGTCCGGGGAGCGGGCGCTTCCGTCCTCGGTGGAGTGAGGGCTGTTGGCGAAGCGGGGCCTGTGGGTTAGTGCGGATCGGAGGAAGGGGGAGGGGAAGCGGAGGACTGAGGTAGGGACGTAATTCCCAAAGCGCCAGAGGGAGAGCTTCGCTCAACGGAGAGGAAAGAGGGGCGCCTGGCCGGCTCAGTTGCCGGAACGTGTGATGTTTGACCTCAGGGTCGTGAGTTGGAGCCCCACGTTGGGTGTACTTAGACAGGAGCATGGGAAAAAGAAGATGACGACAAGGAAGCTTACTTGGTTGAGAAACAACCGACCCGAGCTGGCGTGGGGAAGTCCGCAACGTGTCAGTAACTGCAGGTCATGTCAGTGGGTTTAGACCTCCCACGTGATGATGACTCCAGATTTAGGAGAAATGTGGAAATCTAGCTACATGCTGCGTATGAGTGAAGACTCCTGGGGGGCTCAGTCGATTAAGCGTCTGACTTCGGCTCCGGTCGTGATCTCGCGGTCCGTGAGTTCGAGCCCCGCGTCGGGCTCTGTGCTGACGGCTCGGAGCCTGGAGACTGCTTCCGATTCTGTGTCTCCCCCTCTCTGCCTCTCCCCTGCTCTGTCTCTCTCAAAAATAAACATTAAAAAAATACTGTGTGCAAGTGATACACCCAGAACACAAGAAGGTAGGAAACAGGGATGGGAATGTATATGAGTCCTAACAGAAAGAAAGCAGGTTTAGTAACTTTGAACCAGACATACTTAGGCTCAAGTGACAGAGCTCTGAGCACGTCTTGTCACTCAAAGGCACGGTTAATGATCGCACACTTAATGTGACAGTGAAACAGAGTCCTACTCTCCAAAACCGGAGAAGCGGACCATCTACGTGTACAGGGGAAGGCTGTAAAGGGACTGCGAGTTGCAAGCCAAGGACCCAGGAAGAAGAAGGGGTGTGGAGGGGGCTCTTAACCTGGTCCCGGTGACGTTTGGGGCCAGATCATTCTTTGCACCTGTGCACTGTAGGGTGTTTCACAGAAGCCCTGGCCTGCACTCACTAGACGCCAGTGGCCACCCATCCCCCTCCTTGTGATAGCCAGAGTTCTGGACTTTGACAATCTTTAAAAACAAAATGTTGGGGCGCCTGGAGGGCTCAGTCGGGTAAGCGTCCGGCTTCAGCTCAGGTCATGATCTCGCAGTTCATGAGTTTGAGCCCCGCATCAGGCTGTGTGCTGACAGCTCGGAGCCCGGAGCCTGCTTCCGATTCTGTGTCTCCCTTTCTCTCTCTGCCCCTTCCTTGCTCATGCTCTGTCTCTCTCTGTCTCAAAAATAAATAAAAATTAAAAAAAAAAAATATTGAGGGGAGCCTGGGTGGCTCAGTTGGTTAAACAACGAACGGACTTTGGCTCAGGTCGTGATCTCGTGGTTTGTGAGTTCGAGCCCCACGTCGGGCTGTCTGCTGTCAGCACAGAGCCCACTTTGGATCCTCTGTCCCTCTCTCTCTCTGCCCCCTCCTCCGCTCTTCCTCAAAAATAAATAAAAATTTAAAAAATAAAGTTTATTTTTGAGAGTGAGAGAGCGAGAGCATGAGCAGTGATAGAGCGGAGAGAGAGGGAGGAGAATCCCAAGCAGGCTCCGCACCAGCAGCCCAGAGCCCGACACGGGGCTCCAACCCACGAACCGTGAGATCGTGACCTGAGCCGAAATAAAGAGTCAGACAACTAACTGAGCCACCCAGGCGCCCCAAGAGAGAATCTTAAGCAGGCTGCACACTCATGGTAGAGCCCAACACGGGGCTCAGTCCCACGACCCCGGAGTCAGGACCTGAGCCGAAATTAAGAGGCAGACACTCAACCCACTGAGCCACCCAGGTGCCCCCAAATAGAGATTTTCTTCCTTTATGTGGAACGTTTAACAAAACTGGCTACATACGGGCCACAAAGAAAAATCCCAAGTGTTCAGAAAGTAAATCCTGTAGGCCAGATTCTCAGACCATAATGCAGCCCAGTTAGAGCTTGACAGTGAAAGGGCAGCTAAGAACGTCTCCCCGACAATGTTAAGAGCCCCCTCGTTGTATCCCTTGGGTTAAAGAGGAGATCAGAAACTCCTTTCAGACTCTGTGTAAGGGAATGGTGGAGGGCTGCATGCCAAAATCCTAGGATGAGGAAAAACAGTTCTCAGGAGAAAGAAAATGCATGACCTAATGTGTTAGAGAACAAGAGAAGTAAATGAAGTCAGCTTCCAACTCAAGAAACCAGGAGAACAAGATAGGTCAAAGACAATAGAGGCAAATCTATGTTTGCGTTTTGCAAATCTGATTAAAAAGAAATGAGAGCGCAGTACTTTCAAAAGGGATATAACGACACGTGTGAAGATCTCTAAATAAGTATGCACCGCGTACAATTTGATGGCAATAAGTTTGAAGAACTGTGGATGGCTTATGCAGAAGGTATAAGAGACCAGAATTGACCTTGGAGGTAGAAAACCTGTACAGACCAGCAACTTTAGATGAAGTTGAGAAAGTAGCCAAAGATGTATCTGTTTAAAAGGCACTAGGAACCATTGTGTGAGTTAGATCAAAGTTTGTGTTTAAATTGTAGCAACCATCGGGGAAACAAAAATTTGTACGTTATTATGTCACATGGTCAAGGTTTTCAGGGCAAATAAAAGATACACAAATATGAAATTAAAGCTGTTAGGCAAATACCCTGTAATCCCAAATTTGAATTGAATTTGAATCAGTGTTAACTTGTTTTGAAAAAAAAAAAAATTTAAGATTTTCTTTTTTTTTTTAATGTTTATTTTTGAGAGAGAGGGAGGGAGAGTGTGTGCACATATGTGCAAGCAGGGGAGAGGCAGAGAGAGAGCGAGTTGAGAGAAGCTGAAGCAGGCTCCAGGCTCCGAGCTGTCAGTGTGGAGCCTGACGCGGGGATCGAACCCACGAACCTGAGCCAAAATTGGATGCTTAAACAACTGAGCCCCCCAGGCACCCCTGAAAATTTTTTAATGGGAAAACATCTCCTGTGTCTCCTGCAGAGGCCTGGACACAGTGAGCACCCAGAGCACCTGGATTGTGGTCTCTACGTATCATTTCTCACCGAAGGGAATCAGAGCCCCTCGAACGAACGGCAAAGTCAGAGTCTGGTGCCGAAAATGGACAAGATGAGCCTGGAGTAGCTTGTCTTACCCGAAAGCAGAAGAGCTGTCGGGAATTCGTAGGGTGTGTTAAGGGCTCTAGGAGGTTACTAAGGGGGCTTGCATTGGCCAAAGACGGGGCCATTTGTAACATCAAAACATAGATACGTTTATGTAAGGTTGTACTTACTCTCCCTGTTCAAACCACCGACGTCCTCATGTGCTGCAAACAGCCTCACCGGTCACCGGTGGAAACCACCGGGGAAGCACACGTTATTCTGAAAATTGGCAACCAGAGGGAAAGAAGCAAGCCTTAAGGAAGCCCATCACCGGGGCTGCGGTGAGGAGAATGGGCTTTGGCGTGGGGCTTGGGAAGAGTGGCCCTGGGAGGAAGATCTGGAGGCGTGGCTGGAGGTCAGGAAGTGGAGACTCGAGGGGGGTCCTTCGCCCCCTCTTCCGTGAGGTGATCGTTTCTGTCAACTTGGTGAATACACGCTAGATGATTCTTCTCCAAAGTGAAATTCTGGAGAATAACCTTCATGGCTGCAGCTGGAGTCTGTGACACCCCACAGTTTAACCCTCACGTGCTCGTGAGTAGTACCCAGAATCCTTCCCATGCTATCCACGTGCATTTGCTACGTTGTGCATTTCTTCCACGTGTTGATGAAACATGAGGTAGGAGTTCTGTCCTCTGTAGCCATTGGCGTTGTGGTATTTTGGGGCTGGCGGACTCTCAAGCCTGGGCTGTGGGAGACGTGGCCTCTGCACCCGAGCTCTCCTCTCCTTTGGACTCTGGTTCGTGTTCACGGAGCAGCTACATGGGTGGGCGGCATCCCGCGTGACATCCTTGCTTGTCACTGAAAGGCACCCCTGTTTGCCCACGGACCGCCGCCTTCATCCGCTCTCGGCGTTTCCCATTTTGACGGACACCATAATTCATAGGTTGAATTCACGGCATTAATGAATTAACATTCACATTGTTGCATCCAAGTTGTAAGATTGCCCGCTCCTGTACCGATTTCCCTGCGGGTTCTATATCTGTGTTAGACACAGGGTCACTGTGTTCTCAGAGATGACATGTCAACGACACAGCGGGGCTTCAGAGCCACAGAGACCGACCTCAGGGAAGTAGGCAACCTCTGAGGACCCTGCTACGAATGATCTGCGAGAGCGTTCTGGTTAACGACTAGCGTGAAGCCGATCGCCCTGTCGGTGGGGGCAAAACAACCATTTGGTTATGCCCGTGGCTGCGTGGGTCGGGAATTTGGAAAGGGTCCAGTGGAAACGGCCTGTCTCCGTCCCACAGTGTTGGGGTCCTCAGCTAGGACGACCCAGGCCCGTGGCGGCCTGATGGCTGAGGGCTGGAGTCTTGGGGAGTTTCCTCAAAGCATTTCTACTGCCTTCTCGGGGTTCCAAGTGAGTCACTAAGGTCAGCCCAGATTCAAGAGCAGGGGACAGAACCCCACACTCATCGGGAGGAATCAGTGAATTTGGGGATGTGTTTTAAAAGGGCCTCACATAGGGGCACCTGGGTGGCTGGGTCGGTGAAGCATCAGACTTCGGCTCAGGTCACGATCTCACGGCTCATGGGTTTGAGCCCCGTGTCGGGCTCTGTGCTGACAGTTAGGAGGCTGGAGCCTGCTTTGGATTCTGCGTCTCCCTCTCTGTCTACCCCTCCCCTGCGCGTACTGTCTCTCTGTAAAAAATAAACATTAAAAAAAAAAAGTGCCTCACGTCGGTCTAGGGGCTCCAGGGTGGCTCAGTCGGTTAAGCGTCCAACTTTGGCTCTCGTGGTCACGATCTCACGGTCCGTGGGTTCGAGCCCCGCGTCGGGCTCTGTGCCGACAGCTCCGAGCCTGGAGCCTGCTCGGGATTCTGCGTCTCCCTCTCTCTCTGCCCCTCCCCCGCTCACATTCTGTCTCTCCCTCAAAGATAAACAAACATTAAAAAATAAGACAGTGCCTCACATTGGCCGCAACGCAGAGCAGACTCGAGATGACGTTTCTCCTCTCCGTTTCCCTGTCGTCTTGGCACAAAACGAGTGGCGAGCTTCTGAGAACGAGTTCTCCGCGCGCGTGTGCGCTGGCACGGGCTGCACAAGTAGGACCGTCGCGCGGAGGCTCGAGCCCCGTTCTTGCAGCCGTGTGCAGAGTGGCTCTTTCGGTGCTTCTGCGCAACCGGCTCGGTCGTCAAGGGGCCACGTGCCGGGGCCGGACGGGAGAGCGTGCCGCTGGCGTGCGCCCTGTGCGTGTGCACGGGCACCTGGACGGCGGCCCCTTTCACCAGCGCCTTGCAGGACTGAGCGAGTTCCGGGATTTTTGTAAGAGCGTCAAAGCCGCAAAGCTCTGTGCCTTCTGGGGGGTGCTTTTTCTTCAGGCCCCGGCAAGTCTGATGTCTTACTGCTTCTGTTCCGCTGGCCTGTGTGTTTGCACGTTCTGCTCTTGCTGTGGCCGAGTAGGGTATTCCGACAGTTGGTGTTTCTCAGACCTCTTAAGGGTGGTACAGCTCCTCGCGGACTTTCATTCTGCACGCATGTGAGAACAGGTCCCTTGAGTTTCTGAAAGGCACCGCGAATCTTGGCTGGGACACCGACGTGTTCCAAGAACAGGGAGCAGACTCTCCGCGAGCTACTGGAGGGAAAGCCGCTGGCCAAGTGGGCGGCTGCAAGGTTAGCCTGCGCACTCCGGGCGTGCTTCCTTCCCGTCCAGCAGCCTGCCAGGAGGCACAAGGACAATGAGGTACTTTGGGCAGCACGAGGAAAACGTGAGCTACTTAGGAGTCAGCCTCCCCAAGAGTCCAGAAGACCTCCACAGAGACCGTCAAACATCATAAGAGATGTGCTCCTGGATGGGGTGACCTGGTGCTTGAGAGACGTCTCTTCTCCCCACGTTGACCCGTAGATACCCGCTTGACACAGTTATCAGGTGGTTTCTTGACAGCCAGGACCTTCCACCCCCAGCACTCAGAGCAGAGCCTGGCACCGAGAAGAGCTCCGGGAAATATTTGCGGACGGAAGGAAGGGCACGGTCAAGCGCACAGCAAACGTGTGCCCTGCCTTCCCGTCGGACGGGTTGCTGGGAGCCCTTTCCAGGCTGCTCTGGGATGTAACCATCCTGTTGATGATCAATGACGGGTGACTGTAGTTGATTTCACCATCCCTTGGGAGGACATGAAGGTTCTGTTTCCATCTTTTGTTTTTAATTTTATTTGTAACTTTTTAAAATTTACATCCAAGTTAGTCAGCATCTAGTGCAACAGTGATTTCAGGAGTAGATTCCAGTGATTCATCCCCTACGTATAACACCCAGTGCTCATCCCAAGTGTCCTCCTTGATGTCCCTTGCCCATTTAGCCCGTCCCCCTCCCACAGCCCTTCCAGCCACCCTCAGTTTGTTCCCTGTATTTAAGAGTCTCTTCTGTTTTATCCCCCTCCCTATTTTTAAATTACTTTTGTATCCCTTCCCTTACGTTCATCTGTTTTGTCCCTTAAAGTCCTCATATGAGTGAAGTCATACGATATTTGTCTTTCTCTGACTAATTTCGCTTAGCAAAATACCCTCCAGTTCCATCCATGTAGTTGCAAATGGCAAGATTTCACTCGTTTTGATTGCCGAGTAATACTCCATTGAATATATATACCACATCTTCTTTATCCATTCATCCCTCGATGGACATTTGGGCTCTTTCCATACCCTGGCTATTGTTGATAGTGCTGCTATAAACATGGGGGTGCATGTGTCCCTTTGAAATAGCACACCTGTATCCCGGGGATAAATGCCTAGTAGTGCAATTGCTGAGTCGTAGGGTAGATCTATTTTTAGTTTTTTGAGGCACTTCTGTACTGTTTCCCAGAGTGGCTGCACCAGCTTGCATTCCCAGTGTTTCCATTTTTTATTAAGGTGGCTTAAAAACATTGTCAGCACCTAGCATTTCTTGCTCTAAGTTTTGAATGCCCTTTGAAATGAGGCTTTTCAGCATAGAAAAGATTATTTGAGGTTAATTTTTTAAAGTTTTTATTTATTTATTTTGAAAGTGAAAAAGCATGAGCAGGGGAGGGGCAGAGAGAGAGGAGAATCCCAAGCAGGCTCTGCACTGTCGGCACAGAGGCTCCAACTCACGAACCACGGGATCATGACCTGAGCCAAGGTTGGATGCTTAACCTGACCGAGCCTTTAACTTCCCTTGTACATTCTGAGCCATCGTTTTCATTCTTGTTTTTTTTTTTTTTTTTAAGCTTATTTATTTGAGAGAGAGAGAGAAAGAAAGCAGGGGAGGGGCAGAGGGAGGGGGAGAGAGAGAGAGAGACAGAGAGAGAGAGAGAGAGAGAGAGAGAGAGAGAGAGATTCTTAAGCAGTCTCCACACCCAATGCGGAGCCCAACACAAGGCTCAGTCCTGTCACAAACCCTGAGATCATGATCGGAGCTGAAGTCGAGGGGTGCTCAACCGACCGAGCCTCCCAGGCGCCCCTGTGGTGTTAAGTGTACTGGATTTAATTGTCATTTTAGGCACAGGGAATATCTGACCAAACAAGTAAAACTTTCTCAAGTAGGTCTAATAATTTAAAGTTACCTATGTAGTGAATGTCAAGTTCTTTCCAAACCTGGCTGTCCGGAAGTGAGCTTTGTGGGGTGAGGAACTTGGCTTTGCTCTCTGCTGTATTCCCAGTGGCTACAAGAGTGCCCAGCAATCCATGTGCTTGCGTACATCAAGAATGTTCTCGGGGCGCCTGGGTGGCTCAGTCATTTGAGCATCCGACTTCGGCTCAGGTCATGATCTCGCAGGTCGTGAGTTAGAGCCCCACGTCGGGCTCTGTGCTGACAGCTCGGAGCCTGGAGCCTGCTTCGGATTCTGTGTCTCCCTTTCTCTCTGCCCCTCCCCTGTTCAGTCTCTCCTTCAAAAATAAATGGTAAAAAATATTAAAGAATGTTGATAATCCCTATAAATGTGTCTTTTATACCTTTTCAATAAAGTAAAAAAGAAAAATTGTGTGTAAAATTAGAAGCTTAATTATACATTTGTATTGGAGTCCCGGCTGATATGTAACATTAATTTGCCAAATTTTCTTAAATACTACAGACACCCTAAAGGTTAAATACATAGTTTATTCTGAGACTTAACATAAAAATATTCAAATCTAAATCTTCCACAGGCCTCACGGCCACCTCCCTGGCAGTAACTGAGTCTCCCAGCCTGGCAGGGGCTCCCCTGTGGGACACACATCGGCGGCGGGGGGGGAAGGGGGGGTTGTGGCTTGGATGCCAGGGGACAGGCTACGGCCCTGTTAGGGCCTGCCCTCTGCCCCCCACCCCCCGTCTTCGCTTCTGGCCTCTGCAGACCTCCCAGCCCGCAGGACCCTTCCCAGACCCATCCACCGAGGACTTCAACACTCGGTGGGATTCAACGAATCTGTTTATACCTGTTCTTTTCTGAAAGACTAAACCCCTTCATCCCGTCAGCCTGGATGGGAATGTATGCAAACACGAAAATGCCTCCCTGTGGATTTGGGCCACGTTGCGTGTTGTGCAGCATTTACACCGCGTTGAGAAGAGTGTACCGTGTTCTGTGGCCAACTGTGCACGTGGTCAGGTTTCTCTGCACACCAGTCACACGGCTCGGGAGGCTCAGGACCCCTTTGGGCCCCGGGTTTCATTCGTCTTTGCCAACATAGTGTAGCACTCTTGTTTTAAATTTAAATCACTAGATGAAAAAGGATTACTCGTTGAGAGATTGTATCTCTTTCGTGACTAGTGAGTTGTAATATTTCTGTACGTGAGAATCAGAAGGCTGTGTTTTCCTCGTTTGTCTTAGTCCGGCCAGATCTCTTGAGCGGGCACCAAAGTGACAGCTTCAGTACGTGACGTGTCCTTTTTTTATGGGATGAAATTTCCAGAAATAAACCAGGCAAAGCTATTCCAACGGCTCAGCGCCACGATATCATACGTACGTTGGGCTGGCCATTCTTCAACTTGGATTTTGGAGCTCTGTGCGTTAAGGAGTTAAGGCAGTGTTGAGTGTGAACCTGATAGGAACTTCCCTTTCTGTGTAATGGAGGGAAGAAATAGGGATTCGTCGATTGTTTCTAAATCTCCGGCTAGCCTTGGTTTCTGCAAAATGCCTAGCAAAACCAGCTTTTGATAAAAAGGAGCCTTGCTGACTGTCCGTCCTGGGGTTGGATGCTTTAGTTATTTCGCGGGTAATGACAGCTTTCACTTGGGCACTCAGACTCCGTCCTGGGCCTGGTGCGGCCGGCCGCAGAGCCGGCTTGCAGCCAGCAGACTGCCCCCTCCTGAACCACCGAGGCCTGAACTCTGCTGGGGGCTGTTGGCCTGCCCGCGTGCAGGTGCCAGTCGGCCCCGCTGCCCGGGGGTGGTGGGGCATTTTGCTGGGGAGTGGAATTTGGAAGGGGGCTCCGAAAATTATGAGCAACACGTTGGCACGAGGCTCCCGCCCCACGTCCGAGGCCGCTTTCAACCTCTTGGGCAAATGGCGCCACCTGCTGGCACCTTCCTGCCACCCTGTGGTGTCCTGTCCCGTGGGTGACCTGTGGGTGACCTCGCTACTCTGCCCCGCCCCTGGTTTCACCCAGCAGTGTGTCAGTCGGAGAGAGTGACCCTTTGTGAACAATTCCTTGCGTAGGGGCGCCTGGGGGGCTCGTCGGTGAAGCGTCCCATCATGATCTCGGCCCGGGTCGGGATCTCACGATTCGTGGGTTCGGGCCTGCATCAGGCTCCTCGAGCACAGTACGCAGCCTGCTTGGGATTCTCTCTCCCCCTCTCTCGCTGCCCCCTCCCTCGCTTGTTCCTGCTCTCTCTCTCCTTCCCTCTCTCTCTCTCTCTCTCTCTCTCTCTCAAAATGAAGACATTAAAAAAAGTTCCTCGCATAGTATTCTATTGTAGGGCACGTATTTTCAAGCTTTTGGCACAGATTCCCGATTTTCCCTTCAGACTGGCTGCACTACTTACATCAGACATTGTAGTCTTAACAAGGTCTGATAGAAGGACCGTAAATCTAGACGGTTTTGAAATAAAATCCTGACTTTCCCCCAGTATTTGTTATGGACGTTTTTTCATTTTCTTTTTTTCTTTTTTTATTTTTTTCAACGTTTATTTATTTTGGGGACAGAGAGAGACAGAGCATGAACGGGGGAGGGGCAGAGAGAGAGGGAGACACAGAATCGGAAACAGGCTCCAGGCTCTGAGCCATCAGCCCAGAGCCCGACGCGGGGCTCGAACTCCCGGACCGCGAGATCGTGACCTGGCTGAAGTCGGACGCTTAACCGACTGCGCCACCCAGGCGCTCCTGTTTTTTCATTTTCTTAACCGACTAGGCTCCAGACCCAGCGCAGACCCCGACACGGGGCTTGAACACGATGACCCGGAGATCAAGAGCTGAGCTGAGCTCAAGACTCCCGACGCTTAACCGACTGAGCCGCCCCGGTGCCCCTGTTTTGAAACCAAAGGGCTGAACGAGTGGCAGGGGGATACCTCGCCACCGGGACTCATCAGTTGTTGACTCTGGCCACAGCGTGTTTGGCCGCATGGGAGCGCCTGGTGACCATTCAAAGGTGTGGGTCTCGTGACCACACCCCTAAACATCGCAGCCCTTGCTGACAGGTGCTTCCTGGGAAGGAGCAGCACTGCCATGTGGGCAGCAGCCCTGTCTCCGGGGTCGGCTCCTGTCCGCTCCGTGTGGCCCCCCAGAGCCCCTCCGTCGCCTCTCACAGCTTTCGTCATGTGTTCAATTGGTTGTCGCTCCTTCAGTCTCTTTGAGCCCGGAACAGTCCCTCATCCTTTTTATAACCCTACAAGTGTTAAACTGAAAGACGAAATTTTTTTTAATGTTTATTTATTTTCGAGACAGAGACACAGCAAGAGCGGGGGAGGGGCAGAGAGAGGGAGACACGGAATCCGAAGCAGGCTCCAGGCTCCGAGCTGTCAGCACAGAGCCCGACGCGGGGCTCGAACTCACGGACCGCGAGATCGTGACCTGAGTTGAAGTTGGACACTTAACTCACTGAGCCACCCGGGTGCCCCTATAAGTGTTAAACTTAAAAACTTCTTTGAATCTCAGTCTTGCAGAGACGTTGCAAAAACTGTACCGACTTGCCACGTGCCTTCCCCAGTGTTCACATTTTACCAAACGTATGCCCACTCTCTCCACCTCTCTCTCACTGTGTGTGCATGCACATGTGTGCATATACACATATACACGTATGTGTGTGCGTACATTTGAGAGAGTAAGTTGTAGATGTGATGCCCCCCAGTATTTCCGTATGCATCCCAAAGCAAGGATGCTGTCTTCATTAACCACAGCACAGTTACCAAAATCAGGAAAGTGACTGGTAAAATACTCTTACCTACTCTGACTGTGTAAACTTTGCCGGTCGTCTCACGAATGAGCGACTGTCTCGCTACCGGCAAAAAGGAAAGAGCATTTGGGGGGCCCAGGCCCCCGTTGAGGACCACACACACCTGTCGCTTCACTTACTGGAGAAGTCTATCGGCCTCTTGCACGTTCCCGCTTTGGAAGCTTACGGGCCAGTCACTTCGTAGATTGCCCCTCAGTTTCGGATGGTGAGCGCAGCCTCGGGATCGGGCAGGACTCCTCCCAAGTCTTAGGTGTCCTTCTCGGGAGGGCTGTGAGGTTCCTTTGTCTCCTTACTGATCATCGGAATGTTCACCGTCTGGTTACATGTTGTCTGCCGGGTGTCTTCACTGCAAAGCTGCTGTTTTCCCGTGTAATCAGTGGTACGTTAGGGCAGGTGTGCTGACATCAGGTGCGTTTCCTCTTCCGGGCCTCGTACGGGCCTCCCCGAGGAGTCCCGCCTGAGGCTTGGGTTACTGTGCGTGTTGCCAGCGCGATGGCATTGCATCCGCCCCTACCTACTGGATGGACCGCGCTATAATTCAGAGCTGTGCCTTCCCCCACTTTGTCCTTCATTTACGTGCGCGTATCAACACGGACGGCTCTGGGCAGCGTCGACGTTTTCACAGTGCTTGTTCTTGGAGCGCGTGAGCGCGGAAGGTCTTCCTGCTTCTTTGAGTCACCTCCGATTTCCTGTGAAAGCTTCCTCTGGTTTTCAGAGTCAGGCCTTTCGCCTCTTTGGTTGGCTTTATTCCTGGGCACCTCATTGGACTCACCGATGGTTGTTTTACTTTGAGTACTGTCATACCTCGTCGCCCGTTGTCCCACGTTTGGCCCGTGAGAGCTTCTGCAAGCTGCTTTGACTCCTTCTGGCGTGTCCCCGTAATTTTTGAGCACAGGCTCCGGGTCACCTTGTGCCCACCCTGCCCCAGCCCTGGGATCACGTCAGCCACTGCTCTCCGGAGCCCCGATTCTTTGTTCTGGGGAGTGACATTTATCACCCAGGGTCTGGGTGGTACCGGGTGTCGCTGCTTCACCGTCTCGGGGGACAGGGCTGAAGCAGGTGCACACGTGTGTGTGTGTGTGTGTGTGTGTGTGTGTGTGTGTGTTGAACGCACGGGAACTCACACCGACAGCTCCACTTCCGTTCCAGCAGGGTGGGGTCCCCACGAGCCGTTCTCTGTCTGTGTTTGGGGCCCCTTCTCTGTCACCGACCGTCCTGTGCTTATTCCCCGTGTATTCGTGTGTCTTCCCAGTCTCACGAAGCATCTGCCTGTTTATCAAACCCAAGGAAGTGTACCTTTTAAGTCAGGAAGTCAGTGGGGTGTTGCAGGAAGAGGCTTGTCCATCCGCTGTGTCGTGGCTCCGTGCCCGAGGGGGGGCGGCCTCCTCCAGGCCCAGTGAGGGAGGGCGCTTCCAGAGCTGAGGGCAGGGCGCCACCGGCCTGTGCGGGGAGTGCCGCGGGTGGAAGCAGGGCTGCCCCGCGTCCTCGCCGCTGAACGAGAGGAGCGGGCGGCGCAGGGACGCAGGGCCTCGGATCGGCGCCACTTCCTGTGCCTGAGTCCCCGTGGGCGGCGCACCGAGGGCCCCGTGTTCACCTGCATGCGCGGCGGGGCTCGCCCAGGGGAGGACCCTCCGACGGAGCTGGGAGCCCAGGCGGGGCCCTGCACCCTCTTTCGGGAGTACGGTGTCCCTGCATAAAAGCCAGGGGCCGTTCTGACGCCGTCCCGTGGACGCGTATGTGCAGGCCTCCCGACACAGCTGGCCCCGGACTCTGATGGAGGGCTGCGCGCTGTCGGCCAAGCTCGGCGCCGGACCGCGTCCTGGCGGACGTGCCTCGGTGACGTTTGACGGAGGCCGCTCCCGGCTCGGCCCGGCCTGGAGAGGAGGGTGGTGTCGCTTTCAGGTTAGCTATTCTTTAGACGGACGTTTGCGGACCACCTCCTTCTCCGCCGTGAATAGCGCCAGACGTCCAGATGGCTGGGGGGTGGGGGGGCTGCCTCCCTCCCCGCTGTGGCTGCGCAGCTCCGAGAAGACGGGCCCCCGGGGACCCGGGCCGGGCCCGTGCTGGCCCCGACACCCGCCGGCCGAGTCTCCTGGTCTCGGTCGGCTCGTCTGTGAGGCGACGCCTGCGCCCCCTCGCCGCGTGCGTGTGGGGTTGCGTGAAACCACAGGCGTGGAGGAGGCCCCGACACGGACGCACGTTTCCGCTCGGCCTCACCCGATGTCTCCGTGGCCGGGAGGGTGAAGCTGTGTGACCAGGGGGTTACTCGCCACGTCTGCCCCGTCCTACAGGTGTTCCCTAGGGAGGGTGGCTCTGGCGTCGACTGTCTGTCTCGCGGGAAGTGCGCTGAGGACGTGGACCCCCCCAGAGCTGTTCTTTGAGCCTCCGTCGGAGCAGCGCCGCGAGCTGCTCTCGTTCCGGCGGCCACGGAAGTAACGGTGACAGGAGAAAGGGCTCAGAAGCGCAGCGAGGACACGTGGGTGTCGGGGCCCGCGGAGCTGGGGTGACTCACGTGTCCAACGCGCGCCCCGTCAACGGTGAGCGCTTCGGGGCGGGACCAGACGCCGTGCCGGTCGTGGGGGATGCGGCAGGACGGGCCTTACCGTGTAGCGGGAGAAACCACGAGGCACCGCGGGCCGAGCCCGGGGTGGACGGCGGGGCCCCGGAGGGCTGTGCACGGCAGGCGAGGGCGAGGCACTGGCAGGGCCGCCTGGGGACGGTGACGTGGTGACGGGGCGCGTGCGGGCACCGGCCAGGTCCCCAGGAGGCCGGAGCGCGGGGCAGAAGTGCACGGGGGGAGCACTGTACTGCCTGAGGACGAGGCGGGTGCTCCCTGACATGGACACAGCTCCGAGTAGGGGAGGGCTGGCCAGGGACTTGCCCTGCAGGGGGGTTTTCACCAGGACTGCGTTTCTGAAAGGTGGACTCTGGAGGGGAGGAGGGGGAAGGCCAGAGGTTCACCTGAGCCCTGCCGGTGATCAAGGTTGGGGCCAGCGGCCTGGGGTGGAGGGGGAGGCGAGAGTCCAGGGGGAGGGCCAGCCTTTGGTCAAGGCACAGACGGTTGGGAGGTGCTCAGTGACAGGTGTGCCCGTGTCTCAGGATCGGGGGTGCCAGGGGCACAGAGGGCAACTTCAGCGGCGGCTCCACAGGAGTTCCTGGTCTAGCCGTGGGCTTGCCACATCCCGCCCTTCTCTCCTGCCCTCCCCGGCCCACGGACACACCCCTGCAGGTCCACTCTGCAGGTGGCCGTGCTCAGGTGCTCAGCTGCGATGACAGATGACATGGCCGACGCCCCTTACCCCACCCACCTCCTCCACGGCGTCAGCGGCACCACTTGGTTCTGCTCTTGTCCCGCTGGCCGCGGCTCCCATTCTGGGCTGGTGCCCCACATTCCCACCCCGTCCCCCCTGGGCGGACTCACCCAATCTGGGGGGCTCTCCAGACTGCCTCGGTGTCCTGCCGAAACAAAGTCCCACCACCCGGGTAGATGAAAGCCACAGAAACGTATTTTCTTGCAGCTCTGAAATCAACCTGCAACCTGAAGGCTCTAGGGGAGGGTCCCTCCTGCCTCTTTCAGCTCCTGGTGGCCCCAGGCGTTCTTGGCTTGTGGCCGTGTCCCTCCAGTGTCACCCTGTCTTCACGTGGCGTCCCCCCTGTATGCCTCGGGTCTTGTTCTCCCCACTCCCACCCTTAAAGGGCACCAGTCACTGGATTTAGGGCTCCCCTAAATCCGGGATGATCTCCTCTTAAGATCCTTCACATAATTCCATACATAAGGACCCTATTTCCTAGAGAAGGTCCCATTCGCAGGGCCCAGGGGCTGGGATTTGGCCATCTCCTGGAGGACGCTGTTCAGCCCCTGCACGCACCAGCCATGCTTGATGGTCACTAAGTCTGCATTTCTTTTTTTTTTCTTTTTTTTTAATGTTTATTTCTGAGAGAGAGAGACAGAGCATGAGCAGAGGAGGGGCAGAGAGAGAGGGAAACACAGAATCCGAAGCAGGCTCCAGGCTCCGAGCCGTTAGCACGGAGCCCGACGCGGGGCTTGAACGCATAGATGGTGAGATCATGACCTGAGCCGAAGTCAGAGGCTCAACCGACTGAGCCACCCAGGCGCCCCACCAAGTCTGCGTTTCTGGCACAGACTCATTTATTGAGAACCTGTAGGAGCAGCATCTCAAACCTAAAATGTCCCGACTCTTGCTCTCTCCTCCCAGGCCACACAACCTGCTCTGATCCAACTGCTGAGTCCGGGACATGTGGCTCTGCTCGGCCAGTTGCTCAGGTGGGAATCCCCATGGCCCCCAGCCTGTCTGTGGCTGCACACCTGTCCTTGTGCCCCTGTGTCGTCACCCTGCTGCTCAGACCTTCCCGTGGGTCCCTGTCCCCCTGACACGGGGGACTGTGACCCATGAGGGTGTGTGGGACCTGGTCCTGTGCCTCCCGCTCCCTTGCCTTCCCCTTCTCCTTTGTCACGCCGCCCAGCCACGCTAGCTGTCCTCCAGACACACTGCACCCGGCTCCTTCCCGTCCCCCTGCCTCTGGGTGTCTCCCACGGGCACTTGTAGCGGTCCTCCCCCAAGTATTCCGTGTCCCTGCCTGGTCGCCCTCACCTCATCACCTCCTGATGCCTGTGTGCACGGTGACCGGTTTGTGCCTGTCTGCCCCGGACCCACGCTCTGCCAGTGCACAGGACAGGGCTTGAGACAGGAGCCTTTGCTGAAGGAAGGAGGGTAACCTCGTTTGCCCCTTGGCTTTTCGTGAGGTCACGTCGTGAGCCCCCACCTCATGCCGGCTCCCTGGGCAGGGGGGAGGCCCTGTTACTCGGGCTCCTCGGGGTAGCACGGCCCCCCGGGAGAGCGTCCCCCGGGGTGGGCTGTGGGCTGGACACCCTGCTCCTTCTGGCTGGGCCTCGGGACGTGCTTCTCACCCCGCCCCCGGCTTGCTGGTCTTCGACTGGATTTTTTCTAGTGAGCACAGTCTCCCAGAGCGTTGCTTCCCCCGGTGACCTTCAGTGGCCGAGCTAGGGCAGAGCAAGCGGAATAACTGCCCTTGACCTCGTGACCTTGGCGGCACAGCCTGGGCTGTCGGAGCCTCTCTGGCCGCCCCAGGACATTATCGGTTCCCATGACACAGTGCAGGTGCTCCTAGCCCCCCGCCCCCACCCCTGCTGCTGTAATGAGTCACTTTACGTTGTCCTCAAGTTAAATGAACCGTCTTTCCGCCTGTGTATCACACCTGTGTTAGGGGAGAGCCCTTCACCGCTCCCGTCTGAGGTCCGGTCTCCGGACCCCCGGTCGCTGGGCTCTGTGTCCGGGGCGCGTGGCCAGAAGGGCGCCCCGTCACCCGGCTGGGAGAGCTGGCCCTGCATCCTGCCCCCCGCTGCACGTGTGGTCCCTGACATTCCCTGTATTTGTGGCCCCGCCCCCCCCCCCCCCCCCATCCCTGCGGCCTTGGCTGCCCCAGGGAAGCTGAGCCTCACCGACTCGCTGTGGTGCCCCAGGACCCACAGCGCTGTCCTGCGTGTGTAGACGGTTACTTGATGCTTGTTGGCTGAGCGGATGAATGAACCCAGGTGGCTAAAACCTGAAAGCCAGTCAGGGCCCGGGGCAGGGACAAACACGTGACCGCTAAGTGAGTGGGGTGGTGCTGAGGGGGGTCGGCTCACGACAACGCCGGGTGGCGTTTCCCTCTCTGCGCAAGCACGTGTTCTTGAGAAGTGCCCGGGTGCCGGGGGGGGGGGGGGGGGGGGCCAGAGTGCCCTGCAGTTACTAACTGACGCTCTTCTGCTTTTGTTTCCCCAGACGCCATTTGCTTTTGACGCAAGGTGATTTGATGCTTTCCTATGAGACCCGTGAACCATGATGGCTACACAGACGCTAAGCATAGACAGCTACCAAGACGGGCAACAAGTGAGAGCTGGGGCTTTATTCTGCATTCTCAGTGCCGCCAGGGGACCGGCGCCTTGTGTGGTTTCGTTCAGTTTCATCGGGCTGCAGGTCCAGTTTCAAGTGCACCCCGCGGCTCGTACGTGTTGCTGCCCGGAGAGGCCGGCCATGGAGCTGTTGGCGTCGCTTCCCCCGGGGACGGCAGGCCGCCAGTGCTTTTGACTCCCCGAGTCACGGTTTCTCGGGGGTTTGCCCTGTTAGTGTCTGTGTTGGCGAGGCCTGTTGCCTTCAAAGAAAAGCGGGGTGCTGTTGCTAAAAGCCGGGCCCCCGGTGGCTGAGCCCAGCGGGCGGCGTGGTGCGGGCGGCAGAGGGCACCGTCCCGATGGACGGCGCGGCGCGGATGCCGTGCCGTCTGCTCACGTCGCACGGCTGTGCCCGGACGGCTGGCTCTGGCACCGCGTGGGTGGTGTCCTGACCGCCCTCCCACTGTCCGTGGCCTTGGCTTGCCTTCGCAGCTGCAGCTGCGGGAAGGCCGGGTTTTGGGTTGTGTGCCCCGAAGCGCTCGGGAGGAGGGGGTGGGGGCCACCCCCGTCTCCCTCGAGCCCTGGAGCTCCGTGCAGCGAAGGCCTCCCAGCCTGCCTTTGCCCCTGCTTCCTGCGCTCAGGAGGCGGTGCGGGGATGCCCAGAGGCTCTCTTTTCTCCCTACTTGAAGATCCTAGTTAGTGGGCCCGACCAACTGATCAGGCTCGGTGGCCTCTCCCAGATGAGGTCACAGCCCTGCCTCAGTGAGGCTCCAGGTGGGCGCCCAGGACCTGAGGCGGCCTCCCTCGTGTCTCTCCTTGGTGGCCGGTCTCGTGCCCTTCCTGGCTTGGTTCCTGTGGCACAGACTTGGTTTTTGTGGGCTTTTGAAAAACGTCTCGGGGTCTGAGCTTCTTACAGGAATTGAGTTGGGGGGTCCCTTTCAGCCTGCTCTCTGCATCTGGAAGCCCCGCGATATTTCCAAGTGATTTTGTTTCTAAAACGCCAAGCTGGGGTTGTCCCTTCCTCTCCCGCTGCTGAACCCTGCAGTGGGGGGAGGGGGGGATTCTGCATCACCCTCGCACCCCCGCATCGCCCTCGCACTCACCTCTGCCCCTCTTTCCCACGCATCCCTGCCCCGTGGCCCTGGGCCTGGCCCTGGCTCTTCCTCAAGCAGCAGGGGGGCCAGTGCCTCCCTGTCTGGCAGGTCTTTGCACAAATCCTTCCTGGGAAGACTCCCCTGCCCGCCCCGGCACCCCCCCCCCCCCCAAGCCTGCCCCCTGCTCCCTCCCTGCTTGCACCTGGTTCTCCTTTGTGGCACTGATCACCTGCTGGCAGATCCTGTTCGGAGTCCCCTCCCCCCGCAGGGCAGGCAGGCGTCCTGGTGCCCTGATGGGGTCGTGTCCTGTGCAGTGCCAGGCACGGGGAGGGACAGAGCCTCGCTTTTAACAGCCAAGCTCTTTCCCACGACACGCAAAACTCGTGAACGTTATGTTACGCGTTGACGGTCCCACGGTGTGGCTCTGCCTCCCCTCCACACTTGGACAGCGAGCTTTCCCTTCCTCCGCGACCATTAAAGAAAGAAAGAAACAAACCCAAAGACCTGAAATACATCTTTTGACGCTTGTTTATAATACTGTCGGATCTCCCTCCAGAAAGGTTGTGTTCGATTGGGCTTGTTAGTTGCTTTACTGCTTCGTGTTTTCAAGAGAGAAACAATTTCCCAGGCGCGCTGCGCCATCTGAAGGCAGTGGGACGGAGGTCTCCCTGCACATCTGGGCTGACAGACTAGAGCCTGCACCGCAGGACAGGGGCTCCCTCGCCGCCGGGCGGGCGACTACCCCCGGCTGTCAGGGGGGGTCGCATGGCAGGGAGCAGGCTCTCTCCCTGCCTGGGGACAAGCCCCTTCCCCGAGTGCCCCCACCAGCTGCTTCCCCGGGGCGGGGAGTCATGGCAACTGGCGGCAGGGCAGGTGGGTTCCGGTCCTGAAGCAGCTGAGGGCACTGGCAATCTGCTCCTGGACAATTACAAGTTTACTGCAGCAATTTAGGGTTTTTTTTTAATGTTTATTTTGAGAGCAAGTGAGTGCATGGTGCGGGGTGGCGGGGGTGGGGGTGGGGAGACGGGGAGGAGCAGAGAGGGAGAGAGACGCAGAGAATCCTAAGCAGGCTCCGTGCTGTCAGCACAGAGCCGGGCTTGGGACTCCATCTAACAACTGAGATCATGACCTGAGCCGAAAGCAGGAGTCGGATGCTTAACTGACCGAGCCCCCCAGAGCCCCCCAGCAAGTTGGAATTTTTTTCTGTAAACTGAATTCTTTATGTTTAAGGATTTAAAGACTTTTCACCTAAGTTACAAACCAAAATAGCTAGTTTAAAGCAATTTACATTTATTTATTTACTTTTGAGAGACAGAAAGAGACAGTGCAAGCGGGGAGGGGCAGAGAGAGAAGGAGACACAGAATCCAAAGCAGGCTCCAGGCTCTGAGCCATCAGCACAGAGCCCGACGCGGGGCTCGAACTCACAAACCGTGGGATCGTGACCTGAGCCGAAGTTGGAGGCTCAAACAATTGACCCACCCAGGCGCCCCTTAGTTTAAAGCAATTTAAATGATAATATCTAGACGCTATTTCTTTAAACACCGCCAGTCTTTACTTTCTAAATACAGTGCCTTTTTTTTCAAAATGTTTATAGATGATGTATTCCTGAAATTTAAGAATAGATAGGGGAGAGTTTCAGCCCTGCCATGACTACGTTCGTTTTCGTGACAAGATAGGAAGAGTTTGGACTGTTTGTTTCTACCTCTCAAGCTGTGATGTTGCTCAGTGTGAGGGTTTAGGGCAGGAAGAGACACACACAGTAAGGTGACTTAATCCCCTCGGCACTCTGGAGGTGGCATATTTTTTGAAAATCACACGCAGTTCACAGATATCGGCCCTCAGTTTTCAAGATGATTTGGAAACTCAACCTTTGTTTTAGCCATTTGCAAAACGTGTCAGACTCAGAGGAGTTTTGTTGGTGGTAATTCTGATGGATTCTCGCCAGCCATCCAGCTGTCTCCCACTTTACCAGTCCTCTTGTTTCTGCTTGAGGAGAGAATACTTAGTAGCAGTTCACTTTGTGTTTAGTAACAAAACCTCTCCTCCTCCTCCTTTCGCAGATGCAAGTAGTAACAGAGTTAAAAACGGAGCAAGATCCCAACTGCTCTGAACCGGATGTGGACGGAGCGAGCCCTCCCCCGCCGGGCTCCCAGACGCCGATGGACGCAGACAAGCAGGCCATTTATAGGTAGCGATGAGATGCGATGCGCGTGGGTTTTAGTAGGGGTAAGAGGAGCAGAGAAACTTGTTAAATGGAATATGCTGGAGCTGGCAGCTAGGCAGAGCATTAGGTATGGTGTGATAACCACTAGGGTGAGCAGTTTCTCGAATTAAGACGTTATTCCTACTACCTTAAAAAAAAGTTTTGGAATCTAAATCTATATTTTAGTCAACCCTGCAAGAAGAAACCTTCAAGCCCAGACAATTCTACTGGGGAATCCTACCAAAAATAAAGAAGAAAAAAACAGCAAGTCTACACAGTCTCTTCCAGAAAAAGGAAGAGGGGAGGCTTTCCAACTCAGCTTATGAATTGAGCATCACCGTGATACTAAAGCCACAGACAACACAGAAAGGAAAAGTACACACCAGCGCGCCTCACGAACTTGCACGTAAAAATAGTTAATCCAGTATTAACGAATGAAATTCAGTGACGTATGAAAAGAATCACCTGCAGTGACCAAGTAGAGTTTATCCCAGGAACTCAAGACTGATTCACTAGTCAAAGTTCAACCAGTGAGACCCACAACACGCTCGTATCGGTTGACACAGAAAAGTCAACAGCTAATTATGGTTGAAAGCTGTCAGCGAGGTGGTAATAGAGGGAAACTTTCCTAACCTGATGAAGGGCAACCTCCAAAAATCGACAGTTCTCATTATGTTTAGTGGCCAGTGACTGTTTTCTGTAAGATTGGGAATAAGGCAGAGATGTCCACTCGGCCTCCCCCTGTTCAGTACTGTAATGGAAGTCATAGCCAGTGCAGTAAGGCAAGAAAAAGAAAGAAAAGGCATACCAGCTGAGAAAGGAAGAGAGAAAACTGGCTTTGTGCACCAACAACACGATCGTCTACATCAAAAATGCCAAAGACTCCACCAAAAAATGTCCAGGACTGAGTTTAATAAGGTCACAGGTTACAAGGGCAACACACAGAAACAAATCCTCTTTCTATACCAGTAATATACACTTGGAAACGGAAATTAGAAAGACAATACCGTTTACAAGAGCACCAAATCAGGTGTAAACCTAACAAAACACAGACCCTTGATGCTGGAAACTGTAAATGCTGACGCAAGCAATCAGAGAGAACCCAGGTGGTGGGGCATACCATACTCATGGATTGCAAGAGTCGGCACAGCACAGATGTCATTTCCCCTGAAATCCATTTGCAGGGTGAGCACAATTGCGATTAAGGTCTCAGCGGGATATTTTTGTACATATAGGTAAGCCAGTTCTAAATTTTACATGGCAGATGAAGGAACTAGGCCAGCTAAGACAGTGTTGAAGAGGAAGACTACAGTCGGGCTTCGAGGCTGACTCGGGTGTTACGGTAATGACGATGTCGTGATGCTGGTGAAGGGCTGGGATCAGCGTCACTGATAGTCCAGAAGTAGGTGTACAAAAACATGATTTATGTGACCTTTGCAAAGGTGCCAACACAGTCCGGTGGAGTGGAGGTAGCCCCTCCCACAAACGGTGTTGGAACAGTTAGACGTTCACCTGCTGGAAGAAGACCCTTGACCTCATCTCACGTTTTATACAGAAGTTGCCTCAAGATGGAGCATAGATCTCAGTGTAAAACTTGCAACTGGAGAACTGGTCTCTCCACACAGCGGAGCATCATGCAGCCATAAAGAGGAATGACGTACCAATACGCGGTACAGCACTGATGGTCCTTGAAAACGGTGTCACTAAGTGAAGGAGGCTAGAGGCCAAAGGGCACGTATCCTGTGATTCCTTTTACCTATCTATCTGTCTGTTTATTTAATTTTTTATTTTTTAAAGTTTACACCCAAATTAGCTAGCATATAGTGCAGCAATGATTTCAGGAGTAGATTCCTTCGTGCCCCTCCCCCATTTAGCCCATCCCCCCTCCCACAACCCCTCCATCAACCCTCAGTTTGTTCTCCATGTTTAGGAGTCTCTTCTGTTTTGTCCCCCTCCCTGTTTTTGTATTATTTTTGCTTCCCTTCCCTTATGTTCATCTGTTTTGTCTCTTAAAAGTCCTCATAGGAGTGAAGTCATATGATTTTTGTCTTTCTCTGACTAATTTCTCTTAGCATAATACCCTCCAGTTCCATCCACGTAGTTGCAAATGACAAGATTTCATTCTTTTTTGATTGCCGAGTAATACTCCATTGAATATATATACCACATCTCCTTTATCCATTCATCCCTCGATGGACATGTGGGCTCTCTCCATACTTTGGCTATTGTTGAAAGTGCTGCTATAAACATGGGGGTGCCTGTGTCCCTTCGAAACAGCACACCTGTATCCCGGGGATAAATGCCTAGTAGTGCAGTTGCTGGGTCGTAGGGTAGTTCTATTTTTAGTTTTTTGAGGAACCTCCACACTGTTTTCCAGAGTGGCTGCACCAGTTTGCATTCCCATCCGTGATTCTTTTTTTTTTTTTTTTTTTTTTTAATTTTTTTTTTTTTCAACGTTTATTTATTTTTGGGACAGAGAGAGACAGAGCATGAACGGGGGAGGGGCAGAGAGAGGGAGACACAGAATCGGAAACAGGCTCCAGGCTCCGAGCCATCAGCCCAGAGCCCGACGCGGGGCTCGAACTCACGGAGCGCGAGATCGTGACCTGGCTGAAGTCGGCCGCTTAACCGACTACGCCACCCAGGCGCCCCCGTGATTCTTTTTATATGAAATGTCCAGAACTGGCGAATCCATAGAGACAGACAGTAGATTAGCAGTGGCTTGGGACTGGGGTTTGGGGGAAAATGGAGAGTGGCTGCTAATGACGATAGGGTTTCTTTGGGGGACGATGAGAATGTTATAAAATTGCCTTGGTGGTGAGTATAGTAAACACCACTGAATTGTCCGCTTTAGAGTGGATGTTGTTTCGTACAGGAACTGTCTCTCGGCCGCGCTGTTATATAAGCCAGTGCATACGTACATACTAAAATATTCTCCTGAAAATGTGGAACGTACATTTAAAATTTTTCTCCCCCCAGGCATCCACTATTTCCACTACTAGCTTTGTTGTTCGAAAAATGCGAACAGTCTACCCAGGGCTCAGAAGGCACGACCTCTGCCAGTTTTGATGTAGATATTGAAAATTTTGTAAGAAAGCAAGAGAAAGAAGGAAAACCCTTCTTTTGCGAAGACCCGGAAACCGACAATTTAGTAAGTAAAAGAAACGTTTTATTCTTACGTCTTATTGCTTCCCAGTTTCAAATGTGACCAATAAATCTTAAGCTTCCACTTAGAACTTTAGGATGTAGTTCTGCTAAAGGGGAGCATCATACAGTTCGTGAAATAGCTTCCCGTACCTGTGACCTCACTGTCCCCACGTCGTCCAGCTTCTCCAGTGACCTCACGTAAGAACCCGAGGAGAGGACCTGAGCCTGCATCGCAAGGGGCCGGGGACCCACTTCTCTCCTCAGCATTTGTAACGTCCCCCGGAGTCGGCGTGCTCACGCGCTGGGCTGCTCGGGCAGCGTGTCTGGGCCCCGCTTCAGTTCTTGGCCTCTCCCTGGTCACGGACACACGACCTTCTTCTCCGAGACAGACGGACCTCATGCTCAGTCTTGAGGCTGGTATTTGTGGCGGGAGGCAGGGCTGTACGTGCGCTCGGGGAGGCCCGTGAACGGAGCGAGGCAGGCTTACCAGAGGGCTCCCAGGCTCCCCGCTGCTTCCCTCGGCCTTTCTGCTCGAAGCCAGTTGGTCTTACCTTGGCGCCCTCCCTCCAGCTCCGGCCCCGAGGTTCAGGGTTGTGTGTGCTTTCTCAAGGGAGCGGACACTTTGTTGGAGTGAACGTCAGTGCCGGACCCGGAGGGGGCGGGGCCCGTCCGTGCTGGTGGAGAACCGTTTGCCTGTGGCCGGGGGCCTGCCCCTTCACCGGGTTTCCTTAGAGCACGCTAACTCCCAGCCCCGAGCCCTAGTCAGGGCCCTGAGCAGCAGAAAAGCATCCTTAGAAAAGTTTTCCCTGAATAAATTGCCCACAGCTTTGTTGCTCTTTAAGTTTCTCATTATACATCCAGCCCTCACTGCCTAATGGATTTTGTGATGAGTTGTCCGACCTCGAGTAAGTCTCCTCATCTTTGAAATGGGACTAGCAGCGCCCGCCCTCTGGGGTGAGACTCAGAAGCTCTCTCCGCCTCTGAATCTCTGTCATGCAGCCATCAGTGCGTGGGCCGTGGGTACAGCCAGAGTGGCCCCGGGCTCTCCTGACCGGTGTTCGAGCACAGGGCCTGGCAGGGTTTGGTTCGTGGTCACTCTCGGTCCACAAATGCCTGTGAATTACTGCCACCCAGGTCACAGGGGGAGGGGCTGGGCTCCGGGTTGTGGATTCCCGGCAAGTGGTGCTTTCCATCCGAGGCCGCTGTCTACCGCTGTGGGGCAGGTGACTCCGGAACTTAGTGACTTAACACAGTCACTGTAAAACTTTTGGGAAAATCGTAAAAGCCCGCATCTGGCACTGGGCGGGGAGTTCTCGGGCTCGACACCGAAAGCACAATCCGTAAAGGGCAGAGTCGGTTAACTGGGGTTTTGTCCAAATGAAGAGCTGCCCATGCGGTGGGCACGCACTCCTCCCCGTTTGCAGACGAAGAAGCGGGAGGTAAGCACCTCCCTGGCTGTGATGCGGGTCGGCCGTGGGGCCGGGCCGAGGCCCTGCCGTCTCCCGCTGCAGCGACTCCCCGAGGGCGGCCCTGGGACCATCTGGGTCCCCACACACCGGATGCAGCTGAAGTACGGAAGGTCGGCGGCGCCGGGGTGACTTACTGTTTGGCCCGATTTCTGACGTCGCTCCCCTTGTGTCCCCGGCGGTGCAGACGGTCGTGGCGACGCGGCTCGGGCCGGTCACGGAGCGGTCCTGTGCTGGTGACACCAACGGCCGCTGTGCTCCTGCCTGCTCGTCTGAGAGCCTTCGTTGTCTCTGCTTCTAGATGGTGAAAGCAATCCAGGTTTTGCGCATTCATCTTCTTGAGCTGGAAAAGGTTAACGAGCTCTGCAAAGACTTCTGCAGTCGCTATATCGCTTGTCTAAAGACGAAAATGAACAGCGAGACCCTCCTGAGCGGGGAGCCTGGAAGCCCGTACTCCCCCGCCCAGTCCCAGGTATTTACGTACGTTTGGGCCCCGCTCTGCTCCTCGGTTACCGTCCTGTCCACAAGGGGACGGACGGCTGCTCGTCACCGTCAGTCCGGAGACCGACAGCCCTTTCAGAACGTCTGGGCTGTCTACGGCCGTCCTGCCCAGAGAGGTTTCTAGATCTCTGAGCCTGGCCTGGGCTGGCAGTGAATTCCCTCAAGCCCGAAAGACAGTCCCTCCGGGCATCACGCAGCCACTGAAGTGAGGCCTCGGTCTGTGTACCGTGCCCCGGATCCCGTCCTTCTGGGGGATAGAGTACCGTTCACTTCTTTCCTTCTTTTTTAAAATATGTTTTTTGTTGATTATTTCCTAAAATTGTGGTAAGGTACACGTGTCATGAATGTGCCATCTTAACCATTTAAAAATTTGTTTTGACGTTTTAATTTATTTTTGAGACAGAGACAGAGTATGAGTGGGGGAGGGGCAGAGAGAGAGAGAGGGAGACCCAGAATCCCAAGCGGGCTCCAGGCCCCGAGCTGTCAGCACAGAGCCCGACGCGGGGCTCGAACTCGTGAACCGTAAGCTCACGACCTGAGCCGAAGTCGGCCCTCAACCGGCCGAGCCCCCCAGGTGCCCCTCATCGTAACCGTTTTTACGCGCACAGGTCCGTGGCTGAAGCACGTCCACACTGTCGCGCCACCGTCCCCGCCCTCCGTCTCCAGAACTTCCCACGTTCTCAAACTGGAAGCCTGTCCCTGTTAACGACTGACTCCCCCTTCTCCCCTCCGCAGTCCCTGGCTCCCACCATTCGACTTTCTGTGTGTATGGATTTGATTCGTCTGGGCACCTGATGTAAGGGAAATCCTACAGTATTTGTCCTTCTGTGTTTGGCGTATTTTGCGGAGCGCAGTGGCCTCAAGGTCCACCCACAGGAAGCCCTGGTGCCCTTGAGCCGTTCTGGTGGCAGGCGGTGGTCCGTGTGGCCGTAATCTGCACTTCCCTGATGGCTGATGGCGCCGACATCTTTCCGTGGGCTTAGTTGCCATCTGGAGATCCTCTCTGGTAGAACGTCTGCTCGTGTCTTTTGCCCGTTTTCTAGGTTTTTTTTAACTGTTGTTTTGAGAGTATTCTAGATCCGAGTCTCTTACTGGCTATGTGGTTTGTAAATATTTTCTCCCAAGTCCGTGGCTGATCTTTTCATCCTCTTCACAGGGTCTTTTGCAGAACAAACATTTTAAATTTTGATCAAGTCCCACGTATCAGCTCTTCCTTTGGTGAGTCTGAGAACTCTGCCGAGCCCTGGAGCCCCAAGATTTCCTCCAGTCCTTTCTCTGCAAGCTGGGTGTTTCGCACTCAGGTCCACGACCCATCTTGAGTTAACTCTTGTACGCAGTGTGAGGGTTTAGGTGGAGGCTGCTTCCGGAAGTTCCTCCGTTGAGTTGCTTTTGTGACACTGTCACAATGCCGGTCTGTTTGTGTCTGTCTGTTTCTGTCCCCTCTGTTGTCACACTGCTGGATGTATTCCCACCGTGTAGCCGTGGTTACTGGAGCTACTTGGTAAGTCTCAGATCGGGGTGGACTGTATCGTCCCCCTTTATTCTTCTTTCTCAAAATGGTTTTAGTTATTCTAGTTCCTCTCCGTGTATAAATTTTGAAGTGATCTTGCCTGTATCTACAAAACAACGTTACTGAGATTTTGACAGGAATGGCATTAAGCCCGTGTATCGTTTTGGGGCGAATCGACATCTTTCCTGTGTTGGCTCTTCTGGTCCACAGACATGATATGTCTCTCCATTTATTTAGTCTTTTTCATCAGTGTTTTGTAAGTTTGTCTTATAAGTCCTACACGTGTGTTTTTAGAATTACACCTGAGTATTTTTTTGAGCAATCATAAATGGTATTCTAGCTTTGACTTCAGTGTCCCGGCTAGTATTTAGAAATATAGTTGATTTTTGTGTGTCTGTCTCGTATCCTGCCACCTTGCGGAACTCACTTGTTAGTTCTAGGAGGTCCTTCTCATAGATTCCTTAGGATTTCCTACTGGTTAAGTTGTATCATCTGCAGACAGGAATAGTCCGTTCCTTCCTTCTTGATCTATATGCTTTTTGTGTCCTTGTCTTACCTTGCTGCATTGTCTGGAACATCCAGTGCTATCTTGAATACAGTTGGTGGGAGTGGATGTCCTGCCCTGTTCCCAGTCTTAGGGGGAAAGCATTCTGCCTTCCAATGTTGTTTTTTGTTTGTTTGTTTGTTTGTTTTTAAAATTTTTTCTTAACATTTATTCATTTTTGAGAGACAGAGTGCGGGTGAGGGAGGGGCAGAGAGAGAGGGAGACACAGACTCTGAAGCAGGCTCCAGGCTCTGGCTCCGAGCTGTCAGCACAGAGCCTGATGTGGGCCTTGAACCCACGAACCATGAGATCATGACCTGAGCTGAAGTCCGACACTCAACCGACTGAGCCACTCAGGTGCCCCCGCCTTTCACTGTTAATTATAATTTTACTGGAAGATTTTTTCTCGATGCTTTTCATCAAGTTGAGGAAGTTCTCCTCTATTCCTGTTTTTTTTTTTTTTTTTTTTTTTTTCCGGAGAGTTTTTTTTTTATTATGTTGAATTTTTTCAAATGCTTTCCCTGCATGAATTGATGTGATTATGTGGTTTTTCTCCTTTCTTCTGTTAACATGGAGGTAGATCACGTTACTTGATTTTTCGAATATGGAACAAGCCTCACATTCCTGGAATAAATACCCCTTGGTCGCAGCACATTAATTCTTTTTATATAGGTTCCCGAATTCTGTTTGCTGTATGTTGTGAGACGTTTGTGTGTCCATACTGATTGTGGTTTCCTTTTTGTTACGGTCTTTGCCAAGGTTTCGTATCAGAATAATACGACTTTACAAAATGAGATGAAGAGCATTCCCTCCTTTTCTGTTCTCTGGAAGTGATTATGTAGAATTGGTGTGAATTCTTCGTCGCGTGTTTGATAGAATTCTCCAGTGACGGTACTTGGAGCTGGAGGTTTCTTTTCTGAGTTTTCGAGCTACAAATTCCGCGTCCGCAACAGTTACCGGGCTGTTGGGATGGTGTGTTTCGTGTTGGCTTCTGTCCAGACGTCACATGTGTTTGTGCCCAGTTGTCGCCAGAGCCCCTCCCGCCGTCGGCGTCTGCAGGCCCTGTGGCGCCCCCCCCCCCCCCCCCCCCCGCCGTCCCCTTCCTGGTACTGGTAACTTGTCACCTCCCTTTTTTCCTGTCTTAGCAGGTTTGTCAGTATATTGATCTTTTCGGGGAACCAGCTCTTTTTTTCATTGGCTCTTCTCTGTTGTTTTTCTGTTTTCAGTTTCATCGATTTCTGCTTTGATCTTTATTATTCCCTTCTTTCTGCTTGCTTTGGTTTCATTTTGTCCCTCTTCTTCTAGGTCCTTCATGTGGGAGCTTGGATATTTGATTTGGATGAATTAATTTTTATTCTGGCCAAGTTCATGTGGCAGATGCTGTGTGTCCCTACCAAAGCTCGGACACGCACTCGGATCGGTGCGGCAGCCTGCAGAGTAATCGTCTTCGGGTTTTCGCACCGATGCCATCTAATTGCTCAAATACCTGCGTGCCGGTGGTGTGCCAGACCCTGTGCCTCGACGCCCGGCACAGAGCCCCCTTCCCGGCCACCTGCCCATTTGTACCTGACTTGGGATGGCTGGGATCTTGATGTGGTCTTAGGCTCTTTCTGTGGAACTGGCTGCAGGCCAGGCCCAGACCTAGCACTCTACGGACCTGAACACCCGGGGCGGGGGCGGGGGCAGGGGGCAGGGGGCAGGGGGACGCCGATGTGCTCTGTGCTCTGGTGAGGGGACAGAGCTGGCCGCGGCCGCAGGTGACTCTCTGGCACCACATGGAGCCTCCTGAGCCTGTGGCGTCCTCTGTACGGGGACTCTGGTTCTTGGAAAGCTCTAGAGTGAGCCAACGGAGTGGGAAGGCTGTGCGATGACCTTAGGTCCTCCCGGCCTTCCTCGTCACGCCTCCAGGGCTTCGAGGCGAGTCTGATATGATGAGGCGAAAGATGACCGTTTGGGAGCCAGGTCGAAGCTGGAATCTCGGTGCTGACGGTCGTATTTAACAGCGGGTCAGTCTGGGGTCTCTTGGTTCGCAGATAAGGAAGGCGCGCCTTCCGGAAGGCTTGTCCTCTGCGTCTGTGTCTCGAGCACCTGGCCTTCACTGGTGGTGGCACCATGCCACTTGGTTTAAAGTTTTAAACGTGGCTTTTGTGTTTCCGCTCACTGCTCACCGTGTGTTTTTGACTCACAGCAGATTCAGAGTGCCATCTCAGGCACCCTCAGCCCCCAAGGAATCGTGGTGCCCGCATCCGCGCTGCAGCAGGGGAACGTCACCATGGCAACAGTGGCAGGTATGCCGACGGAGGAAAGGACACTCTTTCCTTGAGCTTTTGCGCAGAAGTCCTTTATATGAGAACGGAGGAGCCCGTCAGTGCAGTTGCTGATTAACGCCAGTTCCTGAGACGGGTGGCAAGACCAGACCTCTCAGAATTGAAGGCCCGTCTCTTGTTTTCATTCTCAGTAACAGATATTTTATGCAGGTTGTGCGTCCCTACCAAAAACTTTGGGGAAGAAGGGTTTTATGTGGGAGCTGAAAATATATAGCAAAAACTGAGTTGTAATTTGCAGGTAACGTAGTTTTTAATTGTACTCTTGGCAGCATCGGGGAAACCTTAAGTCGTGCCCTTAATGTTCGACAAACAAACAAAACTCCCTTTTAGCCTTGGTGTTACTTGCACGGCAGAAGTCATCGCGGGAAGGGGACAGAGTCTGCAGGTCCCTGGTGCGTCTCCCGCATCGCAGATACAAAGCCATCGTGAGGACGGAATCGGGGCACGCAGGGCGGGGAGAAACCCTCACACGATAGTGCGAAGGGAAGCTTCCAAAGGAGGATGGAAGCACGTTCGAGCAACAAAATACTGCGATGAAAACTACTTAGCCCCCTTGGCCAAGTCCTTTAACATGTGCTGATTGTGGGGGAAATGGAGCAACAGAAAGGGAATTGCAGCGTCCACCCCGGCTGACGGCGCCCTGGCGATGGGACGCCTCGCTGCCCCTTGCCCGGTGCCCTGCCCCCCGCCCCCCTCCCGGGGCGCGGCTCATCCGGGAGGGTCGTTTTAATAGTTTATAGTGACAGGTCCGCCAGCGGGGTACTGATCATTCGACGTGGCTTAAAAACCTCGTCAGACCAGAGATTTGTTTTCCTTTCATGATGTACGTTGAGCGTATTGAGAATGTGGTTTTCTATCACCGAGACTCAAGAGCGTTTTGATCTCTTCCTTCCTGAGGTGGCACGGTGTATCAGCCTGTCACGGTTGTCACTCCTCAAGGCCAGGTGGTGACACAAGCCCTGTCGCCCGGCACCATCAGGATCCAGAACTCCCAGGTGCGTGTGCCATTCCTGGGGGAGGGCTTGGGGGCGAGCGGGGCCGTGCGGGCACGGGAGAGCCAGGCGTGGGTGCTCCTCTGCCTGAAGCCCGTGCCAGTCCCCAGTTCAGCTCAGTGTCAGCCCCAAGTCCAGAAAGTCCGAAGGAGCGGCAGAAGGGTCCTCCATAACCCCTTCCCCGGAGCAACCCCGTTGTCCAGTTTAGCGTCGGGTGGTGTAGTTGTCTCTGGGTGCGGAGACTTGAGGCAGCGTAGACGCCCTCTTCCCGCCCCCGTGGAGGTTCACAGCGGACCCAGCAGGCAGGTCTTTCAGACCCTGCGGAGGCCTTCCTGCGGAGCACCTGATGGGCCAGAGCACCGCTTCAGGCTCGCCCTTGGGTGGCCGGTGGGGTGGCCGGGGTGCCTGCTTCACATCCGCCCACCCACCGGAGGGGAGAGCTGAGCCGGGGCTGCCCCTCCCCCGCTCCAAGGCGCCCAGTGAGGCACCACCCCCCACTTGCCCCCCCCCCCCCCCGCCTCCTGGGGAACACCAGCTTCGAGAGCACAGGAGGCCGCCTCAGGGGCAGAAGCAGCAGGTGGAAATGCTGTTACGCGCTGTGACCTTGCAGTCGACCTACGCCCTCCATGCCTTTGTGGTAGGAGAGGCTGAACTTGGTGGACTGCCCGCCCCCTTTAAGTTGTGGAGACACGCACACACACGTACACGTACAGTCTTGTTATTTACACGCAGCTCGGTTTAAATCAGAAAGACCACGTTTCTGTTAGCAGCTCACACTAAGAACGTAGATTCGTTGTTTCCTGGAAGCACGGATGTTTCCTGCAGCCTTACTGACAACTGGCAGCCCAGCCTTGGGGACGTTCGTGTTTCCCTTACTCAGGTAGCAGATGCAAGAGGGCCTGGGCCCGGCCCATCCAGGACTTACCGCCTCTCACTTCACGGGCAGAGCTGGGCTGCGCTTGGGGGCCTTGTCATCTGGGCCCGTGAGGGGTAGAGGAGGAGCTAGACCCCAGCAGCATTGTCCCTGGGCTCCCCATCCAGCCCACTGTCCCTGGAGCTCCCCATGTGCCATAGCCGTGAATGCGGGCGGAGCCTGGTCGGCAGAGCGTGTCCCAGTGCCAGCGTGAACCGCTCTTAGAGAAAGACACCTTAGAGTCGCTGCCTCCCTTCTGGAGAAGAGATTTATTTGTCCTGATGCTTAAGGAGGAAGTTGCTGCTTAACTGAATTTTCTTAGACACACCGAGGACTAGTTTAACTAGCAAATGTGTGTTTCAGCGCAGCCCCTTCTCACACAGACTCGCCTGTGATGCCCCCCAGCCCCATGAGGCGGGCTGGCGAACGCAGCCCCCTTTCTTGCTGCCTGTGAGCTGTTTCTGCTCCGGTCCTCGTGGCCCTGCAGCCCACCGTGCGCCTGTCCCCTCCCCGTCACCCTCCTCCATGTATGGCTTCTAGGTCAGCAGGGCTGGGAGGCCAGAGACACGGGCTGCCCGGGTTTCTGACGGAAGAGTGACCAGATTGACCGAGGGCTTGGGTGCAGGTGCTTTGGATGAGGTGGTGCATACGATTTTCTTTTTGTAGCTATTTGGGCTGCTCTGGGCTGTCTTCTTTCTTTTTCCTTTTTTGGGGGGGTGGGGCTGGTTCTTTCTGGGCTGCAGATAATCAGGGTGACAACTTACCGATGACGGGGTCTGTTCTTGTGTCGGAAACTGTCACGGTCCGTTCGGTCACTGTCACGGCTCACGTGGTTGCTCTGTGACCCCCAGGTGAATCTCAGCGGCAGTGCGGTGGCCGTCACGGCTGAGCCCTCGTAACGCTCGCCCCCGTGCTGCCCCCTACGCCCCGTCCTGCCCAGTGTCTGGCTGGGTCTCGGGTGCACACACGGGGGATTTTAACACGGCCACACTCGCCCAGGAGAGAGTCCGCCACCATGGGCTGCGTTCTGACTTAATGCCCGTCAGGAGGTGGGATTTGCCCTCTTCGTAGGGCGTCTCTATGGAAAGGTGTTTATGCTTCTAAAAGTGGTTTTTTTTTTTTAATTTTTTAACATTTATTTGTTTTTGAGAGACAGAGAGAGACAGAGTGAGACAGAGTATGAACAGGGGAGGGGCAGGGAGAGAGGGAGACACAGAATCCGAAACGGGCTCCAGGCTCCGAGCTGTCAGCACAGAGCCCGACGCGGGGCTCGACCCACGAACCGCGAGATCATGACCTGAGCCGAAGTCGGATGCTTAACCGACTGAGCCGCCCAGGCGCCCCTAAAAACATTTTTTTGAGAAAAGAGAAGTAACCAGGGGGTTTCATTGATCTCCTCTCCTTTCCTGGGAGAGTCTATTTGTACGATCGTTATTTGTGTATTTTAGGGTTTTGCTGGTGGTTGCCCTGTGACCAGGTTTTTTGCCTCCATTCTACTCTCTAACTCACTTTGCTTTGATATAAATCAAGTTTATACCGAGCTGCGTGCCCAGCTCAGCGTCAGGGGTGCTGAGAGGCTTGGAGCAAACCGCCACCTTTCCCGCCCGCTGTTCCCGCCTCTCGTGTCAGGCACCTGCTTCCTGATCTTACAGTCGTTCCTTCTGCTGTCTTCCTCCCCGTTTCTAAGCACTAAGTCACCCCTTACACACCTGCTTTGGGCTCGCTGTCGTGGCAGGAGCCCCTGCTCGCTCTGGCTTTGCCCCATCTTCCCTGTGTGTTTGGCCTTGTGGCCACACCCCTGCTCGGTGTTCATGTTACCCTGACTGTGTAAACACGGGTCTGTGCCGAGCTGAGTGTGTAACTGTGATCACAGCACTTTTCTGGGTCACGTGTTTGCTTCTGCCCGAGTGAACCGCTGCCTTGCTGAGTCCCCTGGCCGAGTGCTCGTGGGGCCGTGGCTGACACCCTCGTGCTGATCCCCCTACGCCCTGCCTTCCAGAAGGCACGTCGGAGCTGTGTGCCCCCAGAAGCTCTCCGTCTCCTGCTCGCAGGGGCTCGTCTCTCTCTGGGCCAGGCACAGGGCATGTTCTTGAACTTTCCTTTGACTTCACCTTCAGGACTCCCCTCTCTTGCAGCGTATACCCTCTGCTTTCTTACCTTTACTCCCCACTTTGAAAACGTCCAGAGGAGATATGCCGGGAGGTACATTTTGTTGAGACTTTGCAAACCTGAGAATGACTTCGTTTCGGTCTCGTGATGCAATCTGTGTCCAAGTGCCGCTCCGGGACGCAGGTGACTGTCACCGGGGCTGGAGGCCACGGTGTCTCTGTGCCCTCGTGGCCACATCGCCTGGCGAGGAGGCCAGCGTCTTCTGTCTCCTGTCGGATGCTTCTCTCCTCCGTGCTGCTGCAGCGCAGTCCCACAACCTCGTGTCCTTGAGTCGGGGACGTGTGCTCGGAGTCTCCCGAGACGGCCCTGCCCCCTCCCCGGCCCGCACAGTCTCTTTCTAGAGCCTTTGCTAACTGAGCATCGGACCCTCCGAACAGAGTCTCTGGACTTCCGTGTGTTTGTGCTCCCATTGTCTCGTTCTCAGAGACTTACTTTTCTCTCCGCGCCCCCTCCCCCCACCGCCTTCCGCCCCGTCCTCGAAGTTCAAAGTGTTCAGCAGAGCGGGGATTTTCCAGACCCTTCCTGGGCCTCTGTGCTTTGCGTCGAAGCTCCCGTTTTTGGCCCAAGGGTGGCTGCAGTTGTCTTTAGCTTCTGTGTTCTCGCTCTTCCCTCTGTGCCTCAACGTTCGTTCCCGCTGGTGTCTGCTTTTTGTGATGGAGACTCTCATTTATTTTTAAAATTATTATCAATATTATTTTATGTTTAATTTACATCCAAGTTAGTTAGCATGTGGTGCAGCGGTGATTTCAGGAGGAGATTCCCTAATGGCCCCTCCCCATTTAGCCCATCGCCCCTCCCACAGCCCCTGCGGCAGCCCTCTGTTTGTCCTCTGTATTTAAGAGTCTCTTCTGTTTTGTCCCCCTTCCTATTTTTATGTTATTCTGGCTTCCCTTCGGTTCACCTGTTTTGTCTCTTAAAGTCCTCATACGGGTGAGGTCATCCGATGTCTGTCTTTCTCTGCCCGACTAATTTCGTCAGCCCAGCCCTGTCCAGTTCCGTGAGATGGAGGATTTCAGATATTTGGGGACAGTTGCCTGTCCTCGGAACCTGAGCCGCTAGGAAGCCACTGGGTGCGCGTCGGGCGCGGGCCGCGGCAGGCGGGGCTCTCCGTTGGCCGGCCTCGGAGCGTCCTCTTCACTCGGTGACTCCAGAGAAGGACTCTCAGATTTCTCGCTCGGGGCACAGGCCTGGCGGCAGGGGCGGGGACGGGCTGGGGTCTCCCGTGTCGTGTGGAGGCTTTCCTTGCCCCTCACTCCCACCGTCCAGCTGCGCTCAACACGTCCTCCGTCTCCTGCGGGCCGGGGGACAGATGGGTCATCTGCGGAGAATGACGGGGAGGGTCCGGGGCTCTCTCTGCTTCTTGAGCAAACTTCCGGCCAGTTTCCTAGGCTTTTCACCCCCTCCTGTCCAGTCCCTGGCCTTGCTGGAGCCCCGCAGGGCCAGCGGCTGCTCTGTTCCGAGGCCCTCGGTCTGCTTCCTCACGCAGCCTCGCCGGCCCTCTCAGACCCCGTTGACGCCATCCGTGGGGTCCAGTCACACGGCCAGCCGTCACTTGGCCTATTTTTGAGCCCACAGTTGCTTCAGCCCTGCACAAGAAAAGCGACACTGAGCCCATGTCAAGCTTCGTGAGGAACATTACACGTTAATTGAGACAAATAAGGCAGACAAGCTAAAGTTTGGCCCCTGGTGCCTGGGAACTCCTACTGGAAGTTCATTTCCCACTCTTCCCCGTGCACACGTAGGAGCACGGAGAGGGCGCTCGACACCACCCGCTTTCAGCCCCCGACAAGGAAACCGGTTTCCGAAAACTCTTGTGGCCTGGATAATAATCTTTGGGTTTATTTTTTTTTTTTAATTTTTTTTTTGTTTTTTAATTTTTTTTTTCAACGTTTATTTATTTTTGGGACAGAGAGAGACAGAGCATGAACAGGGGAGGGGCAGAGAGAGAGGGAGACACAGAATCGGAACCAGGCTCCAGGCTCTGAGCCATCAGCCCAGAGCCTGACGCGGGGCTTGAACTCACGGACCGCGAGATTGTGACCTGGCTGAAGTCGGACGCTTAACCGACTGCGCCACCCAGGCGCCCCCAAAATTAAAAAAAAAATTTTTTTTTTAATTTATTTTTGAGACAGAGGGAGACAGAGCATGAATGGGGGAGGGTCAGAGAGAGGGAGACACAGAATCTGAAACAGGCTCCAGGCTCTGAGCTGTCAGCACAGAGCCCGACACGGGGCTTGAACTCACAGACCGTAAGATCATGACTTGAGCCGAAGTCGGCCGCTCAACCGACTGAGCCACCCAGGCGCCCCATAATCTTTGGTTTTAAAATATTTTAGGTAGTCAGTGTCTTAACGTCTCCTTTAATTCTGTTTAGATGATATTGTTGAGGCTTTTAAAGAATGTATCCAAAATGATATAAATTCAGAGGAAGCACAGATAATACGGTGACCTCTCCAAAATAAAGTTCCAGATCCTTTCTTTTTTTTTCAAAAAAAAAATTAAAAAAAAAAATTTTTTTTTTCAACGTTTATTTATTTTTGGGACAGAGAGAGACAGAGCATGAACGGGGGAGGGGCAGAGAGAGAGGGAGACACAGAATCGGAAACAGGCTCCAGGCTCTGAGCCATCAGCCCAGAGCCCGACGCGGGGCTCGAACTCCCGGACCGCGAGATCGTGACCTGGCTGAAGTCGGACGCTTAACCGACTGCGCCACCCAGGCGCCCCGCAAAAATTTTTAATGTTTGTTTATTTTTGAGAGAGAGAGAGAGCATGAGCAGAGCAGAAGCAGAGAGAGAAAGGGAGACATAGAATGCAAAGCAGGCTCCCGGCTCTGAGCTGTCAGCACAGAGCCCAACGCGGGGCTTGAACTCATGAACAGTGAGATCAGGATTTGAACCGAAGTTGGACACTTAACCGACTGAGCCACCCAGGCGCCCCGAGTTCCAAATCCTTTAAACTGTGTCTGTGGGGGTGCCTGGGTGCCCCAGTCAGTTAAGCATCTAACTTCGGCTCAGGTCATGGTAAATCAACTGTGTCTATGAATGCATCATATTGAAGTTGATGTTCCTTTTCTTGTGGAGTCCGTTTCATACATAAGTTCTCAATTCAAGTGTAACAGTAGAGAGGTCTCTGCTGTGTGTGTGTGAGGCCCTGGTGAGTGGTGATCGCTTTCGTCTCCTGCCCATGTCGTGAACACTGATGACACTGTCACCACGGGCGTGCCGGGCATCAGGTGCGACGCCTGGGACCTGCCGGGGCCTGAGGCCTGTCCTTACAGACATCAGATCTCTCTTTCGTTTGTGTGCAGGACATTCGCGGTGCCCTGCCCGTCCTTCCTTTTGAAAGGCAACGGACAGAGCGTGTTCCCTGCTCTCCGCGGGGGGTGGGGGCATCTGTCGTGGCTGCGGAGGCGTCTGGGCCACCAGCGGTCCCTCGTCCTTGCTCTGTGATGCTTCTGTCTGCTCCTGTGTGTGCCTTTGCCCCCTGCTCAGCCCACGGGCGGTCTCCAGCCCTCAAGCCTTCCTGCCCGTTCTTGTTGATTGCCTGACAGCTCTCTCGGCTGGGAGAGCGGTGTTTTATCACGTCCCTCGCCAGAGGACGCAAGGTGAAAACGGGCAGTGGATGAGAGGGCCGTGGGGTTGGCATGTCGACAGGGGAGTGACCCCGGGGACCTGTCGGTGCCCGTGTCACCTGCCTCGCCAGATGAGGGGCCACTGACAGCGAGACAGCCGTGCCCGTGGCGACGATGCCCCGGGATCCTCCTCCCGCCCCGAATAGCCTGCACCCGCTCCAGTGCACGTGCCCCTGCTATCGACAAGTCATTTATCCGTAGATCTTTGGGTATCGTCTCCATCTGAAGTCCTGAGCCGCTTGGATGTGTCATAATTTTCTGTGCTAACATTTTCTTTTCAATTGTTTCAAAGCTCCAGTTACAGTTAAACCAAGATCTCAGCATCTTGCAGCAAGATGACGGCTCAGCTAAGAACAAAAGGGGCGTTTTGCCGAAGCATGCCACCAACGTGATGAGATCTTGGCTCTTTCAGCACATAGGGGTAAGAACGCAAGTGACCGCGCCGCTAGCCGCACCCCGAGCTGCTTGCTTTCTGGCGCGCTTCCCGCGAAAGATGTGCTGGTCTGCGCGAGCAGGCCCGGCGTGAAGTATCGGTCTTTTGTCGACCGTCTAAACGTCGGGCTGGAGTACGGGGCGGAAGGAGGGTTACCAAAACCCGGAGGCCACCCCCTCAAGTGACTTAAACAGGAGGGCACCCCTGGTGAAAAGGGCATACTTCCAGCTCACGTCAATCCCGTGCGTGCGTGAGCGCCAGCTCCCCGTGAGTGATGACGGGGTGAGGTGGGGTGAGGTCAGTTAGGGAGGCGGGCAGGCAGAGGCTGGGTCGGGGCAGAGCCTGGGCAGACAGCGCGATGTCGCACGTATTGGACTTGAAAGGAAGAGGTGGGAAGGTCGAAGATCGCGATGTGGACGGAGGGGGGAGCACGTGACACAGAGTGGGGCCCACAGGCAGCACCAGCCCATCCACGTTGTGTGTGTGCGCCTGTTTCCTCCCCTGGGTCACGGCCACGTCGTCTCCGCAAGGTGTCCCCTCCCGGGAAGCATATACTTGCTGCTCCGTTCAGCGGGGGACACCCTCAGTCCGCGTGCCCCTGAACCTGCGGGAGGCGTGTGGCCCGGGGCAGCTTCCAGGAGTGACCGCCCAGCCTGCTGGCCGGGACCAGGAGTGACCAGGTTGGCTTTCGGGGGAGCGTGTGGCGAGACCGAGGTGGGAGAGTGGACACCACGTGCTGCGTTACAGCCACGTCCGGCGGAAGGAGGGGCCTTTGTGTAGTGAGGAGGGACAGGCGGTCGGGAGGCCCCGCGGGGAGCTGCCCGGAAGCCTCGGGAACCGGCTTCGCAGCCGGGTGCCTTCATCCCAGCTTGTTTTCTCTGGTGCACGCGCCCCCCGCCCCTGCGGCCCCGGCCTCCACGCGACCACACGGAGCCGTGGCCCTGGTCTGGCTCTGCCCCTCTCCGTCACTGCCATGGGCGCCTGCTCGTGCCTTTGGCTGCCGCGGCCTCTTCCTCCCTGCCCCGCGCTCCCCGTCCGCATCCCAGTGCGCCGTGCTTGTCCGCGAGGTGCCTGTCGGACCCAGGGCTCCTCGCGCCCTTACCCCGCATCCACCGTTCGGGAAGCCCGCTGCCTGGGCCCGCCGCCTGCGTTTGTTCCCGGGACCGGTCTCCGTCCTCACCCCGGCTGTGAGCCACGAGGCCAGCGTCCATCTCGGTCATCCCGCGTCTTCCGGGGTTTGGCCCTTGCCGCGGCCGGGTGGCACCCCCTTTTCTCTGACTGGCGTCAGGCTCCCTGCCCGGGAGGTGACGGTCCAAAGTAGCAGCCGGCTGGAGGCTTTGAACCGGCATGTGATGTCGCTGAGCAGTCGGGGCGGGGAGGGGGGCAGGACCCCTCTCCCTTTCCTGGAGGGAAGGCCCTGAGGGAGCCGGGCCCCCGCTTCCCTCCTGCTCTGCTGTCCTGTTCCCCGCAAGCCACCCCCGCCTGCAGGACACGGCAACACGTGTCAGAGAGGACGGTGCTGTCTCTGAGCGGCGTGGCCACACCTGGAAACGTGTCCCGAGAGGTTTCACGTCAAGAGGAGAGGTTTTATGGATGACGGGCACAGCGATGTTGGGCGTCCCGACGCCAAGACTGGGCGTGGGGTTTAGGACACACCCGTCTGCCGGACCGTCACACAGCTGGTCAACTCGGCAGCGAGGGCTGGGGCGCCAGGAAGGTTCGGGCAGGTGGCAGGGACCGAGGGTGGGACGTACCCGCGTCTGAGCCCCTGTGATCTCACAGCCGATGCGTGGTCGTCACGCTACAGACAGGTGGTAGGATCGGCATTTTTCTTTTAAGTTTCCTTTAACGTCGTGATGATTTGTGAAGCAGTAAACCCTGTGACAAGGTCGAAGTAAAATGTTCCTTTATTCCCCCCATGAAGCATTTTCTGTCTCTCTTGCCCTCGTGTCTCGGAAATCGCATCCTCTCCGGTGGTGGTCCCAATACGCTAGGATAGCGTTTTCTGCTGTATGATGGCTTTCTTTGTTTTTTGTTTTGTTTTTGGTGAAAGCACTTAGGTTTCCTGCCCCCTTGGATTTTATGAGCTTATATTTATTATTTTTTTAAGTTTATTTATTTTGAGAGAGAGAGAGAGAGAGTCAGTCCCAAGCAGGCTCTGCTCTTTCAGCTCAGAGCCCAACGCGGGACTCGAACCCACGAACCCTGAGATCATGACCCGAGCTGAAATCAAGAGTCGGGCCTTTAACTCACCGAACCCCCCAGGCGCCCCGCAAGCACGGTATTTGCATTTGAGGGCCTCTACCTCCGGCCGTGTGCTGTGGGCAGACCGATGGAACCGCCGTCGTCTGAGGGAGCAGGCACGCTGCGGGGGTGAGCGTGGCGCCCCACCGGCGTGACTCCCGCCCACCGAGTGATACTCACGGGAGCCTCTGCCCCCGTGTGCTCTCCGGGGCCCCGGGGCGTCCACAAGGGACGTGGGTGCGCGTAGGTCTGAGAGTAAACGTCTTCACGGTTTCTGCGTGCGGACGGTAATCAGTCTTGGAGAAACCGTTTATGCCGTAGGTGAGAATTACCTTCCTTTGGGACTTCTGTGACTTTTGATACGTACTTCTGGTTTAATGCTGTTTTTTTTTAAGTGAAAGGTACTAATCACAAGGGAAGGAGTGACGTAGCAGACACGCGCATCCCCAGCGGTGGCTCGGTCCGCTGACCGCGCACGCTGACCTAGCGGGGCGGCTCCCGAAAAGCCGTCCGCGCGGCCCCTTGTCGGTGTCTCCTCACGATACCCGTGACAGAAACGTGTCACCCCGTGGGACGGGCCTGGAACAGCCTGCCCTGCCCCTTCCCCGCGCCCTCCCGTTTACCCAGCTGTCGGATGGGGAGCGCGTGTGCCCTCCTGCCTCAGTTTCCTCATCTGTAGGATGGGGATGACCGCCGTGTCTCAGAAATGACCGAGGAAAGCGGTTCACCGTAGGACGTGCAGCCTGATGTCTGGCCGGGTCAGAGCTCAAGCCTCTGTCCACAGCGTGTGCTCCTAACGTACCCTCGGCGGGGCGGTCCCTAAATTACCGGCTGTATCACGTGGTTGGGACAGTGACCCCCGCGGTGGCAGCAGCTCCTGGCGGTGGTGGCACCACTTGTGCCGTCTGTGAGCCTCCGGCTGTCGCAGCCCCGCCTTTGTCTGGGCCCCAACTGCCGCGTTGGCGCTGAGCGGCTCGGGGAGACGCTACATTCTGTGCGGGACGTTTCTAAAACAAGTTTGTGAGGCTGAAGGCGTTTTAGCAGAACACTATCGCTGCTCACCAGTCTTTTTGTTAATGTTTATTTATTTTCAGAGAGAGAGAGAGAGAGAGAGAGAGAGCGAGCATGCACGCAGGGGGAGGGGCAGAGAGGGAGGGACAGAGAGAGAATTGCATGCGGGCTCCACAGCGTCAGCCTGACTCGGGGCTCAGGCTCACAAACCGTGAGATCACGACCTGAGCCAAAATCGGGAGTTGGACGCTGAACCCATTGACCCGCCCGCCCAGGCGCCCCACTACTTAGCGGTTCTTACTAAGGACTGTTCACGCGTTTCTCGTCTACCCAGAGAAGCCGGAGTTCCTGTGTAAACACCGAGGTTCACGGTAACTTTTCTTCTTGTTTGTAGCATCCCTACCCGACAGAGGATGAGAAAAAACAGATCGCTGCTCAGACAAATTTGACACTACTCCAAGTTAACAACTGGTAAGATGCGCCCGCTCCCCGAGGTCGTGCCGGTCAGCGCGATAGAACCCTTGAAAGCACGGACGCTAATCAATAGCGGAATTTGGCTGAAGATTCCTGAGTTCTTTTAACCAGCAGCACTGTCGTCAGGACGGGGATCGGTGGCGGGAGGCTTGAGAAGAGATCAGCACACGCTTTCAGCTTTCGGGGATCAGTGGCCCTCGCGGTGGACTCTCTGCCCACACGCTGCCTGTGCAGTTAGACTTGCGTGTCTCCGCCGTGTTTCTAGCCCCGAGCCCCCACGCTCAGTGCCGATGGCCTGTTTTCGTGGGTAACCTTCTCCGGGTGGTGACGGCCGCCATGAGGCATCCTGACCTCGGGGGCACCCCCCGTGGCTCTCCCACCTTTGGGAACCTTGTGCCACTTTGTTCAGCTCTGAGTGGGGGTCCAGGTGGTGGTCCCACCCACGGCGGGGTCCTGTGGGGACCTCGGGGCCCTACGAGGGACACGCCTGGGACAGGGTTGACTTCGTGGATGAAACGTCCTCCTGTTCTAACTCCGGTGTCACGTACTGTCGTGGACGCCTGAACCCTGACCGCGTGCCCCGGAAATCAGGGCTGCGCCCGTCAGTAATGGTGCTGGGGTCCAGGGGCGCACTTGCATTTTTGTGCGGCTGTCACTTGTGTCCTTTGTGTTCACGTGTGCCCGTGTGGACGCGAGTCCAGCTTACGGAACGGGCCCGTGTAGAAGAGAAGAGAGCACACGTCCCATCAGTCGGAAATACCGTTAGAGCTTACACCTGAAGGTCAGGTGGGCTCCAGGGTACGTGACGGGGTCTCCCGGCACACGCAGTCGTCTGTGCGGGACGGGTGCTCAGGTACCGCACCAAACATCTCCGGTATCCTGCTGTGGGCCATTGTTTTGGTTTTGGGAACCGGTGATAGACCATACTCCTTGAACTGTCTCCTGTGGAATCTTGAAATGTCGTTAGCAGAAACGGAGGTTTCACATGTGTTGTCGCTGTGACGTTTGTGACGGCCTAGGACACGCTCCGTTTTCTCCTGTCCCCTCGTGTGACACGTCCTGTCTCAGTTCGGTCCTACCAGTGGTCGATTCGTTGGGGGTGAATGTTAGAGACACTTGTTTGCACATTGTGATGCTTTTGCTGCTGCCCGGCCTTCCCACTTTTCTTCAGGGTTGACTTCCTTGAGCTCTGTTAGCAGAATTGTCTTGTCTAGAAGGTTTGACCTCAACTTTTTTTTTTTTTTTTTTTTAATTTTGGTTAATGTTTGTTTTTGAGAGAGAAACAGAGCACGAGCAGGGGAGGGGCAGAGAGAGAGAGAAAGACAGACAGACAGACAGAATCCGAAGCAGGCTCCAGGCTCCGAGCTGTCGGCACAGAGCCCGACGCGGGGCTCGAACCCACGAACCGTGGGATCCTGACCGGAGCCGAAGTCGGACGCTCAAGCGACTGAGCCACCCAGGCGCTCCTGCTTGTTTCTGGTTTTAGAACGAATCTTCCTGCAATTGTAGATGGTTTTGAATGCGAGGGTTATATTTTTTAAACGGTATTTGACTAATCTCTACCCCCAACGTGGGGTTCGAATTCACGACCTGAGATCACGAGCGGGCCAGCCAGGCACCCAGGACCGTTAGGACTTTAACGCGAAGTGACCTTGTCACTGGTCCGGGCCCAGCTCTGCTCTGTGTCGGGGGCACCGAGAGCAGCGTGTGGTGGCGCAGCACCGGGACAGAAGTAGAGCCCGCGTGTCCGCTGGTGCTCGTCTTTCTCTTGCTGTCAGGGTCCCGCTGCGGCGAGAGCTGAGCCCCTGTCGCTGTCCTCCTGGAGGAGGCCGGGCCGGTGCAGCTGTGGCCCGGTCGGAGCGTGCGGTCCGAGCTCGCCAGCGGCCGTGGGCGTCCCGCAGGCTGCGGTCACAGCAGGTGGGGGGCGCGGGGAGACAGAGCCCCTCCCAGTTGCCGGCAGGGGTGCAGGCTTTCCATCCACACATTTACGGGCCGCCTGCCCTGCCGACCTCAGGCTCCCGCAGCAGCAGTGGTTGTGCGCGTGCGGGGTCAGGGGTCGGGTCCCCGCGGGGGTGGTGAGTCGCTTCTGAGCTGCTTCGTGGTGGGGGCGGTTAGCGACCTAGGAACTTAGTTCCTCTGGGACTAGCCCGTCGTGAGCGGCGTGCAGGGTCGCAGGTCTGGCCCCAGAGCCGTGCTTGGAGGTGACCACGAGGTCAGGGCGGGACAGGACCCCCGGGTGTGCAGTGTGGCCGCTCCCCGGCCCCCTCCCCGGGGACACCGGCGCCCCACCTGCCATCCACGTGCGCTGGGCCGGGGGAGAGGTGCGCGGGCCACCTGAGGTCCAGGCTGGCTCTGACGCCTCCCCTGTAGGGACGTCTGCTGTCCCAGTGACCGCTTCTGGTGTCGCCCTCCACACCCAGGTTCATCAACGCCAGAAGACGGATTCTTCAGCCCATGTTGGATTCTAGTTGCTCAGAAACTCCAAAAACCAAGAAGAAGACAGCTCAGAACAGACCGGTCCAGAGGTTTTGGCCCGACTCCATCGCCTCGGGAGCTGCACAGCCGCCGCCCAGCGAGCTGGCCATGTCGGAAGGTGGGCCTCGCGGGGGCTGGGGGGGCGGTGGGGACAGGGAGGGGGAGGGAGGGCGTGGTGGGGGGGGGCTCAGAGGCTAGGGGAGGGCCTGGCTGCTTGGGGGCAGCAGGGGTATGGGCAGGGACGGCCTTGACCGCGGTGGCGGCCGTGAGCCTTGGGTCGCGGCGGCTGCGGTGTTTCGCACGTGACGCGGGAGGGAGGCATCGTGTACGGAGCGCGGTGCGTCTGGGAGGCCCGGTGTCCTGTGCGTTCTGTGCTTTTCCCCCTTTCCGCGTTTCTTTTCCCTGGGAGCTCGGCGCTCAGGATGGGGCTCTGCCAGCCCCCCCACCTGGCGTCTCACCCCTTTTCCCTGTGAGCCCCCGCGGCTGGTCCCCTCGGACGGCGTCCCTCTCCCTCATCACAGGCCCCCGTCCCCGCATGCGCCATAAGCACCTTTCCGTGGGCACGCCTTGCCCAGCTGTGGACTGTCTGGGTGTGTGTGGTTCTCGGCGTGTAGGTGGTGTTCCCAGCCCGTCCCCACTGTCTCGGTCTTCCTGTTTTCGCAGCAGTTTGCTGTTCCTGAGGAGAGTTCGCGGCCCTTACGTCTTCAAACACTTTCTGACGCCCCCCCCCCCCCCCCCCCCCCGCCTTGCCCCCTCCGGGCCCCCAGGTCCCCATCTGTCCCGCTGTTCTTTCTAAGGTTTGGGATTCTGTCTCTCGTTTCCGCTTTGATAGTTTCCACATCTGTGTTGGGGTTGGGGCTTCGCTAACCTTTTCTCCCGTGGTTAAGCTGCCACCGGTCCCACCACGGGCGTGTCTCAGGGTGGACATCATAGTGCGCGTTTCCGGAAGTTCGGGACAGTCTTTGGCGGCTCTCGTGACTCTCCTTCGTAGCATACAGTCACAACAGCCGCTTTGATGGCCTCCTCTGCTGGTTCTAACATCTGTCAGCCCCAGGCTGGTTTCCGGTGACCCGGTTTTCTGCTCACTGTGGGTGGTTTTCCTGCCCGGTGATCCTGGACTGGATGGCAGGCCTTGGGAATGCCACCTTGCTGGGGGCGGGTGCTTTTGCACAGGGGCAAGGCTCCCGAGCTCTGTTCCAGCCCTGAAGGGACCCTCTCGTGCCCTGCTCGGTGATCGGCCCTTGTTTGGTGATCAGCGGTGCTCAGTCCTGGGCAGACCACCCGCAACCAAGGCCGGACCTCGGATAGCACCCCACCCCCACGCCCCTCCACCCGCCTGGCCTGGGCATCGTCTTCCAATCTTTCCAGCTGGTTCTTTCCCAAGGCTTGACTGTCTCCTGCCGCCCGTGCGGACCTCCCTCCACCGAACGGACGAGCCGGGCTGTCCACAGATGTGCCGGCCTCGCGGTTGGGACAGGCCCCTCGCAGCGGGCTGTGCGTCACGCTTCGTTCTGTTTCTTGAGGGCTGGTGTGTGCATTTGAAGCTTCATCGTTTGGGTTTTGATATGCGGTGGCCTTAGGTTTAAATAATTTATATTTTCAGTTCTCGTTTTGTCTTTTAGTCCAAATTACTTAGGATTAGTATTAGGTCTCTCTCCCTCCTTCCGGCCTTGGAAAAGGCAGTGCCCGTGTATTGGGGGAGAAGTTCAAACAAGACTTGCCAGTGACCAGTAAGTTTCTGCCCCGTCTTGGCTTCTGATCTTCTCCAGAAACTGTCCTTATCACCAGTCTCCCGTACATGCTCCCAGCGCATCTGTGACATGACGTGACGTACCGTGTGGGGGTCAAGGACAGATGAGTGAATCTCTTTAAAGGCGTTTCCCACATTCTACCGCCCGACACTGTCTCCCGCTGCCGTCGTCACTTGTCGCTGCTCCTGGAGACCTTCAGGGACGAGCGTGTGAGCCCCCTGGGCTGCTGGGGACCAGCGTGTCCCAGGGTCCTCCTTGTTCCCCTTGTCACACGGTCTCCCCGACTGCGACCCTGGCCCCTTGCCTTTGTCTCCTTGCTCCTCATCTTGTCCTGCGTCCTGCGTCCCGGTCTCCTGTTCCCTTGCAGCTCCTGCTTCTGCCCTGCACGCCCGCGTCTGTATGGCCCCTTACGGACCGCCTGCAGACCAGGAACTTGCGCCGCGTATTAGCGGAGGAGGGTCTGACGTCTCCTAACCCCTGGCGATCGTCCCAGAGACTCGCGTGGGGCTCCCAACACGAGGTCGGAGGAGCGAACGGCACCCGGCTGGGTCACGAAGTGTCTCCCCGGGTGGGCGCTAATCTGAACGTTCTGCCGCAGGAGCCGTCGTGACGATCACCACGCCCGTGAGCATGAACGTGGACAGCCTGCAGTCTCTGTCCTCGGACGGCGCCACCCTGGCGGTACAGCAGGTCATGATGGCGGAGCAGAGCGAGGACGAGTCTGTGGACAGCACGGGGGACAGCGGGGCCGCGCTCGCCCCCACCCACATCAGCGGGCTGGTCCTGGAGAACAGTGACTCCCTGCAGTAGGGCCGGCACAGCCCAGAACCGCGGGGCGGGCCTGACTTTTTACGGTTTGCACAGCAAACATTTTACACACTTTTATTTCTGACATGTTTTATACGTAGATGGAGAAGAATGCACTTTTGTATTTCATAGTGAGCTTCGAGAGCGCCCTCGCGGGCGCGGCGACTTTCCGGTGTGCGTGTGTGTGCGTGTGTGCGTGCGCGGGTTTTTAAGGAGATTCTTTAAAGGTTTAACGCTAAAAATGTGATGAATGACAGACACCCCCGTGAGCCCCTAATTAGTTAAGGAATAGTGCTGCCATTTTCTAGAAAATTATGCAGTTTTAATTTCGTTCTGTGGTTGAAGCAGGTCCCAGTGGGCTGGTTTATTTGTGTCGCCCACGGATTGGAGAGAAGCTTCTGCACCTTAAAACTGCCAGTGCGAGGTAGACGCCCACGGCAGCAAAGTGCGTGTGGCCCGTGGTGAGCGTGCTCTGGTGGACATACGCCGAGGTCCCCACGGACTTGGTGAGCCTGTTTCATTTGCTATATATGAAAAGAAACTCCTATTTTTACCTTGCTGGAATTATTGGATAAAAAGCTATTTTTATAAATTCGCTATGAATTGGATTATGACTATATTGAGGATAAAATTTCTAGAGAAGAAACACACGTGCTTACTATTTCAATTTGGAATGTTCTGAACTGACCAAATTTAGTGAACCTGCCCAAAGGTAGCTAGCATTCCACGGTTCTCCACCGTCCCGGGGGAGCGATTGACATGTAGTACCGTAGAAGAAACAAGCGTCTAATGCAGTTTTGACACCTTCGGACTTCAGTTTATATGTAAAAGCTCAGATTGCATCTCACACTTGATCTGAACCTGTCTCTAAAGGTGTTTGCTAAATAGGACTTAGGTGAGTTAAGTGAGGTGGTAACCAGTAGTCAGAAGCTGTGACCACACACGTCAGTCTAATTTAAATTCGACTACAGTTAAATGGTTACTGCGCCAGTTAGCTGTGTATTGTTTTAGAAGTTTTTAGTCGGCCCTATGTTATGCATAGAATGTTTATTATAAACTAATATAAGATGTGCTCTGTGCCACCGGCTCAGAGTGAGGCCCAGTAACCAGCACCCGCGCTGTTACGCAATTAACATGTCCCCAAAGCGACACAGCTCCCCGGGCGGGCTCTCCGGCCTCAGCTCACACGCGTCTGCCGTCGGTCCCGGGGTCAGTATTTTCTCCCCGTACGTCGTCGCTTTGGGATTCCCGGCTCCCCTCCCCCCCACCCCCGACTTGATCACATGAGGTTTGGAGTAATTTTAGGACTTCCGTTTCCCGGTGACGAGGCAGACCAAAAGAGTAGACTGGGTTTTGTTGCCTTTGTTTTCATTTATTTGCAAGTGGGGCTTTTGCTCAGAAAACAAGCCACCTTGTCTCATCAAGCCTTTGTGTCGTCTTGAAGGGGACGCCCAGTGTTCGTGTTTCTAAAAGGTGGTTTGGTGTTGGGGAAGGTCGCCAGTTCTGGAGATTCAGCAGCCGTCATCAGTTACGGACCCAGGTTACATTGCAGGACATCTGGAGCTGGGGCAGATTTTTTCTGGAACTTATTCCCCTCCCCCCCCCAAATTGGTTAATTACAGTTAATCACAGAAGACTTATTTCCTAGGTAACTTAGGAGGCGGTAAGAAATACATAGAATTTTCTTTGAAAAATACTTCAGGAGCTTTAAAAGAAAAAGTGGACTAAACTCTTTTGGAGCGAGAACAACATTTTTAAGCAACAGTTGCGTTCCTTATTTATAAACAATTTGTAATATTTTCAGTTTCGTAGATCATTTTAACTTGACCTAAATCCTAACTTGGTTGGACTTCTTGAAACTAGGAGCTGTGGACACCAGCCAGCCACCTCCCTCCCTCCCCAGTCCCTCCAGTCGCCCCGCTCTTTGGGTGCGTGTGGACGCACAGGCAGGTCACTGCCCCCCCCCTCCCCGCCCCAGGGGTCACGTTCACTGAGCTGCGGTAGCCTGTTAGTCGAGGGCTGCACAGACTGCCCGTTCGGAGACAGATGGGGGCCGTGCGGGGTCCCGCTGCCCTCGCTGGCCTGAGATCGGCCTTCCGTGCCCGGTGACGCACCGCGCCCCCTGCGGCCGAAGCCGGTTTCCTTAGGCTCGAAGTTCTTACCGGGTTCGGAGGACTAGGATAAGCCGTCCAGAGACAGGGCGCTCGTGGACAGGCCTGAGCTTCCCCCCCACTCTCCCCGCGAATAACCGAGGTGCTCGGAGACAACCTTGGCGTGGCAAGCCGTTTCGGTTCATAAAACCGCTGCCCGGCGTGCCTGTCGTCGGTTTGCATTTTATAAACCCCCATCTTCCAGCCCTCGGACCTTCAAGAGAACCTTTGAAAATGGGACTCCCTCGAGCGTTCATTTTCACGGAGCAGATTCGATCCTGACTTTCCGCCAGAAGGACGCTCCGGATGTGTCCCCAGACCCAGAGTAAGAATGTCGTTACCCGTCCCGCGGCTTCGCCGTCCCCCGACGAGCCGCCGCCGCCGCCGGCCCCGGCTTGCTGTTTTCTGGCTGCAGGTAGTGACGTCCGTTTCAGTCTCTGTCCGGGACGCACGGTGGGGCGGCAGGTGGTACCAGGGCGCACCCGCGGGTCGCAGCGGCCTTTTCTGTGCGGCCCTCACCTGTGTGAGCCGGCTCGGGGCCCTTGCCTTTCAGACAAACCCAACCCTACCTGGACGGTGGGCGAGGCCCACCTCTGGCGGTCAGGGACGGAAGTGACCCAGCAATCTGCCTTTGTTTTAGTTGTGTTCGGTCTACGAACTGACAATCTTTAAAATGTGAATACTGTAACAATATGTTTTCTTGGATTGTTGTCTCGAAAGGGGATTTTTGTGAAGCAATTGATTTATCAAAGCAAAAAAATTAAAAATAGAAACATGCTTCGTGGATGTGTTATTTTGTAAAGCTGGTGGCACCGTGAGCTGTTTTTCCATTTTAAGGAAAACACTCAAATTGTTGACGGGTTTCGCTGGTGACACGGGGCTCGTAGTGACCCCTGCACGCTGTCGGAAAAGGAGGATTGCACTGGAGCACTCAGGTCCATTTGCATTTTCTGGAATCTTCTTCAGCTGCTCACTTCCATTAGCTGTTGGCATTCCGGGAAAGAATCGGAAAGCTTTTGTTTCTTTTTTGTTGTGGTTTATCATAAATGTAATTATTTTGACAGTAATGGGAAAATGCTTCGTCGGTGACATATTGCCTATCATGGTGCGTGTTGTGGAATGACCCACGGCCGCTCCCGGACACGTCGGAGCGCCACGTGAAAGCCTTTTCAGCGAGGTTTCTTCTTCGTAGGCCAGTGTGTTGGAACTCCCCCCCCACGCTGTTTATGCTCAGAGGCTAAGGTCAGGAGACTCGAGTATTTTTAAAAAGGGCATCTGAAATTGCAAGCCTTGCGGGTGACTCGACGAGCCGGCTCTGAAGTCTGTTGTTTTAGGAAACGTTCTGAGCAATTTGATGGCAAATGGAGCCCCTGTGTGCCGTCTCCAGCTCCACTAGGTCAGAGGTGAGAGGCGGACACGAATTGTTAACCAGGTGAGACCTTGGCCCGGTCCTTGATGCCTTGAGGGTTCAAGGGCTTTGTTGGTAAAAGGAAGAAATTGGTTTATAAGGTTTATTCTAGCTCAAAAATTAACATTTATTTTCTTCCGAGGTTTTAGTGAAATCCAAGTTAGTTAACATTCTCCGCAGTCTTGGCTTCAGGAAGAGAACCCAGTGGTTCATCGCTTCCATACGAAACCCGGTGCTCGTGCCAACAGGTGCCTCCTTAACGCCCGTCACCCATCAGCCCCTCCCCCCACCCACCTCCCCTCCTGTCGAAAATGTTATAACTAATAAAATCCTGTCCGTCTGTCTGGAGAGATGAGTAAACGAGTGATGACGTGGCGAACCCTGAAAATCAGAAACCCGTTGGGATCAATGTTTGCATGCGGTTATTCTCTGCGGAGGTCATCACGTTCTGCGTTCGGTGTTTGGCCCGAGTGCTGTGCTCTAGACATTCTGAGAAGCAGTTCTCAGTGGCAATTATTTTTGCCCTTTCACAACAGGCCCTGCCGTCTTCACTAAGACCTAAGATCTCCGAACCGTTTTTACGCTCGAGTTTGCACAGCTGCAGGGCAGAGCGTCGAGGCACGTGGGACCAGGAGACAGAGGACCCCGGGCAGGCGGCGGGCCCGGGGCTGCCTTCCGGGGCGCCCACCGGCCTGGTCCCGTCCCCTGTCCCCAGGCCCAGCCGCCCAAGGAGGTGGCCCACCTGCTCTCAGCTAAGGCCTGCCTGGGGTGGCGCACTGGACTAACGGGTATTTTCCACGCAGACGGCATTTAGGAGGCGGATCTCGCACAGGTGGTTCCGTGTCCCGCATCGTCATTTAAATGAACCCAGGACGTCAGCCTGCAAAAGCCGGTGGTGACTTTAATATGAACGAGAAATTCTTAAGTTGCAGTGTGGTTGAAAAGGCACGTTTTAAAGATGTCGATGGCTTTAGTCGCTTAGGCGTTTTTAGAGAATGGCGTGTAGAAAGAAATCAGGTACGTTTTAAAATATTTTGCTTTACGTCACCTCAGTTTCCTCTGATACTAACACAGCGGTCGTGTCAGAAAGAAGCGGTGAGGCCTGTAACCGTTTACGCTCGCTGCCAGCGTAGACCCGAGCTCTCGAAACCAGAGTTCTGTTAGACACGGCTGGAGCTGGAGGCAGAGCAGCCACGGAAGGAGTGTTTCTAGAAGGGGAAGTTGAGCGTGTGGAGGACGAGGGGCTGGGCCCCCAGGAGGTCGCTGATCAGGGCAGGTGGAGAGAAGTCGGGGGAGGGCCGACGCCAGCGGTCCGGGGGCCGCGGGGGGACGGCGCTGGGTCAGTGGGACATGATGAGGGGCGTCTTTCTCACCTCGTGGGAAGCCTTTTAAGACCCCAGACACGTAGACGGCCCAGTGGGTTTGGCCGGATCCAGAGGAAGCATTTGTGTCAGGGAAGGACGCTGTGCACCGAGCAGGTGGGAATCTGAGAGAAGTGTTTTTCTTTTCTAACATCGACAACCAGCGGGGAGTCCGCGTTCACGTTTGAGGGGAGAGTCCTGCAAGTCAAGACGAAGAGGCCTGGCAACCCAGAGCAGGGCAGGGGACGTCGTGGGCAGGTCTCCGAAGGGCCAGTGTGAACACTGCCCGGCCCGCCGGTGGCTCACCACAGTCAGGGACCTAGGGCTTGAAGCTGCTTTGTCTCGGAAATGGGGGCCTGTGGCCTGGGGGTAGGACCCTCCTCACCGGGACCGCCGTCGCGGGGTCCTCCCGGTGTGCGCCGTCCCACAGGCCCAGCCGGGGGGCCGCGACAGGGTCCCCTGAGGGCCTCTGCGGAGACATCCTGGGCGCCCGGGCCGGGGAGAGGTGAGAGGTGGTGGGTGCAGGGCTGTAGGCGGATGAGCCAGGTGCGCGTGGCAAGCAGGTGTTCTCGGGTCTGGCTCGGTTGACAGGGGGATCGGGCCTCCTGACTCGGACGGAAGGCCGCGTGGCGGTGGAGGGGCAGGGGGACCAGGGCGGGTCGTCCTCGGGGCCCGGGAATGGGCCTCCCCCTCTGTCGGGTCGTCCGTGCAGGGCAGGGGGAGTCCAGTTCCGCGGCAGCCTTTTACCCCCACGTCCCTCCAGCCGGCGAGGCCCTGCCCCTGCCCCCAGCACCAGCCCGGGCGAGGCCGGAGGTGGAGGCCCGGGCCCTCCGGGTTCAGCCTGTGCTGCGGGCGCGTCCCGGGGCGCAGGGCCCCCCTTCTCAGCCCTGCCCGCTCGCGCCTCTGCGGCAGGTTGCCTTCCGTCGGGGAACAGTCTTGGGAGGCAGGGGGCCTCGGGCCAGAAGTAGGGCCGTCGGGGGCGGCGGCAGCTCCTCCCCTCGTGGATTAGGGCCTTTGCTCCCTGTGAGGGAAGGGTCGGGCTGGCAGGTGGGGGGTCTCCCCGGGCCCCGCCCTGCCCCCAGCACCCCTGTGAGCGAACACGGCCTCTTGGTGGGGGGCGGGCCCCTAATGTCCGGGCCGTCGTCTTTCCCCTCCCGGTGCTCTGCTGAAGGGGGGCCGCCCGGAGGGGTTTGTCCCTCTCTGGATCCAGTCACCAGGTAGCCCCGCAGCCGCAGCTCTGAGCACGAGGAGACGTAGGATGCAGTGGGCTACCCGCTGCCCGTGTTGTCAGGCCGACGTTCTCGGGGCCTCTCCGCCTGGAGTAGGAGCAGGGTGGCAACAGGACAGACAGTGAGGTTGGAAGACCGGTCGGAGGGGAGGGGAGGGGAGGGAGGCAGAGGCAGGCCTGTGCATCCCGCCGCTGTGTCAGGCTGTCAGGACACGCACGTCCCAAGCCGGGTGCCCGGGGTGGAGGGACGCAGGGACGCGGGGCCTTGTCCAAACCTTGTCCAAACCCCGCGTGTGCGGTCCGTCACCAGCTCTCGGGAGGCCCAGCAGTTAACGCCGGGATCCGGAAGGGGAAAATGCGGCTGGCAGACCATCCTTACTTGGGATTGGAGAGGTTGTCTCACGGTTCGTTGCCCGTCGAGTGGACGTCCTGTAACCGTTTGGATCCTGCATCTTTGCCCGGGAGTGTTTGTTTTCTGCAGTGTTGGGGCCTGGTGGCTGCTTAGTTTTCCCCAGTGGCCTCAGCGGTATTTCCAGCCCCGCGTGCTCTCCTGGGCCGTTGGCCATTGAGTGAGACCCTTCTGAGCCTGGGCCAGGTTTTGTTCCCGCCGTGACGTCAGAACTGGGTCACCCAGAGTGTCTGACCACGGCCTCCGCGGTTTCCAGCAGCCTCCCGTCCCTGTGCCCCCCAGTCCTCCCGTCTTGTCAGTGGCCTTGGACTGTCTCTCAGGGTCATCACACGTGGTTCATCTGCCTTTGCCTTTCCTTAAAGGTATAAGCTTTTAGTGGAGTAAATACCTGTTTCAAAATGCAACTTTTGGGTCACCTCGGTGGCTCAGTAAGGTGTCCGACTTCGGCTCAGGTCACGGTCTCGCGGTTCATGAGTTCGAGCCCCGCGTCGGGCTCTACGCTGACAGCTCGGAGCCTGGAGCCTGCTTCGGATTCTGTGTCTCCCTCTCTCTCTGCCCCTCCCCCACTCATGCTGTCTCTTTCTCAAAAATGAATAAATGTTAAAAAAAATTTTTTTAATGCAACTTTTGATTTTATTCATTAAATTAGAAATACCTGGCACGTATTTGTTACTGTACATTAAATTCTCACTTAATTTTAAATTTAAAAAATCTAGACGGCTCAAACGGTCCTGAGGCCATCAGCTTGCACACACACACTGCCCGCCGAGCTCGCCCACCAGGCGGCACGCAGGGTCCCTGCTCACCGGTGAGCGTGTGCCCTGGTGGAGCGCCCACGAGCACCCTGCCCGGGTAGCCGGGGGACACGCCGCGCAGCCAGAGCGGGCCTCCCGCCGTAAGGCCAGCTTTCGGGGACCCCGGCGGGCGCCAGGGTGGGTGGTGCCCTGATGGGGCATCGCCTGCTGGCGTCTGCCTCACCCTGCCCGGTCAGCGGGCCAGGCCTCCCTCCTCTCCCCGCTCTCCCGGTGGTTCCGGTAAAGGGTTAAGAGGGATCGGCAGGCCACCCTGGCCGCGCCCGCTGGCTTGTAAAGCTCCTCTGTTCTCCTGACCCCGTGGCCTCTGCTGTAAGAGCCAACAGCCCGGACACGGTCGCCGGGACCTTGGAAGCCGGGGACTCACCCAGTGCAGAGCATTAGCGCACACCTGTCTGTGGGTGGGACTTGTCACGCGTGACCTCCAGACCAGCGAGCTGACCCGAATAACCACCAAAGCTGGCCTCTGGTGAGGGCGCTGCTCTGGGGAGGCGGTCTGTCCGTGACCAGGCAAAAGTGCTCCTGCATCAGACAGGCACCAAGCCCAAAGTGAGGGGCAGCTCCTTGGCTCGGCTCTGGAACGTTCTCCCCTGCTCATTCTGGTCCCTTGGGCCTGTCGTGGCTTTGTCGGCACATTTCTGCCCCGGGGCCTTTGCGCCGGCCGTGCCTGAAGCCTAAATAGGATTCTTAGCTGCCATCTGCCGCTAGGCAGCCTCATACAACTTTCTAGTCTCAAATGTCCCCTTTCGGTGGGCGTCAGCTCAACCTGCTTCTCCGCTCTCCGCAACCCTTTTCCTGCTTTTTCTTTTCTGTCATTGTGGTAAAATACACATAACATAAATACACCATCTTACCTAAACTTTTAAGCATACAGTTCTGTGGCATTAGGTACGTTCACACTGTTGTGCAACCAACCCATCCCCACCGTCCGTCTCCAGAACTTTCCGTTCTCCCAAACTGAAACTCGGTCCCCATTAAACGCGCCCACTCGCCATCCGTCCCCCTTGGCCCCTGATGGCCCCTGTTCTAGTTTCCGTGTTTATGGGTCTGACCCTTCCAGGTGCCTCTGTGAGTGTGACTTCCGCGACTGGTTTACTTCATGGAGCGCAACGTCCTCAAGGCTCGTCCCCGTATCGTGTGTCAGAAGGTCCTTCCCTCTTAAGGCTGGGCAATGTTCCGCCGCGTGGCTAGACCACGCTTGTTTCACCTGCCCATTTCTCGGCAGGAGTCGGTCCTTGATCCCACCCACCGGGGGTCCGGTGTGGAGGCCTTTGTGATTCCAGGGCCTGGAGCCGTGTCTGGTGGGAAGGGGTGCTTGGTAACGTCTGCTGGGCGCCGCAGAACGAGCCGTTAGTGTCTCTGTGCTGTCAGGCCGCCCCCCCCCCCCCCCCCAAGGCTGCTCCGATGTCCCCCTGCCGGGAGTGGCAGAGGCCCATGCCCGGGACAGGGGGAGATACCTGCCCACTTAGGGGTCAGCGGTGGCCAGCACTCCCCACCGTGGGCCTTTTCTCCCCCTGATCGTCACTAATCCAGTAGATCAGGAAGAAGCTTGCTTTTGGCCTATGTCCCTGAGAACACGAGAAGGCAAGCTGTCAGGCCAGCCTCCCGGGGAGTGAAGTGTCACTGAAGGTATCTTAAGCCAAGGCGACAAAACCCCGGAAGAGGCTACTTCCAGCACCCGCCGGGCCATCGTGGAGGACAGCCGGCCCCTCCTCCCACAGGCTGGGCTCCGGGAATCCGGCGTGCACCCAGCTGTGACAGAAGGGCCGAGAATACGGCCACCCCCAGGCGGCTGTGGGGGAAACGTCCCCTCTCCGGGCTTCTTGCTGGAAGAGACGCAGTCGTGGCTCATTCGGCAAGAAGGAAACTGCCAGGAAGGCCAGACTCCGGCGGTGCCGAAGCCGGAGGACCCGGCTCAGGCTGGCTGCCAGTCCACAGCTGGTCGCACCAGGAACGGGGCGGAAGGCACTCGGCCGCCCCCACCCGTGGATGTGGCTGTGCTGCCCCCACGCACCGGCCCAGGCCCTGCAGGGGCTCTGGGTGGTGCGTCCGACGCCAAGCTCGTCGGGTGCCCACACTGTAGCTGCAAAGCGGTCTGCAGCTCGGAAGGCGGCCTCTGTCTCCCACCGGGAGAGACACCAGAGACCAGGCGAACCACGCCTGCTGGGCACGGCCCGGAGTGACCGTGGGAGGAAGGGGCCTGCCGGCCGTGCGGGGCGGATTCTGGGTTTGGACCCGAGGAGCTCCATCGGCTCGCTCGCCGGGACACTAGTGTCCGAGGCACGTCTGTCACTTTGGGGGTTCCAGCAGAAAACGAGCCCTCGGGGGGGGTGGGGTCAGCATTGATGTTTGATTTTTCTTTCTCCTTAGGACTAGCCGCCCCCACTGCCATTTTAAGCTGGGCCCGCGGCCGACTACAGACCCCATACGCCAGCTTCCCTGCAGCCAGGCGTGGCCGTGCCTGAGTCTGGTCCAGTCGGCACGGCAGCCACCTGTGCTGACCCCTGCCGGCCGTGCCCGGCGCGAGGGGCTTCCTGCCACAGCCCCGCTGAGCGTGGCCCCTCCCTGCCCAGGCCCAGGGTTGCAGGTAGGAGCCTTCCTCTTAGAGACGAGGTGTGGACGACAAGGCGACTGTGCCCAGCGGCACCCGGGCTGCTCTGTGCCGGAGGATGTGGGGATGGGGGCGGGGTGGGGGGGGGGGAAGTATGCCAGCCAACGGGAGGCTTGTGGTGGAAGGCCCGCTGCTCCACGGGGGACGGCGCCAGAGGAGCAGCGTCTGAAGGGGACGGCGGGGACGGCCGGGGACACGCAGGCGGGAGCTCCTGAGCCCACCCGCTGCTTACGCCGGGGCCCCACCCAGCCGGGAAGCTCATAAAGTTGCCCCAAGACCACCGCCTGCGGCCACAGGCCCTGTCCCCCGGGTCTGCTCCTGGGGCTGGGAAGGAGGGCGGGAGCGGGCCCCTTGGGGCCACAGTCTTTTGCCACCAAGTAGGCAGCAAGGGTGGGCGGGCGCCTGACAAGGTGGAGGAGCCCCCAGGGACGTTTATTCCCACCAGCCTTCCGGTGCAGACCCCAAGTCGGGCCCGGGCTGGGGCGGACGGCGGAGGGGAGGCTCCGGGCTCCACGCCGAGCATCGGCATGCGGTCCACTCCGTGGTGTAGGGGACCAGGCTACGGAAGGGTCGTGTTAAAAACCGTTCAATACCAGCACTGTTGAGGGGAAAGTAAACTGGCCCGTCCGGGAATCTTGTGATCCTTCAGAACGGGCCACCAGACAGGGCTGTCTTCTCCTCCCGCTCATTGGCCCACAGAGGCCTAATACGGCCACTGCTGAGTTTCAGAAACACGCCCAAGATATTTTCCCTTTGGTCCAGAGACTGGATTTACCAGCTTTGTGTAAAAAGATTATTTTTTTTTAACCAGTTATGCACAGATACGAGTCAAACAGTTCTAGGTGATGACTTAGAACGAAAAGAGCGGGTCCCAGAGCCTGTCTGGCCATCCAGAGGTTCGGCGCCTCCAGCGGCCGCTCATGGGATCTGCCCACGGATTTCCAAAGCCTTCATGGTGGTGCTCCTTTAACTGGTGACGTCGGGAGGTGAAGCTTACGTGCCCTGCCCCCCAGTACAACTGTCCTTCCTACGTAGTTTATAACTTCTGGACAGATTGATGTTCAGGCTTTCAGGACCTTAATTAAGCCGCCTTCCCTCCCAGCTTAGTTGCATCCTGCACTGTGATTGAATTTCTTCCACAGCCGACCCGTGGACACAGGTTTAAACTGCGCAGAGCCACTCACGCGTGGATGTTTCTCCACAGCCTAGTACTGTAAATACCGTAAAGGTATCTTCTCTTCCTGCTGTTCCAGCGTCTTCTTCCCTCTAGCTTAGTCTGCTGTAAGAATACAGTATTTATGGTATTTGTGTGCCCAACAGAATACGCGTAAGAATACAGCGTATTTAACGCATCACCAGCAAGTGATGCAGGAGGAGGGCACCAACTGGGCAGTAGGAGGCTGCCCACAGTTAAGTTTCTGAGGAACAAAAGCAACAGAATTTCTACTGCAGGGGGAGAAGGGCTGGCATCCCTGACCTCTGTGCTGCTCAAGGGTCAGCTGTCCAGCCTTCATTCACACAGTCTTTTTGTGGTGTTTGCTAGGTACTAATGTAACCCCACTTTCTACCTACCAGGCCTGGGACTCGAGTGTTTATGGGCCTGTGACGTCCCCTCCCCCTCTGAGCATCGCCGGGAGCCCTCTGTCCTGCTGCATCCCATGGCTGCCCAGCCCTTTGCCAGGGACCTGCCTTCCCACCGTTCTGGGGGTGCCCTTCAGGATCCTGTCGGGCGGAGCACATCTTCTAGTGCTTTCTGGGGCCAGGGGGCCAGTTTGCTGTTACAGGAGAGCGTGGCCTGCCTGCCTTCCCGTTCCAGATGTTTTCAGGCTCTGCCCCCTCGCCTCCCAGCCTCCACCTGCTAGAGATCAAGTCAGACGCTTTTCTCATTCCCGAGGCTCTGGGTAACCTGGGTTTCCCCACCCACCTCCGGAAGCTGCTTTTGGATCCTGTCCTTGGTGATCTAGCATTGCACAGCGATGTCCCCTGTGTGGGTCTTTCCCTGTCCCTTGCGGGTGGACCCTCTCAACCTTTTGTTCTGGGACAGCTTTGTGAATTGTTTCACTGGCGATTTCCTTCCCTGGTCCCTGGAACTATTTCTAATCAAATACTGGAATCCAAGAAGCTCAACGAATTCCAAGCACAAGAACCATGAAGAAAACTATATCAAGATATATCATGATTTCCAAAATACTGAAAAAGAACAAAGCTGGAGGGCTCCACAGTTACTTCCTGATTTCAAAACTTACTCTAAAGCCATAATCATCAAAATAGTGTGGTACTGGCACAAGGAGAGATACAGAGACCAGTAATACGGAGTCCAGAAATGAATACTTATATCTACGGACAACTGATCTTCAACAAGAGCGCCAAGACCATTCAACGGGAGACCATGTCTCTTCAACAAACGGGGTATCCACATTTAAAAACAGGACGCCGGATCCCTACCTCACACCATGTATGAAAACTCCAAATGGATCATTGAACGTCATTTACCAGAATAACAGCTAAAACCAATAGAAGTCTCAGGAGAAAAGATAGGGGTAAAGCTTCATGATCTTGGATTTGGTAATGGGGGTCTTATTATGTGCCACCAAAGGTACAAGAAAAGAAAAAAAAAGATAAACTTCATCAAAACTTAAAATATGCACTAAAAGTCATTAGCAAGAAAGGGAAAAGATACTCCACAGAATGGGAAAAAAAATCACGTATCTGATAAGGATCTAGAAAATATGAAGAACTCCTACAACCGGACAACAGAAGACAACCCAATTTAAAAATGGGCGAAGAACTTGGATCGGCGTTTCTCCAAACAAGACACACAAATGACCAAAAAGCACATAAAAAGATGCTCAACATCGCTGTCATCAGGGAAATGCAAATCAAAACCACTTCCTCCCACCATGATCATGAAGCAAAACAGAACCCCCCCCCCCCCCCCCCCCCTAGAGAACAACAGTGTGGACAAGGACCTGGAGAAACCAGAGTCTCTGTGCACAGGTGGTGGGAATGTGAAACGGCACAACCACTGTGGAACAGTTTAGGGGCTCCTCAAAGAATGAAACAGAATGACCACGTGACCCAGCAATTTCACTCGTGTGCATATAACCCAAAGAATTAAAAACGGGCCTTTAAACAAAATACTTGGACACACATGTTCATGCCAGCACAATTCCTAACAGCTAAGAAGTGGAAACAACCCAAACGTCCATCAGCTGTCAAAAGGACACACAAAACGTGATCCGTGCACACGACGGGGTGTTATTTGGTCATAAATAGGGATGACGTACTGACAGCTGCTACAGAGTGGGTGAACTTCAGATGCTGAGCGAAACAAGCCACAGACGGACGAGAGGCCAGATTGTAGGATTCTGTTTATATGGCGCATCCCAACAGACAAACCCAGGGGGTGGATGTGGGGGGTGTGAAGTGCATGGGACTTGGCTACACGAGGAGGTGGCTGCACGACACTGAGAACATACACTTTTTAAGTTTTTTTTTTAATGTTATTTTTGAGAGAGAGAGAGCACAAGCAGGGGAGGGGCAGAGAGAGAGAGAGGGAGACACAGAATCCGAAGCAGGCTCCAGGCTCCGAGCCGTCAGCACAGAGCCCGACGCGGGGCTCGAACCCACAAACCGTGAGATCGTGACCTGAGCCGAAGTTGGACACTCAACCGACTGAGCCACCCAGGCGCCCCAAAAACTTACACTTTTAAATCGTTCATTTAAGGTTATGCGAATTTCACCTCAATGAAGAAACCCCCAAACACTGAAGTCACTGTAACCAGCCCCGGTACCCAGGAGACAGCACCTCCGTGTGAGGGCTCCGAACAGGCCCATCCTTCCCTAGCCGCCTTTCTGCTGCTCCGCATCATAGGCTCTTCTCCAGAAGAGCACTTTCCTCCACTTTTATCCACCCTGCTCTGGTCATTTGCCACGAGGGCTCACCCGCCTGGCCGTATCCTGTTTGATAAGATTTTCTTGCTGAGCCATTTTAGAAGAAAAGTAAAGAAACACACATCTACTCCGATAAACCGTAAGCGGATTCACCGAGGCGGCCAGGTGTTGGTAAAAGGGAAGCTAGCGTCCACGCTGGCCCCGGGCTAAGCATCCTACACCCGCTGCTTGCTACCCGCTCCTGACGACAACGCCCAGCGTCAGGCAGTTACAAATCACGCGTGTGGGTTCTGTGTTTACAAAAGGTAGAGCGCGGACCCCGGCGAGTCGAGGTGAGGCGTGGGCGCGGTCAGAGCTGTACCGTGGCCCCCGCAGGTCTGGGCTCCGAGGTGCTTCCTGACTTGGTCTTCCGGTCGCGCTCCCGAGCAGCCACGAAGTTCAGCAAGTCAATGGCAGTGACGACCCCGAACACCGTCTGCCTCTGACTGGACTTGCCGTTGCTGTGGTCTGCGGAGGAACAAGACAGCAGGTGTAAAGGGGTCTCCGCGCGGAGTCCGTGAGAGGCGGCCGCGCCCCGGAGGCCCTGCCCTGGAGCCGCCCGTGGTCCACACGGGCCCAACACCACGTGTGGTCTTCTGACACAAGACGCCTGGGCGAAGCTGGCTTCTCCGCCCCGCGTCTGCCCGGCCGGACGCCCCAGGTTTCACTAAGCAAGCAATCCGAGCGTCCCCCTGGGCGCCCGATGCTTGAGTTTGGCGAGAAGTTCCAACATCTCCCACACCCGTGAACTACACCCCCGGCCTGTCTTCAAACCCCTGCCTTTCTCTCAGGCCTAAATGAACACCAGCCCCTTCCCACCGCGCTGTGCAAAGCGCAGAGAGGGTTTTTGAGACGGGTAATTTTATGTGTCCGCTTGACGAAGTCACGGGGTGCCCAGATATTTAGTCAGACATTACTCTGGGAATCTGTGAGTGAGACGTGATATTTGAGCACAGGGAGGAGAGAGAGGATCCTCCCTAATGTGGTGGGCCTCACCTAATCAGCCAAAGGCCCGAAGAGAACAAAAAGGCTGACTCTCCGAGCGAGAGGACATCGTTCCTGTCTTTGGACTCAGACTGAAACACTGGCTCTTGGGTCCTGAGCCTGCCCCCTCACCCTGCAGGGGACCCACCGGCCTGGTCACCCGGTTGGTCAGCCAACTCCTTATACCACAGCTCTTTCCCCACGTCCACATATCCTGGTGACGCTTTCCCCCGAGGACCGTGACGGACGTACCAGGGCCAGGCCCCCCCTTTCCCAGCACCACACCTATGGCTGGCTGTCCCTCGTGCCTTTGAGGGCAGAGGTCCCGGCGAGTGGGGGGGGGGGCGGGGACCCAGCTGGCATGCTCGGAGAACCTCGGGAGAGGAAGAGGTACCGGACGGACAGACGGCCGCACGCCTCCGCAGGGGACGGCGGCCTCTAGCGGCCTCTCCAGTCTGCCCTGCAGACCCTCCAGGAGAAACCCGTCCAGAGCCCGGCGTGCAGGCTTTCTGGAAAAAGGGCCACGGGGTCTCTGCCACGACCGCTCGCCTCTGCCAGCACCGCAGGAGGCGGCCGGGGGAAATGCTGCCAGGCGGACTCTGAACTTGGGACTCTGGCCTTTTTCTGGTACAAGTTCAAATGTGAGTCAACAGCCTAGGAGGAAGAACCCTCCCACTCGAGCCTGGGGCCTGGGGGTCCAGGACCCCAGACGCCCTCCTCCGCCCTCGGAGGCTCCGACTGTGACCACAGAGCCATTTCCGGCGGGGGGTGGGCAGGGCGTACATACCTGAGGGCCCCCCCACCACGCCCGTCAAGGCCAGGTCCCGCGCTGTGGAGCCAAGGACGGGACGGGCGTTAGAGTCGGGGCAGACCGGGCCCCAAGACCAGCCCCCGCCGGGAGGGTGGGCACTCTGGGCCCCTCCCGGTCCTCCTCACTTCTCCAGCCCTCATCCCCGCCCAGGACCGGACGCATCCCCCGGCCTGTGGGGACCCGCCAAAGAGGCCCAGAAGGGGCTTTGTGCGCGGCAGTTCAAAAGCCCTGTGGCCTCTCTGGCAGGGACCACAGAAGGCTCCCTCCGAGATCCAAAGTCACAGGCTGGTGGGGGCTGGAGGTCAGCACCCCCTTCCCCCACCCCCCGACACCCTCTGAGGGACGAGGGCCTCATCGCCCCGCGGAGCTCCCGGCCCAGCCCGGCCCACAGCAGGCCCACTCACACTGGATCTGCTCGTGGACCACCAGGGCGAAGTGGTCCGTTTCCAGGATGTGCGACAGCTTGCCCAGCGGGTCCGTCAGCCGGATCTGGAAGAGAACGTGCGGTCGGTCAGCGCTCCCAGGACAGTCCCGCCAGGCCTCAAGCTGGTGGAGCCTGAGGGCCACTGCCTGCCAGGCCTGACAGTGAAAGGAGCAAAGCAAAGGCTGGGCATCGCTCCAGAACATTCTCCTCTAGTCTTCTGCCGATTCAGAAACCGAATGCAGGACGCAGAGAGCGACACAGTGCACATAAGACGCTTAGATGAACCTTGAGTCCTTGGAGAGACACAGGACAGAGCCATTTAGAAAGGCTTCCCACACTCTGACCCCAACTCTGACATTCTGGAAGAGGCAAAACTAATGAGAAGCTCAGGGAGGGGTGCCGGGGTGGCTGAGTCCGTTAAGCCTCCAACTTTGGCTTTCGGCTCAGGTCATGATCTCGCAGTTCATGAGTTCGAGCCCCGCGTCGGGCTCTGTGCTGACAGCTCGGAGCCTGGAGCCTGCTTCGGATTCTGTCTCCCTCTCTCTCTGCCCCTCGCCCGCTCACACTATGTCTCTCTCAAAGGTAAACATTAAAAAAAAAAAAGAAAACGCAGGGAGATACAGGGGGAGAGGGGTTTACACACAGTACCGGTCTGTGGGATACTGGAACAGCTACATTTGCCACAACCCCGGGGCCCGTGGAAGGCACAGACAGACCCCCTATGAAAACTAGCGCTTATCGGTCACCTGCCCCAACAAACACCAGTGCAAGACGTGGTAACAATGGCGAGCTGTGTGGAGAAGGCAGACGTGGGTGCTCGCCCCGCACCACCTGCTCAAGACAAACTGTGAGAACTTACAGTAAAAACAGGGTCCACCTTCTGAGGATCGACACCCGTGCCTCACGAGAAGTGTGCTCCCACCAGGTGGGAAAGGGAGTGTGGGGGACACAAAATGGACAGAAGACCCAGGAGGGAAAATCAGGATGGGGGCGCTGGAGGAGCGGTCATGATCGGAGACCCTGGCCCTCGTGCGGGAGCAAGGCTGGCCCCCGGTGGCCCGCCCGCCGACCCGGCGCCCAGGTGTTCCCTCGCCCCCAACATCGCCGACGCCCGGCTCGGACCTCAGCCAAGACCGGAGATGGGCTTCGGGCTGACCGCCTGGAACCCAGAAGTCACGGTGACCACACGTCCAGAGGGAAGAGGTCTGCTGTCAGCAAGAGGCCTAAAGGGCTCCTGTCTTTGGAAAATCAGCGGAGGATGCTGTTCAATGAGTTCAGCCTCCCCGGCCCTCGGGGGGCTGTTACCCTCATGCCTAGCACTCCCCAAGAACAGACCCCGTCCCCGCACTGGGAACGCAAGTGTGCGGTAAACGCAGGTGACGTCTCTACAAGTTGAACTCACCCAAGGCCATACTTCCATTTGAAAGATCTTCCTAGTTTTAAATGACCCGCAGGGAGAGGCGAACACGGTGAGGTGGGGCATTCGGAGAATGGAGTGAGCCTAGCCCCCAGCCCCCGCCGGCATCTACATGGGCTGGGGCTCTACCGCAGGACCTCCTTCCCTCCTGCTCACACCGCAAGGTTCTCAGCTTAGTTACGGATGGGGCGTCAGCAGCCCAGCCGCGGGGGTCACCTGGTGTAAGCCACGGCACTCGGCCATCTCTTTACGCTCCCGGGAAAGTCTGACCCGGAGAGCCCTCTGTCCCCCACGGCCTCCACTGCCATCAGCGCCCCGGGAGGGGTCACAGGGGCTGGCTGACCCTCTCTGGGGACACAGTGAGGGGAGTGTTCCTCAGACGTGAGCCGGACAAGCCCTGGTCAGCCACACCGGAACCTAGCCCGGCGCCCTTCCTATTTGGACTCTGGTACTGGGGGGGGGTTCCGTGGGAAAAGACCAGCGCTCACGGCTCAGGAGACCAGGGGAAGAGCCTCTGGGGGTGGGTCCGGGGGGGTCCAGCACGTCCACACCGGCGCCAGTGCAGGCTGAAGTGTTCACAGCAGCGCCGGTCCACGGAAGCCAGCTTCCGCCAAACGCTTTCTGTAGGCCACGCGCTGGATGTGGTCAAAAGACCACGGGGGGTCACGGAGAACCAGGTGGTAAGGGAGCCACAGCCACGGCGCACCCAGGTGGCCAGGCCCCCACGGGGCACCCGGCAGGGCGGCGGTGCCCAGATGTCGGGTCCCACCCAGGCTGTCTACTGCGGCCCCTGCACTCCCAAGACAGGATCTGGAACGCGGAGGCTTGGAGCCCCTGCTGAAGGAAGACACCCGCCTCCCCCCACACCCGCCCCTGGGAGCGCAGGGCAGAGGGGAGCAGGTGCACGGCGGCCCCCGACGCGGTCGGCTCCTCCGGCCCCGCCCGGCAGCTCAGCGCCGGGAACTGAAGTCCCTGCGCCGAGACCCAGAGGGGTCCGGCCGAGGGCCTGGCCGCGCTCTGGGGGCGGAGGCGTGGCTGAAGGTGTGACGTGGCCTCTCAGGGAGGGAACAAGATACGGACTCGGGCGCCGGGCGGCGGCCAGCGGCTCTGCCAGCTTGAAGACAGACCCACGGAGCGGAGCCCCCACCGGAGAGAAGGCTCCCCCGACCAGGCCCGCTCGTGGAAGGCCCCGGCGCGGGCCAGCGGCACTCGGGGCGGGAAGGGACCAGCGCGCACGGCCCCGGGGGATGGGTCTCACCACACTACGCTGTGGGAAAGGCACACGAGTGGCACACGCTGCGTGCACGGGTCTGCAGAGAACATACCGCCTATAGCGACGAGAGGGGTGTTGGCGGGGGCGGGAGGGGGGGCGGGCGGGGGAAGCCTTCGGGGTAAGGGTTACGTGCGCTCGTGACCGTGGGGACAGCTTCGTGGGTGCGTATTCACGTCAGAACCATCGAATGGGCTAGGTTGGACACGACCCCGTGTGGCAGTTACGCCTCGGCGGAGGGAACAGCTGAGAAGCCGGCGGGAAGGGCGCCCACGCTCGGCCTGGCTGGCCAGCCCCTCGCCCGTGACACCGGGCTCAGTGACGCCTCACAGAGCTTCCCCACAAGAAAACACGCTCGCGCGCTCGGTGCTCCAGGGGGTGACAGGGCCTGGGGCACAGAGGGTGAGCGCTTTGCGCGGGGGCGGCGGGGGCACCAGCTGCGGGAAGCGTCGAGGTTGGAGGAAGGACAGGGGACGAGGAGGAGGGGGTGACAGTCCAGGCCGGGCAGCGGCTCCCAGAGGGCCTAGCGGAAGGGGCCCTGCAGGGCCCGTGAGACAGGTGATGGCCGAAAGTGGAAGGAACACGGATTCTGGGGCCATGTCAGCTGCGTGGTGGGAAATTCCTCCCTGGCTCTGGACTCAGCCCCTCAAATCCAACACGGCCAGCGGCCGCCTTCCCTCACCAAGTGCAGGACAAGCTGGTGGGAAGTCGGCGCCAGGGACCAGGGAGAGGGGACGCCCGACCGCACCACCTTGGGGCCTCTGCCCGGCCCATCGAGGGGCCGTGATCATGTAAGGACATCCACGGGCCCCAACCAGCCCCGGCAACTCCCCAGAATGTTCTCGGCCTGCCGGGCATTAACGAACGTGCACAGAGAAGGCACAGGCCCAGCGTTGCGGAACGACCGTGCTGGCGGGCGCCCGGCTTGGCTGAGACGGCCTCGGGATGCTGACCCCCAGGTGAGCCCCCACCAGCGAGGGCCGCCTGCAGAGCAGGGGCAAAACCTTGGGTTTATGGGCTTGGGCGCAGCAGGGGCCCCAGCACCCTCTCACGGGGAGCACTGAGCCCCGCCTTCGAGGGCAGGCCCGGGTCTCGAGCGAAACAGAGCTCGTACCTGTTTGAACTGCTTATAGAGGACTTTTCGAACTTGGTCTGACGGCTGAACCTTCCCAGCGAGCAGGGACGACAGCATGTTCCCCAGGGTCACCATCCCCAGGATCACCCTGGGAAACAGGGGTCAGGGGTCAGTGCGGGCACCCCTCTTCCCTCCCAAGGACAGAACATGCCCACAGCCACCCTCTGCTCAGGCTGTGCTCCGTGGCCAGACGTGGAATCTCTCTGAGAATTCAACCAGGAAGTGCGGTGCCTACGCATGGGTATAGAGTGACCGACGCCCGGCCCTGGGGGCTGCCTGTCCGGTGCGGGGACACCACAAACCAGCGAGTCTCGGGCGCCTCCATTCTGACCAGCATCGCGGGGAAACAGCTGGCAGCGTCCCAGGTGGTGGGCTCGGTTCTAGAATTGGGATGGTCTCGGGAGACTGCTGGCTGGCCACGGCCTTGCAGTGCTGGCCACGAGCCACGGCACGGCCGGTCCTCTCCCGCCGCCCCCCCCCCGCCCCCCGCACGTGCCCAGAGTGCAGGGACGCCGCAGGAGGGGCCCTTGGGCCGTAAGAGCTAGCGTGGCGGGTGCGCATGGGCAAGTCGTCCGACGGGCCAACCGCTGCCCCGCCCCGTCCGGGAGCTTGGGGCCCTGGCCCTGCGGCTCCGGGCAGAGCCCCGGGTTGGGGTGGCTGACACTGACCCTGATTCGTCGACCACGGGCACCTGGTCGAAGCCCTTCTCGCGGAGGATCTCGATGGTGTGCTCGCAGGTGACCGTGGGCAGCACTGTCAGCGGGGCCGACAGGCTCAGCTCCTGAACTCGCAGGTGCCACCACCTGGGGCCGCGAACCGGGAGGCGGGAGGGAAGGACAAGTACACTCACTGCAAGGCTCAGCGCAGAGGGATGACGGCCGGCCGGGTGCAGGACGGAGCACAGGGGCCTGGACTTGGGAGCACGGTCTCCGCTCAGAGACACCCTTACCACGGCTTTGTCACGGTGAAGTCCTCCTCCTTCAGGAAGCCCTTCTGCATCATCCATTTGTCACTCAGGAATTTGGACCTATGGGCATCAAGAAGCCGCTGGGGCCTGGGCGGTCCTGAGAGAGCCCAGCACCACTCGCGGGACACCGTGGCTCCAGCCGAGACCCCGAGCGGCCAGCGGGGTCTGCAGGGTGAGGCCGGGGAGCCGGGCCTCGGAGACCCCAGCAGGGAGTGCCGTGGGGGCACCTGGTCGACCCACGAGCCTGGCCTGCGTCTGCGGGGGGCGCAGAGAACAGCGTCTGTCCCGGAGCCCAAGCCGGCAAGTACGCTCCCGGCTCCGGGGCGGCCTCCCGGCCGAGGAACAGAGGGAGCGCCTCCCTCCCAGGGGCTGAGGACACTGGCCCCGGCTCGGGGCTGCCTGGCTGGGACCCGCCCCAACCTCCCACCCGGTGACCAAGACACGCGGGAGGACACGCTCGGTCCTTCGCATGACCGGTTCCGTCTACCGCTCATGGCTACCCCATCTCTCTGCCCCCCAACACCCGCCCTGTCTCCCTCCCGTTCACCCCACCTCCCGCATACCCCCACCCTGTCCCCCGCCCCCCACTGGCCCTGTCTTTCCCCCCTCCCCCACCCCATCTCTCCCCCCACCACACCACCCTCTCTGCCCCCTGCGGACCTGCCCTCTCACCTGCACCCCTGCTCCGTGTCTCCCTCACCCACCCGCCACGTCTCCCACAGACCTGCCCTGCTTCTCACACCCTCCAGCGTGCACACGCTCACACGTCCACACAGCAGGCCTGTCGAGCTCACGGGGAGACGGGCATCCTGACTGACTGGGGCAGGCACGCAGCCCAGCTCAGGGCAACTTGGCGGTGGGAACCCTTGTGAACCCCCGCGCCCCCTGGGAAGCCAACTCGGGGCACCCCCAGCACCCAGGCAATGGAGGGAATCGTGAGGGTTTGGCGGGTGGGCGCCAGGGGGGTCCTCAGCTCCCCGTCCCCCGGAAGCCTGCTGCAGAGCAGCCTGGCGCACAGGCAGAGCCGTAGGCCCAGGGGCCACCGGCTGGACCTATGGCCCTCAGAGCTGGGACACAACACACACGAACGCCCAGTGCCATCGGGCCGGAAGGGGCCGTGGGGGCCACCGGCCAGACACTTCCCAGCAGGTCCTGAAGGGCGGCCTGAGCCCAGCCAGGGATCTCCTCAGTCAGAGGGTGGAGGCCGCAAGGGGGCGAGTGGGGGAGGGCAGCTCACAGGAGACCCGTGGGAGGGGCGACGGGGGCAGGAGGGGCTGAAGTGGGCAAGGAACCCCCTCCAGGGGGCGCTCTGCCAGACGCACCGGCCGCCCTGAAGGTGCGCGGACTCATAAGCGTGTCTAGAGGACCCCAAGATGGGGACCAGACAGGCTGAGACACAATGGGGAGCCCAACGGGGAGCCCGGGGCCAGGCGCAGGCAGAGCTCACAGGGGTCCCGCAGACCCCCACCCTCCCTCCTCCTTGCTGTCTGATCTCCGGGGCGGCCCGTCAGCGAGAGCCCCCGGGGCGTGCGGGGCTCAGGAGGACAGAGAGACACGGGCGGGGGCGGGCGCGTCTTACATGTAGTTGCGCACCGAGTCCGGCAGAATCACCACGCAGCGCTGGCCCTCCTGCAGCTCCTGGGCAGCCTTCACGGCCACCGACATGGCGCTGCCGGCACTGCCACCTGTGGGGGGACGGGGGGGGGGGGTGGCGTGAGCACCTGCGTGCGAGCCGGGGGAGCCACCCGCAGGGCCTGGCTCTGGGGGGAGGACCCCACTTCTCACTGCACCCGCACCGCTCTGGCAGCACGGAGCTCCACGTCCGCCCAGGCTTCGTCACTAAACCCTCCCCGAGGAAGCACAGACACCCCACAGCGAGCCGCGTGTCCTCTCGGCCGTCAGTCCCTGGGGGTCTAAATCCAGTGCTTCCCTCGGGGGCCTTGGGGCTCCGAGCGGAGACAGCCGGTGGGGAGCATGGTCCCATCTCCTTCTGACCCTGGAGGCCCGTGTCACACATGCCCCCCAGCCTCTCCAGGGCATTCCCGGCACCCTGTGCCAGCCCCAGACCCCAGGTGAGGGCTGGACTTGGCTGAAAACAAGTGTCCACAGGGCGCCTGGGTGGCTCAGTCGGTTAAGCGTGTCTGACTTCGGCTCAGGTCACGATCTCGTGGTTCGTGGGTTCGAGCCCTGCATCGGGCTCCGTGCTGACAGCTCGGAGCCTGGAGCCTGCTTCGGATTCTGTGTCTCCCTCTCTCTCTGCCCCTCCCCTGCTCATGCTCTGTCTGTCTAGCACTCAAAAATAAATGAGCATTTTGGGCGCCTGGGTGGCTCAGTCGGTTAAGCGTCCAACTTCACCTCAGGTCACGATCTCGCGGTCCATGAGTTCGAGCCCCGCGTCGGGCTCTGGGCTGACGCTCAGAGCCTGGAGCCTGCTTCGGATTCTGTGTCTCCCTCTCTCTCTGACCCTCCCCCATTCATGCTCTGTCTCTCTCTGTCCCAAAAATAAATAAACGTTAAAAAAAAAATTAAAAAAAATAAATGAATATTAAAGAAGAAAAAAACCAAAAAAAAAACAAGCGCCCTAAAAGCTTTGGCCTCACCCCCAAACCACTGACGGCATCGCCGGGACGCCTCTCAAGGTGGGGCCGGCAGGAGGCAGACGCCCACTCGTACCCGGACCCCGCTGCCCACTTCGCCGGGAGCGCGGAGATGGCGGCTGTTTTCTTCTTCTGTTGAGCTACTGGGGGGTTGCTACGTCCCCAGGCCCCTCACAGCTCACACTCCATCCCCTTTCGGATCTGCGGGCCACGCCTGTCCTCAGTGAGACAAAGCCTGAGGACCCCAGGGGCCCAGGAACACAGACCCAGAGCTCCAGCCATGTTCTGGAAGGGCACCTCTGCTGGGAGCATGACGGCCCTGCCGAGGGACAGACGGACGGACGGACGGCACCTGACAGGCGCGGCCCGCGGCTTCAAAACGAGGGTGTCTTTTACACGTGGCCTGGAGGTGGGTGGGGGGCAAGTGCACCCCAGAGCCCGTCCGGCACTCACCGCACAGCAGCCCCTCCTGTGCAATCAGCATCCGGGCGAAGGCAAAAGCCTCCTCATCGTTGCTCTTGAACCACTTGTCCACCACCTGCAGACAGGACCCAGAGGGAAAGCTCTGGAGGGGCCCGGGCCCTTCCGTGGTGGGGGTGTGGCCACAGCCGTGCCTGCAACCTCACAGGTGCGCCAAGGCCAAGACCCTCATCGGAACGTGGCCCGGCCCCACATCTGCGACCCGATTCTCAGGGCTAGAACCCTAGAACTTTCTACCTCTCCTGGTCCAACACATTCTGCCCCTGGCATTGAAACTGTCCGCCAGCCCCCGCCGCACAGCTCTGTCCCCACAGGTCCACCCTAGACAACTCCCCCCCCCCCCCCCCGACAGAATTACGCTCTAGGGTCCCGAAAGAGAGCCCTGTCTGGCTGGGGTCCTTATCGTTCACTTTGCTTCCCTGCCCTCACCACCCACGCCCTCTCCCTCTGCGGGGGCCGGGCCCGTGCCCACGGCCGTCTCAGCGTCTCCGCCCACCAGGGCCCTGGCACACACTCGATACGGTGCCACCTGTTACCCACCCTTGACGGCGAGGCCACGCTTCGCCCGCCTGCTCATGCAGCCCCCACCATTCCGCGGCCCCTCCGTCGGAAAACAGGTCAAGGGCGTTCGTACCCAGAGGGCTGGAACCGTGCCTGGGAGTGCCCTGGCCCTGCCTACCGTCCGGTCCAGCACCGTGGGGATGAAGTCGTAGCCGATCCCTTCCACCTCGTAGACCGTCTGCTCCGACTGGTTCAGCTCCTCGGGCTCTGCGAGGATGGAACCCTCGGGATCCACCCCGATGATCTAGAGGGGGCGGCATGAGGGCCCGAGTTGGGCAACAGTCTCATCTGGCCGTGCCTGGCTTTTTATGGGGGTGGCCAATCCCACCCCTAGCAAGCATCCGGAGAAGACCTGCCCTGGGGTGTGGCCGTGTCCCCAGGCCTCAGGCCCCAAGTGCTGGGGACATTACCAGGTACACATTCACCTGGGGTACTCCGAGAGGACACAATGTGGTCGGTGGGGGTAAGGTAGCTTCCCAGGGGAGAACCAGGTGAGCAGGGCGCCCCAGGAAAGCCCTGACTGCCCCTGTGGGGGCAGCCGGAGCCTTTGGGGATGGATGGCAGAGAAATGGCCGGAAGGAGAAAAGTGCTCAGGACCCCCAGCTGGAAGTTTCTACAAGCCCCTCCCCGGGTCCACACTTAACTCCAAATCCAGATGTTTCCCCCCCCCCCCCCCGGCCAAGCACAGCACATGTGGGACGTGACCCTAAGAGCTTAGAGCTTCTGGAACGATCCTTAGAGGCCATCCAAGTCGACTGTCCCACCCCCAGAGCATCGGGGCGCCTAGGTCATGGGTCACTCCCAAGAAGAGGCAGACACACAAGGTGCAAGACAAGCTGTAAGCAGAAATGTCAGGACGGGGAACTTGCAGCTCTAAAGCAGAGGCCACCCTGGGGACCCAAGGCCCAGAAGCTCGACGGTCCCGCCTCCAACCGCAGATGGGGCCACAGGTGACAGAGGTGCGCACGTCCGGGCCCACCCGCCTCCGACGCCCGTCTGCAGCCCCTGGCTCACTCACTTTGCACCCTGGGCATTTCTCCTTCAGCTTCCTGGCGACGCCCGTGATGGTGCCACCCGTGCCCGCCGAAGCCACCAGCATGTCCAACTTCCCTGATGGGAGAAGCTGTGTCAGGGGGCCACCCTCCGGCCACAGCTCAGCCGGCTCGCCACGCTCAGCAGTAAGTAAAGACGCAACCAAAACGCAGGCCGGTTCTCAAGAAGTTCAGAGAGAAGCTGTTGTCACATTTCGACAGCCTCTCATGACAGTTCTAGAGCTTGAAAGAAGCATCCGCAGCCACAGCGAGCCAGTGGGCTCTGTTTAGTCTTTGCTGGATGACACGTGGCCACCGCAGCCCCCATCTGGTGCGAAGCCGTGAAGGGCGTCTGGACGCGCTGCCAGGACCCGCCGCGCGGTGGCTGCAGCGGGGACGGGGCCCGGGGAGGCCCTTTGCCGGGCCCCTCTTACGCTTCAGGTAGGACTAAGTGAACTGAATTATAAAGGAAATAAATAAATCCCTCAGGCTCGGCCCGAAAGTCACTGGGCTCTCCGCCTGCCGCGTGGCCGGCCCAGGCATCCTGCAGACAAGTCGGTGCGGACACCCGTGCCGAGGCAGAGGGCTGTTTTTGCCAAAGGAGAGAATTCTCACACGTAAAACCCGGGTGAGCACACCCTTGGACCCTTGCCGCCTGGCTCCTAGGCCTGGAACGAGGTCGCGTGTGGGCCGGTGCCAGCGCCAGGTTCCAAGCGGCGAGGCCCATCGCCCGGCACCTTCTCCCTGAAACCTCTTAGGGAAACACGCCCCCACCCACCCACCCCCCCCCCCCGCCGGACTTGGCTCTCAACGTGTGCAAAGGCTCCAGGGACACTCATGTCCGTACAGGAAGTAAACCAACCCCCGGCACCACCATCCGGCTCGGGAGACGAGAAAACCCAAGTGTTGGATTCAGCGCTCGGATCGGGGCCTGATGCCAGGGGCTTTCGACGGCATGGAGCCCAGGGAGGGCTCCAGCACCAACCAGCCTGGCACGCTTTCGTTCCCCGCACGCAGGAGCTCCCACGGGTCTGGAAGGACCTACTGCTGGGCGCACGAGCAGAACCACGTGATACGTTTGGTGTTCCAGGCGACGCACAGGCAAAGCCCGAGAAAGGACACCCCTCTGGGGAAATGCGCTGGAAAGCACTTCACGGAGAGGGGACGCTTGGGCTGGGTTTTGAAGGACGGACAGGAGTTTACCGAGGAGGGGGTAAGTGACCCGTGCGCTCCCAGGCCAGCAGGGACAGATGCAGCGAAGGCGGACGGAGGGGCGGGACGCAAGGACTCACCGTCACACTGCTGCAGGATCTCCTCGGCGGTGGTGTCGTAGTGAGCGAGGGGGTTGCTGGCGTTGCGGTACTGTGTGGAGAGACGGCGGAGGGGCTGAGTGGGGTCAGGAACGCCGAACGGGCAACAGCCCCGGGGCGTCAGGCCGCCGGCTCAGGGCGAGCCGGAGCGGATCCCGGCAGATCAAGCCAGTGGCCGGCGGCGCGGGCGGTTTTAGGAAGCTCGACCAGCACAAGACGTTGACTCGGGCCCTCCGGGAGGTGCGGTTTCTGAACTCACCCAGAGGGGAGACGGGGGAGGCCGAGAGCCCCGGTGAAAAGGTTTTCGTGTGTCTTACACCTGTACAACAGCTTCCGGGTGCACCGCCAAAACCGTTCCGGCCCAGGCGCTGAGCGCAGCCCTTCAGAGGCGGCCCGGGAGGCGGGGGCGCCAAAGGCTCGGCGGACCTGGCCGCCACCTGCCGGAGCGCCGGGCAGGCCTGGAGAGGCCGGCGACCGCGCGCCAGCCGCCTCTGCAGCCCCCGACCCCGACGGACGCCCCCCAGGGCGCCCCCGATGTGGGTCCACACCCCCGAGCGCACGCTCGCCCCCAGACCCCGGCCTCACCTGGTCCAGGATGTGAGAATTGGGGATCTCGTTCCGTAGCCTCCAGGCCACCCCCACGTGGGACTCCGGGGAGTCAAATCTGGCCGTGGTGGGCGTCCTCACAATCTCGGCCCCCAGGGCCCGCAACACATCCACCTATGGAGGAACACGGAGGCCCGCGTCTACCCCCGGGCCCGGTGCACGGGCCCGGGCCCCTCGGGACAACCCCTGCCCCCACCTTCTCCGTGCTCATCTTCTCTGGCATCACGATGACGCAGCGGTAACCCTTCACGGCGGCAGCCAGGGCCAGCCCGATCCCTGGGGACAGTGCACGGGGTGAGAGGGGGCCATGGCGCCCCACAGACCCCGCTCTGGGTGCCCACGGCCAGGAAGGCCCAGGGAGAGGGCACTCAGATACCAAAAAGGCCTGAGGTCACCCCCTTCTGTCTCGAATGAGGGAGTCGGGGCAGAGAACGCCCGAGGTAGAAACGCAAAGGGGATGTGCCCCCTGAGAAGCAACGCAGGCGGGAAAACGTGGAACCCGGCGCCTCCGGCTTCCCCTGGGGACCGCCCTCCAAATGCACGCATTACGTGCTGCCCAAGCGAGTCGGGGGAGGAGGCCGGCCGGACAGGCCAGGGGACCCTCCCGGCCCGTCCCGGGACCCACCTGTGTTCCCGGACGTAGGCTCAATGATGGTGTCCCCGGGCTTCAGGGTCCCGGCCCGCTCGGCGTCCTCAATCATGCGCAGGCTGATACGGTCCTTCACGCTCCCGCCCGCGTTGAAGAACTCACACTTGGCCACTGGGAGCCAAGGACGAATCAGGACAGGAGGAGGCTCCCCCCCGCCCCCTGGCTGATCCCCACGACCTCCTATTATGCGACACGCCCAGCACGTGGGGACCGTAAACCACCCCCCTCCGTTCTCGCCCCCACCTGCGCCCGGAGCAGCGTGCTCGCCCACCGGGAAACTGCCCCCTGTCCAGCCACCCGCTGTCCAGCCCGAGTGGCAACTCCGAGCGACGGAGAGAAGTGAGGAGCCCCCTGCTGGGTGGGTGGGCCAGGAAAAGCCCCCCTTGGGGCAGCACGGGCCCAAGAGCCGGACACACAGCAGGGGGCCGGTGTGAGGCAGGGCGGCTCGCCCCGTCCAACTGGGGCCTGCCCAGCGCTCCACGCCTGCCTCCCATCAGCCTGCTCACCGGGAGAGGCCCTCGCCCAGCGACACGGGGCTCTGCGTGCGGGTGGCCCCCCTGCTCACCGAGGACAAGGCCGGACGTGGCTCCCCCGATTCCCACCGCCTCATAACGGACGGTCTATCCCCACAGAACCAGCTGAACACAGAGACAACCGCTTCCTGCCCAGCCCACGCCCGAGACCCTGCATCACAAAGACGGACCCCGTTGTGACGTCTCCTCCTCCTCAGGTCTGGGGAAGGTCAAGCTCCTTCCTGGTTGGGTCCTGCCTTCCACGTTGGCCCAGAACACGCTCCCCGGGTCTCCACACTCTGTCTCCTCATTCGGGCCCCGACCAGAGCGGCCGGCTGTGCCCCGCCACCCCGGCACGTCCCCCTACCGTGCTTTCTTTCTGCTATTACCCGATGGGGTCCCGGACATTCATTAGCCAGCTCACTCCCTGGCCCCTCTTGCCCCCCAGAGGGCCCCAGGGGTCTATGCCCACAACCCTAGGCCCACCGAGCTGCTGCTGGGGCAGGCGCGGGACAGAGGGAGGCGGCCAGGTACTCACAGAGCTCGCACTTGAGGCCAAATTTCTTTCCGATCTTATTGATTCTCACCATGGGGGTGTCCCCGATTTTCTTCAGGATGTCTGGCAAGATTTGGGGGGATTTGGTCCTGAAACAGGGAGGTCCACAAACACTCAGACTTGGCAGACCAGCACGCTGTTTTACATAAACCAAGAAACAAATCCAAGAACTGGCTTGGGTGAGGGATCCGAGTGGTTAATTACACAAACCTACTCGCAGGGTAAAAGGCCACAGGCACATTCCTGCTCACGTGTGCACACATGACACGTGAGGACACCGGTGGGTGAGCCGATGGCAGAAACCCCGTCTGTGGTGTAGCTAACGGTGAGCCGCATCAAGGTCGTTTCCTGGGCAACAGGGGCCGGGGTCAGAGGGCAGCTTGGGGAAGGGACGTGAGACCCCTCTGTATTATTTTGCAACTTTTTATGTTAAATTATTTCCAAGTACAGGGGTGCCTGGGTGGCTCAGTCAGTTAAGCGTCCGACTTGGGCTCAGGTCATGATCTCACGGTTCGTGGGTTCGAGCCCCACGTCGGGCTCTGTGCTGACAGCTCGGAGCCTGGAGCCTGCTTGGGATTCTGTGTCTCCCTCGCTCTCTGCCCTACCCTCCTTGCTCTCTCTCTCAAAAACGAGTGAATGTTAAAAAAAATTACTTCTGGGGCGCCTGGGTGGCGCAGTCGGTTGAGCGTCCGACTTCAGCCGGGTCACGATCTCGCGGTCCGTGAGTTCGAGCCCCGCGTCGGGCTCTGGGCCGATGGCTCGGAGCCTGGAGCCTGTTTCCGATTCTGTGTCTCCCTCTCTCTCTGCCCCTCCCCCATTCATGCTCTGTCTCTCTCTGTCCCAAAAAATAAATAAACGTTGAAAAAAAAAAAATTACTTCCAAGTATGGAAGCTGGAGTAGACAACGCGACTTCAACAACAGCTCCTGCCTGGTGCATCCGTTCAGAAAATCTTTTCTGCGGACCTTCACTTCCTTCCATCTCTCGGCACCCGACCCCTGGGATTCCTTGTCCTTTTCTTTTCCTTGATGAGAAAAGGAAAAAAGCTTTTCCCTGATGAAAAAAGCTCCTCCAGAGCTGAGCCCCCTCAGGCTACCTGGCTGTCCACCAGGGATGGACAGCGGCCACAAGGGGTGCACCGGCCACCGGGCATCACTCAGAAAATATCAGGCACAGGTGACTGAAGCACCCTACTCGAAACAAAACAAAGACCTTGGGGAGTCACCGGTGCCCCTGGGGTCAAGGTCACCATGAACTCCCAGGTGGACGTCCAGGCTCAGTGTGGGATTCCTCATCACCGACCGGCTATCTCCCTTCGCATTCTAGAGACTGGCTTCCTCTCCCCGTTCTCCCACCTGGTGACAGGTGACAGTCGGGTGCGGACAGCCCGATGGTGTGTCAGTCACGACACAGGCAGTTCCCTCCTCACCCTCAGGGCCCGATGCCAACTGCATACCTTCTTCCTGTCCGTGCCAAGTATGTGCTCACCAAACACCCGCCCGGGGGTGTGCAGCACAGACCTGGGTTTAGCTTCCTGCGCCCTCGGATTTCTAATTTACATTCCGTGGTTCCCAAACTTGAGTGAGCCCTCTGCTCCAGGAACCCGGCAAGACCAGATTCCTGGCCTCAGGCCCAGCGCGCCCAGCTCCCCAGGGGGGCCGGAGGCTGCAGTCCACCCTGGGGGCCCAAACAGGCCTCCCCTGGAACAAGCTGGAATCCAGCCTCCAACAGCAGCCTCCCAAGGAGTGGAAGGGACACCCCCGGCCAGGCCAGGGGCAGCTCACAGCAGGCAGGGCGAAGGGAGAGCTTGGCGGGGGGGGGCGGGTAAAAGCCCCAGGCCTTCTGCGTGACGGGCTCAGGGTCACACAGGCCTTTTTTCGCCCACTGCTCGGCTGGGTTCTGGCAGCGAGGGCTCATCGCCTCCTGAGCTCTCGGTGCTCAGACACATTTAATGCTTGGGGATTCTGGAGTTGTAAGTTTTTCATTTCTGCCAGCCCTAGTGAGGCCTGCACCTCCCTACCACCCCTGAGTTCTGATTTTAAATCCCATAATCAGGGGTGTCTGGGTGGCTCAGCCGGTTAAGCGTCCGACTCTTGATTGCGGCTCAGGTCATGATCTCGCGGTTTGTGGGATCGAGCCCCGCATCGGACTCCAGGCTGACAGCAAGAAGCCTGCTTGGGATTCTCTCCGTCCCTCTCTCTCTCTGCCCCTTTCTCCCTCTCCCCAGCTTGTGCACATGCTCTCTCTCCTAAAATAATAATAATAATAATGATAATAATAATGATAATAATGATAATAATAATCATAAATCATAAACCGGCACTCACAAGACAGTGTGATGATGAGGGGAGTCAGTGACCGGCCTGCCCAGCTGCCAGGAACACCTGCTTGGGGCATCGGGACGGATCCACAGGCGCTCCTTGGCTTCCTTGTCCCCCGGAGGTCCCTTCTCCAGGCTCCCTTTCCCTAGGTGTGCCCCTGAGAGGTGGGGGCACCCTGCGGACCCCGTTTCTGCTTGGGGTGTCTCGGAAGGCATGCTGGGATCTGGCAAAGGGAGGGGGAGAGACTTGGTTCAGGCCATCTCTAAACACCTGCCGAGGAGTCTGCTTTGCTGCCGGGGACCTGGGCAATCCCGCTCACAGGGTCCCTCTGCAGGGGCAGGGCAGGGCAGGGGGCGGGGCGTCCACACATTCAAACAGCACAAGGACAAGCACAAAAATGTCGGGCCCAGCTGCTGTGGCCACGGTGTGGCGGCTCCTCAAAAGGTTAAACAGAACCACCACGGGAGCCAGCATGGCGCTCCTAGGCACACATCCAAAGAGCTGGAGACATCTGTGCACCACGTTCACAGCCACACGACTCACGAGAGGCAGAACGTGGAAACACACCAGACACCTGTCACAGATGCGGGACACACAAAACGCGGCACAGCCATACGACGGAATATTACTTGGCCGTAAAACAGTAATGAAGTTTTCAAATTTATCTGACAGTGGGGAATCTTTGCACAACGTAGACGTGAAATGAAAACAGCAAGTTGTAAAAAGGGCTTCTGTTGTGAGTATCACACGTAAGGACAACTCCATGAAAAACAAAAACAAAAACGGGGCCCCTGGGTGGCTCAGTCGGTTAAGCGTCCGACTTGGGCTCAGGTCACGATGTCACGGTCTGTGAGTCTGAGCCCCGCGTCGGGCTCTGGGCTGACAGCTCGGAGCCTGGAGCCTGCTTCCGATTCTGTCTCCCTCTCTCTCTGCCCCTCCCCTGCTCATGCTCTGTCTCTATTCCTCAATAATAAATAAACGTTAAAAATTTTTTTATACAAAAATTTTTCTGACAAATACAACACAGTATCGTAAATGGATTTTCTCTCCCTTACGATTTTCCTAACACACTTTTCTCCAGCTTATTGTGAAAGTACAGCATAAATACATGCTATATACAAAACAAGTGTTAACTGACCATTTATTTACGTTATCAGTAAGGCTTCCGGGCAATAGTGAGCTATTAAATTTGGGGGGAGTCAAAAGTGACATGGATTTTTGACTGCGTGGGGTCGGCACCCCTAGCCCCCACACTGCTCGAGGGTCGACTATATATATGGCTTTTGTTACCTCAGAGTTGTTTTGAAAAAACTACGTTTATATGACGGGTATCAGAAATGGAGATAATGATGTATTTACCCTAAAAAAAAAGGAATGATGTTTTGATACATGCTGAGAGGTGAGGGGGCCTCGGACACATTGCGCTTTGTGAACAAACCACACGAAGGGAAAACCCCCGTAGGGCTGCACCTGCGGGAAAGAGGAGCCTACGATCCGCAGATTCACAGAGGAAACTCATCAGGTAGGACAGAGGTTATGAGGCGTCGCTGGTGAATGGGGAGGAGTTTTGGTTTGACCTGATGAACGTTTTGCATACAGATCCTGGTGATGGCTGCACAACCTGTGAATGTACTTAATGCTACGGAACTGTGCCCTTGTGAGTGTGCAGAACCATAAAGAGGATGTCACAAAAACTATATCATGAATTTAAGCACCTCGGTGGCTCAGTGGGTTACGTATCCGACTTGGGCTCAGGTCATGATCACGCAGTTTGTGAGTTCGAGCCTCGGGCTCTGTGCTGACAATGTGGAGCCTGCTTGGGATTCTCTCTCTCTCTCTCTCTCTCTCTCTCTCTCTCTCTGCCCCTCCCCTGCTTGTGCTCACTCTCACTCTCAAAATAAATAAATGAACTTAAAAATTAAAAAGTTTAAAAAAATAAATAAAAATCACACATAACCTTAAGACAGATTAAGACAAGTTGACGGAAGGAAGGACAGATGGACGGACGGGGACCGGCTCAATCAGAGGTGAGGCCTCACTGGGCTGTACACCCGCCTCGCCCCTTTGGGGTGACAACCAACAGGGACCACCCTCATCTTCGGAAAGACTGGGGCTGAACTCAGCCTGTCTTCTGCCCCCTTCTCCCGTCTCCACAGCGACCGGGACGACAGAGCCCGGCTCCAACACGGCCACCCCTCCACAGACTGACGACCGACAAGTGCCCACAAGAGACAGTACAACAGCACAAGCGAGGCATATCCTCCAAGGAATCCCGGAAGAGCTCAAGGGGGTTAGGGGAAACTGAGGGAACCTGAGTTCAGCAGGGACTTCAGTTAACAGCTGCGTTCACTAACGGTAACCAAGACCTACTAATGCAACAGGCTCGGCTACTCAGGGAAAGTGTTAGGAAGCAGGCATGTGGAACTCGTCTTCCCAATTTTTCCTAAAACTAAAACAGTTCTTAAAAAAAAAGGGGGGGGGTGCTCTGGGGCACCTGGGTGGCTCAGTCAGTTGAGCGTCTGACTGATTTCGGTCTAGGTCATAATCCCAGGGTCGTGGGATTGAGCCCACAGATATCTGTGCTCCCCAAGACCTTCGTGAGGCAGTTTTGCTGTGAAAAGGTGAGTGGCCGAGCAGACTGGGCCGGAGGTGTAAAGGGCTCCCCACACGGAGGTGTCAATCCAGAGTTTCGGGGCGTTCCCTTGCTGACCTTCTCCTCCAGGGCACGCAGAACCAGGCTGGTTATCAGCAAAGGCAGAGGCAGCCCCAGCTGGGTCCATTTCCCCCAGTGCAGGTGGCCCGATGCAGCCCAGTGCCCAGCGGCCGGCCACATTCGCCCAGGCCGCAGCCTGCGAACAGGGAGTTAGAAACCTGGGGACACTCTGCAAGTCACATCCTTTGGAAATTCACCAGGCCGGTGGGGCTGGCCCCTTTCCAGAGAAGCCAGCCTCCCAGCTGTCCTGCCCAACGGCCTTAGAGCGGTGGTTCTTTCAAGCCTTGGGATCACCGGCTTCTTTTGGAAGCTTCAGGTCTTCCCTGAGGCCACTCCAGGATGCCCCCCACCCCTTCTCTAACTTTAGGAACACCCCCTCCCCCCGCCCTAAGGAGACCAGCACCTTTTCTCGCTCAGGCGGTAATTCTTCCACCGCGCAAGAACCGCCCCCCCTGCCCGGGTCACAGACCCTCCTCCGCCGCAGGACCGGCCAGAATCGCTGACCGTTCGCGGAAGCGGCCTCTAAGGACGCGGGCAACCCCGCGCCTCCTTCTCTGCGACTTGCCTAGCCTGGCATAGCCTCCGGCGAGGTAAGGAGCCGCTGGGTACAAAGATCAAAGCCGACCGAGTCTCCGCGGACCCCCAAAGCACTGGGCCAGGCGCTCGCTTGGCACCCGGTCCGGACCCGCGGGTTCCCACTCGCGAGACTCAGCTCGCGCCCCGCGGGCCAAGCACGTGCGTCCCGGGCAGACGGGCTCACCTGGCGCCGCCCTGCCGGTTCCCGCTCCACCTGAACCCCCATCTTAAAGCGCAAGACCCTCCTGGGGTCACGACGCCCTCAAGGGCATCGTGCACCCTGCAGACACACGCCCCAGTTGGCCCCGGTGTGGGGAGCGGGGATGGTCAGGGTCAAGGGTGCGAATGGTAGTAAACTCCTGTTTTAGGGTGTGAGTTTTCAGGTGGCATATCGAGATTCTACAGTAGATTTGGAGGCCGGCCGGGAGGCGCAGTTCGGGACAAACACCCCTAAGTAATCCTGGCGAAGCTAAAACTTTTGCGTTCCCGCCCCTCCACCCCCCCCCCCCGCCCCACCCCTCAGCTCAACCATCCGCTTCCCCTAGGGTCCGGGGAAGTGGGGGTCGCCGGGCATCCGAGTATGTGCCCAGGGCACGACCCCCGTGTGCTCTGCGCCCCTCCCCCCGCGGGCACCCACCTCACGTGCCGTCCGCGCAACTACATATTTACTCCCACCTCATATAGTTGACGGAAAAAAGCAATTTGCGAAACAGCCGTTTCCCCTCCAAAATACATCGAAAAATCAACGATCGCACCCCGGCTCCCGCCCCCCCACCCCCTCCGCTCCACAGCCGCGGGGGTTGCGGGGGGAGGCCCGGGGCCACGTGGGCGCTGAATCCCCGGCCTCAAAACCTTCTGGACGCGCGGGGGGCGCGAGACGCCGGCCCTGCTCCGCCGCGCGCAGGTGCAGATGATGCAACTCCGGCGGAGGGGTGGCGGCGACCCGGGGCCCGCCGGAGGCGGTCGACCACAGCCCGACCCCGCCGCCCAGGGGTGGGGCGGTTCCCGGCCCGGCGGGCGCTCACCTGGACGGAGACGCGGGAAAGAACGGCGGGCTGCGCGCGTCCGGGCGCCGCGACCTGCGACCCCGACAGCTGCTACTCGGAGCCGCAACCCCGGAGCTGCGGGGCCTGCGGGACCCGGCAGCCGACAGTGCGCGCAGGCGATTGGCCGAGAGGCGGGGGCGGGGGGCCGGCGCCCGGCCAATCCCGAGTGCCGCCCGCCGCCGCGCTTGTCCCCGCCCCCATCCCACCCGTCCCCACCTCCGTGCTCGCTGCCCCGGCGCGGCCTGGGGACGCCCTCCTCCCGCGCTGCCCCTCCCCCACTCCACCCTCCACCCTCCACCCCCCACCCCCGCGCTAGCTGTCTTGGCTTGGGCTGGGGACTCCGGACCTCCCGCGCTGCCCCTCCCCCACCCCCACCCTCCACCCTCCACCCTCCACCCTCCACCCTCCACCCCCGCGCTAGCTGCCCGGGCGCGCGCGGGCTGGGGACCCCGGACCTGCCGCGCTGCCCCTCCCCCATCCCACCCAACTCCACCCCCCACCCCCACCCGGCGTGCGCGGGCTGGGGACCCCGCACCTCCCGTGCTGCCCGCCCCCCATCCTCCCCACCCCCACCTCCACTCATCGACCAACTCCTCGCTCACTGCCTGGCTTCAGGTCAGGACCTCCCCCCTCCCCCCCTTCCCCCCCCCCTACCCCGCACTGCCCCGCCCGGATCCCGCCCACCCGAACTCCCCCACCCCCACTCCCCACCCAACTCCATCCAACTCCCCAGCCTCAGGTCTGGGTTCCCGTGTCCCCCAACTCCTGGCCCCCACTGCCCTACCGCGCGGGCCCGGGACCAGCTCCCACTCCCCTTTGATGCATCCGCTGGCCCTCTGCCCTCCTCTCCCCCTGCCCCCCAAGGTCCCCCCACCAGGATCGCGGACTCCAGGGGTGCGGAAGCTCTGTGCTTGATGTCCCGATTCTGTTTTACTTGGTTAACTGCTAGCCCTGCGGGAGTGTAGTGAATATTTGTTGATGACTTGTACAGTGTGCCCTCTGGAGCGGGGAAGGGCTTGTAGGACCGTGAGGATGACCCTCCACAAATATCCCACCTCCCAGCCTTCCCCCCCCCCCCCAGTCCCCACCGCCTCAGGTCAGGGGACCTAGCATGCACCCAGTACCCTGGCTCTGGGTTCCCCACGGCGGGGTTTCCCGGGATTTACTTCCTGCCCCCCATTGTGCAGGTGCCCCCTAGACACAGTGCTCACCTTCCCAGACCCCCTCCGCGGAGCCTGGCCACGGCTCCCACAAGACTGGGAAAGAACCACAGCTCGCCTGAGACCTGACACTCGGCCAGAAGTCACAAAAGCCGCTTAGAGACACAGGTGTTGCACAGACCACTCCCCCCACTCCCCAAATCCAGGAGCTGGAGGCTGCTGGCCAGCAGGGCACCCTGGGGCCACCGGGAGGGCCACAGTCATCAGTATTTCAAACTTGCGTGCTCCTGGCTTTTAAAGAGCCTAGAGGACCCTGGGGCAAACCCTTGTGCTTCTCCCCACAGGCGGGCCTTTGTGCCAGGCTCTGGAAAAAACCGGAAACTCCAATAGGGCCTCTGTCCCTGGAGGGTTTCTATTCTAGGGGAGGGGGCTCAACGAGACATCATTTTGTAATAGGATTTCCACTAGTGAGAACAAAAGTGAAGACGGATAAAGACGGGAACAGGAGCTAGCATTAGGTCAGGGGGTGGAGTCTCTCTGGACAGGTGACATTTGACCCGAGGAGCCACATCTTATTCTCAAGGAGGAATGTTCTGGGCTGAAAACAACCACTGCAAATGCCTGGGGCAGGAACAAGTCAGGGGTGAGAAAAACTGGAGGAAAGGGCAGTGGCCAGAGCGAGGGACAGGAGTGGCCAGAGGGTGGAAGGGGAGGCGGAGTCCCAGGGCTTGCAGGCCGGCCAGGACGGAACTTTCTGCTGGAACTTACTGCCTCGTGCTGCAGGGCCCTCGGAAGGTTTCAAACTAGGGAGTTTTGATCATGCTCTGAATTATTTTATCTTGGCATAATTTCTGACTGTCATAAAAGTGCCAAGAATAGAAGAATTCCCAGATACTCGCCCAGATTCCCAAACATTCAACTTTTACTAACGCCTGCAATCTGTAACTATGATCTTATTTGGAAATAGGCTCTCTGAGTATATAACCAACTTAAGAGGTCGTACTGGATAAGGAGAAGGGGCCGTGCTAAATCCAATATGACCCGTGTCCTTGTAAGAAGAGAGAAATTTGGGCACATTCACAGACAGAAGGCTCTGTGAAGACAGAGGCAGAGATTAAAGTCATTCTGGCACAAGATGAGGGACCGTGCAGCCCCCAGGAGCTGAAGGCCGCAGGAAGGACCCTCCCCCAGAGCCTGCAGAGAGAGCGTGGGCTTTCGGGCACCTTGATTTCAGACTTCTAGCCTCCAGGAGTGAGAGACAAGAAATTTGTGTTGTTTTAAGCCATCTGAGTTTGTGGTCATTTGCTATGAGGTCCAAGTACTAAAAATTTGGGGGGGTGGGCACCTGGGTGGCTCAGTCGGTTGAGCATCCGACTTCAGCTCAGGTCATGATCTTGCATTTCGTGGGTTCGAGCCCCGCGACGCGCTCTGTGCTGACAGATTGGAGCCTGGAGCCTGGTTTGGATACTGTGTCTCCCTCTCTCTGCCCCTTCCCTGCTCATTCTCTCTCTTTCTCTCTCTCAAAGAATAAACATTAAAAAGAGTTAATTAAAAAAATTTTTTTTTAATTTTGACATAATTTTAGACTGTCAGAAAAGTGGCAAGAATATTCCCAGATGGGGGCGCCTGGGTGGCGCAGTCAGTTAAGCGTCCGACTTCGGCCAGGTCACAATCTCGCGGTCCGTGAGTTCGAGCCCCGCGTCAGGCTCTGGGCTGACGGCTCAGAGCCTGGAGCCTGTTTCCGATTCTGTGTCTCCCTCTCTCTCTGCCCCTCCCCCGTTCATGCTCTGTCTCTCTCTGTCCCCCAAAAAATAAGTAAACTTTAAAAAAAAAAAAAATAAGAATATTCCCAGATGTCCTTCATTCAGATTTCAAAATTTTAACTTTTAAAAAAAAAATTTGTTTTTAAATAATCTCTACACCCAACATGGGGCTTGAACTCACGACCCCAAGATTAAGAGTTGGTTAAGAGTCTGGCTTGATTTTGGCTCAGGTCATGATCTCATGGTTCGTGAGGTGGAGCCCTACATCAGGCTCTGCGCTGATGGCAGGGAGTCTGCTTGGGATTCTCTCTCTTCCTCTCTCTCTGCCCCTCCCCCGCCAACAAATAAACTTAAAAAAAAAAAAAAAAAAGAGTTGCCCGCTCTACCGACTGAGCCAGTCGGGTGCCCCCAAATATTAAAATTTTATTGTATTTTCTTCATACTTCTGTCTCTGTCCCTGTCTCTCTCTAATATGAATCTAAGTCTGTGCCACTTATCTATCATCTAACTGTCTGGTTTTTCTGAATGGTTAAGATTAAGCTGCAGACAGTTTCCCGTTACCCCTGGCGACTTGTGTCTATTTCTGAAAAACAAAGAACTGTTTTCCATAACCATAGTACAACTGCCAAAATCAAGACGTTAAGCTAAAACTGCTTTAAAAAAATTGTCTTTTTAGAATGTTGAGTGTTTTTTTTAAATGTTTATTTTTGAGAGAGAGAGAGTGCAGGCAGGGGAGGGGCTGGGGCGGGGGGGGGGGGGGACAGAGGATTGGAAGCAGGAAGCAGGCTCTGTGCTGATAGCAGTAAGCCTGAGGTGGGGCCTGAACTCACGAACCGCAAGATCATGACCTGAGCCAAAGTTGGATGCTCAACCGACGATTGAACCACCCAGGCACCCCTAAAAAAATTAAGTCTTTAAAAAACAACCAAACCAACCAACCAACCAAACAAAAACCACACAACAAAAACCAAAAAAAACTTACCATTGATACAAATCCATGACCTAATCAACAGACCTCACTCAGTTTGCCTGTCACAGCAAAATCCCGGACCTCGCCGCACCCAGTGGCCGTGCCCTAGAGCCATTTGTTGGACTGAGACGTGGGTGTCTTTGAAGTGTGCAGGCCAGACGTTTTATAGAATGTCCCTGGTTCGTGAGACGTTGTTTCCTCAGGATTGGCCCCAGTGGGGGTTGGGAGGGGTGCCTCCTGCTGGAAGGCGCTGGAATGACAAGAGCGAGTGATGTGAGTGACATGACTGCCGGAGTGGGTGCCTGCGTGTCCCATCTGGCCACGTGCACTTTGCATTCTCCACTCTAAACGAATGGTTTTTCCCCTTCACAACTAGTAAGAATCCCTACGGAGATACTTTGGAAACACCCGGTAAACTTCTCAAACTCGCACTCTCCGATTTAAGCTTCCCTGCATAGTCTGCCTGAATCGGTTTCTATGAAAATGGTTGCCAAGGGGCAATTCTAACCCCTGACTCTTCCTGCATCTGTCGTGTGGCATTCCACTACGGCATATCATGTGCCTGTTCATGTATTTGTTCCAGTTTGGATTCACGGACCCTTTTTTTTTTTTTTTTTTTTAAGCGTCCATTCTACCACGGAAAGTGCACAGCCAATCGTTTTTAGTACCCAAGCACTAATATTTGGCGTTCAGAGCCGTACAGCCGCCCCCACAATTCAGTTTTCACATTTGTGTCACTCCAGAGAGACCCTGTGCCCCTCCCTGGCTGCCGCTCCCCTGGCACCTGCCTGGCAGCCCCAGGTTGAGCCACCGACTGGGTGGCTACTGTGGTGGGAAATGGTGGTGGACTCGGGAAGCCTCGCCTTGTCACACGGGCTATTCGTCTTTCGCTATCATTGCTTTGATGCTGAAATGGCCCCAGATCAGGAATCAAGCTGGACCCTGTGTCCTTTCGTCGTTTCCCCGTTGTGCCTTTCACCGCCTCTATTTTCTGTCCCACGAGGCGTTTCGGGCCCATGATGAGTCTTCGCCCCAGCCCTGGGATGGGACATTTCTCCAGGGGCTCCTTTTGCAGGCTGAACAGTACCCTCCCCAAATTCTTCTGCTGGGGTCCCAACCCCCGTACCTAAGAACGGAACTGTGTTTGCAGGTAGTCTTTAACAAGGTGACGAAGCAAAAATGAGGCCATTAGGGGGACCAACCTTTGGTCAGGCTCCTCCGGGCCTCCTCTCCACTAGCCCCCCGCCCCCTGGCTTGGGCCTGCCTAGGCAGGTTTTAGCAGGAATCTGCTAAGTCAGTTTATAGACAGACACCTCCCCTCCCCACAGGTAATCACTCTCAGCACTTGATCCGGTGCCTCAGCCACCCCCACCCCGACCTCTGTGTGCAAGTCCTTGGTCTGCCTCCAGCAAGCATCTCCCCAGCCCTGATGCCCCAGCACGGACACCCCCTGTTCCCTGGCTGTCAGCCCCCAGCCGTCCTTGTATTTGCAACCGGGCCCAACTCTCTCCTTACTGAAATATGCCCACGGCAAGAGTCTGGAAGGAACAGTCCTCCTTACCAGGGCGTCTGGCTGGCTCAGTCGGTAGAGTGACTCTTGATCTTGGGGTCTGGCGAGTGGGAGTTCAAGCCCCATGTTCGGCATAGAGATTACTGAATATTAAAAACAAGAAACCTTTCTTCCCATTTGATCCAGTGTCAGAAAAATCGTTTCCTTTAAGAAGGGGGCCCTGGCTCAAACCACACGCATGTGCGTCTCATAGTTCTGGAGGCCGGAGGCCCAAGATAAGGCCCAGGCCTGGTAGGAGCTCTTTTCCTGCCTCCTGCACATGGTGGGGGGCGGGTAGGGAACACACTGTTTTGTGTCTCTTCTTCCGAGGGCACGCGTCCCGTCACCTCCTAATACCCTCGCGGTGGGGCTCAGGTCTTCAACATACACGGTTTTGGGGGGACAGGGGTGGGGGGGAGACACGAACATTCAGTCTATGGCACAATCCGACTGGTGTCCTTCTAAGAAGTGGGAGAGACAAAGGGCTTCGCTCACACAGGGAGAAGGCGGCGTCTGCACGCCCAGGAGACAGGCTCCGGAGGAACCAGCCCTGCCCACACCCTTGACCTCAGACTTCCAGAATGGGAGAGAATAGGTGTCCACGGAGGGGGCGTTTGCCGCGGAAGCTCCTGGGTCCCGCAGGGCCACAAGACATCAGAAGGGTTCGCAGCTCAGGAAGAGGCAGGTGATGGCCCGCCAGGGAAGGTGTGAGCACTTCCGGGAGATTCAGGACGGAAGGGGCGGGGACTTCCAGGCACCTGCCGGGCGGCGGGGAGAAAATGTCCCGCCAGGGTGACAAAGCAAAGGGCAGCGGCAGAAGCGGCGTCTCCCTCTCCCCACCCCCAGTTCCAGGTCTCAGGGCCAAATTTGAGTTTGTTTATGGTGTGCATCTCCACAATGTGGATAATACCCTGCACTTCTTTGCCTTGAGTCATGAACTTCAGATGATACCTGTTTAATTTCATTTTTGACAGTACTTTCTTTTTTCAAATTTTGTAATCATTTTGTAATTCAGCGCTGATTGTACAAGACGGTCCAAAAGGCTTAAATTTACAGCTCGATTTGGTCATGTGAACTGCCTTCGACACACATGAGCTAACATGTGCACCGGGGCTGACATGCATTTTGGAAGAGCTCACACAGAAGCAGCTGCTTTTTCAATAAACTTGGCCAGGGGCGCCTGGGTGGCTCAGTCGGTTGAGCGTCCGACTTCGGCTCAGGTCATGATCTCACACTCTGTGAGTTCGAGCCCCACATCAGGCTCTGTGCTGACAGCTCAGAGCCTGGAGCCTGCTTCAGATTCTGTGTCTCCCTCTCTTTCTCTGCCTCTCCCCTGTCTCAAAAATAAATAAAAATATTTTTAAAAATTAAAAAAAAATAAACTTGGCCAGTTTCACGTCTTGGGCAGTCCGCCTCCGCCATAGCCGCGTGAGGTTAGGGTATGGTATCTAAACGATTAAAATAAATGCTATGTGTTGTTCCAGTAACTTTTTATTTGTAAGTTTTATTGATAACAATTCAAATACTGTGTCATCACCCATTGAAACTGTACGGTTTGGTGACTTTTGGTACATTCACAGAGCTGTGCGACTGTCACCGGTCAATTCTAGATCATTCATATCACCACGGGCAGAAGCCCTTATTGGCCACTTGTGCATCTTCCTTGGAGAAATGTCTATTGGCATCCTTTGCCCCCGTTTTTTTATTAATTAAAAAATTGTTAACGTTTATTTATTATTAGACAGAGCACGAGTAGGGGAGGGGCAGAGAGAGGGGAGACAGAATCTGAAGCAGGCTCCAGGCTCTGAGCTGCCAGCACAGAGCCCGACGCGGGGCTTGAACTTACGAACCATGAGATCCTGACCTGAGCTGAAGTCGGACACTTAACCGACTGAGCCACCCAGGCACCTCATCCTTTGCCCCCTTTTAAACTGGGTTGTCTTTTGTTGTTAAGAGTTCTTTACATATTCTGGGGCCCTTGTCAGGGTTTGCAAATATTTCCTCCCATTAAGTGGGGTGTCTTTTCACTTTCTTGATAGTGTGTTTTGATGCACAAAAGTGCATCGATTCATCTGTTTTGATAAACTGCAATTTATACACACGTGTTTTTTCTTTTGTTGCTCGTGCTTTTGGTGTCATATGTGAGACACCATGGTCAGATTCAAGTCATTAAGATCTTCCCTAAGTTGTCTTTGGGGTTTCATGATTTTTTTTTTTTTTTTTTTTTACAAATCAGCCATTTATTCATTTATTTACTTATTCTAAAGTTTGTTTATTTATTTAGAGAGAGAGTGCGTGCGTGCCCAAGCAGGGTAGGGGCAGAGCGAGAAGGAAGAGAGAAAATCTGAAGCAGGCTCTGTGCTGTGAGCACAGAGCCTGATGTGGGGCTCGAATTCATGAACCGTGAAATCATGACCTGAGCCAAAGTCAGACGTTCAACTGATGAGCCACCCAGGCACTCCAGAAATCAGCCATTTTTTTAAAAGTTTATTTATTTTGAGAGAGAGAGAGAAGGGGAGGGGCAGAGAGAGACGGAGAAAGAGATCCCAAGCAGGCCTCCACGCTGCCCGACGTGGGGCTTGAACTCACCAACCGTGAGATCCTGACCTGAGCTGAAACCAAGAGTTGGACACTCAACCGACTGAGCCACCCGGGGGCCCCCATGATTTGAATTCTTATATGTAGGTTTCTGATCCATTTTGAGTTAATATCTTGTAGACGGCGTGGGCTAAGAATCCAACTTCTTTCTCCTTTTGCATGTAGATAACCAGTGGTCCCAACACCATTTGTTGAAAAGACTGTTCTTTTCCCGTTGACTAGTCTCGGTGCCCTCATCAAAATCAACTGACCAGAGAAGTAAGGGTTTCCTTCTGGGCCCTCAATTCTGTTCCATCGATCTTCAATGTCTCCCCTTGTGCCAGCACCACACCATTTTTACTACTGTAACTAAGTTTTGAAATCAAGAAGTACAAGTCTTCCAGCTTCGTTCTTTGAGATTTTCTTGGCTGATATTTAGAGGCCGTTAAAATTCCCTTTGAGTTTTAGGCTCAGCTTTTCTATTTCTGCAAAAAGGCTGTTGGGACTGTGATAGGGATTACGGGGGATCTGCAGCTGCCATGGGGGCGTATTGCCATCTTAACAACGTTAAATATTCCAATCTGTGAACACAGGATGAGACCGTTGGGGTCTTGTTTAGTTCCTTTCGGCAGGGTTTTGTCATTTTCGCTACACGGGTCTTGTAGTCCCTTGATTAAATTTATCCTTTCATTCCTTTTGATGTGGGGAGTAAGTCTTCTGGTCCATGAACATGGGATGCCGATTTAGGTCTACCTTACTTCTTGCCACAAGGTTCTGTCACGTTCAGCGTCTCAGTTTTACACTCGCTGTTTTTCACACCACCTGTCAGCTCTTCACTTTGTAACGCAGACCCGGTTGGGTTCCTAGTGGCCCACATACTTGTCCTCTCCACTCACCTGCGTTCCACCTTCGGTAACTGGCAGCATTGCAACCAACGACGACTAACTGTTACGGAGCACCTACAGAGCACGTGCCGGGCACTGTTTGAGAACTTTGCCTGAATCAACAAACGGAATCCTCACAATGTAATCGTCACCTCACAGAGGAGAAAAGTGAGGCACAGAGAGGCCGAGTGACCTACCCAACATCTAGCTCCAGTGGCAAGCAGAGCCAGGATTTGGACTTGCATCTCTGCTGCTTTTCCCCAATGAACTTGTTGCCCGCCCCCCCCCCCCCCCGGCCATGTGACGGCAATCAACCTGACCTTGGGATGTGTCAGGCTGGACCACGTGAAATTGCTGATGTTTGATCTTATTTGACCTATAAACAATGGCAATTTCATGTGATTTGGAAAAAAAAAAAAAAGACGTGGGATTTGAAACAGGTGCCTGAATATTTGTCCCCCAGGTGTGGGTGGGGCTGTTCCGAGCCTCATGTGCTCCCCAAGGAAGGTCCAGCTGTGAGGGAGCCAAGTATACCCGGACGTGCCTGGAATCTTCTGAGCAAAAGAATGCAGTCCGTCCTGGGACGGGGCCCGGTTCTGGGGACGAGAGCTCTATGTGCTGTAACGTTAACTCCCAAGGGGACGAACGGTGGGTCCCCTCCCCGAGAGCCACCTTGCACTGCCCAGGAGGCGTCCGGCCTGTCGGAACCCACCACGAGGGACGGGCAACTGGGCTGCCGGATCCCGGGCCAGGAAGAGACTTTGAGCTCCAGTGTCTGAACTTTGAGGGGGAAGGTGATTCGGCTCCGGATGATTCCTCTCTGGGGGATCTGACGTGGGAGGAGAGTTGTATTTTCCTGGTTCCAGAAGTTTTAGATCCTGGCTTTGTTCTCACTTGGTCTCTGGCACTTCCTCCAGGAAGAGAAGACCCCTGGACAGGGGTCTGGGTGTCATGTGACACTGTGTGTGTGTGTGTGTGTGTGTGTGTGTGTGTGGCCTCAGCCTTGCCTGCAGGGTGGCCCTGGAGGCCAGTACTGCACGGGGCTCGCCTGTTCAAAACCCTCTTGGGGCAGAAGCCACCTGTCTGTGGAACCAAGAGGAGCCCCGGGAGCAGTGGATGAGACAAGGGCAGCCGGGATGAGGGCTGGTCCCTCCCCAGACCACTTTGGGCCACCAACGGCTCCTCCTCAGTGGGCTGAGAGGGAACACAGAGGAATACCGGGAGGAGGAGTGACATTCCTTAAAATCCAGTATCTCGTCTCCCCGGGGAAGTAACACCCCCCAGCCCCGGGGATGCCGCCGCACCTGCCCCTGTGCTCACTGTGCCCTCCCTCTACTGGGAGAAGCGTGGCGGTGTCTGGTCGGTGGGTGACGGGCTGACCCTGACCTGTTGGTGCTGGCCCCGCACACAACACGGATCCGTCTCAAAGGTGCAAACTTGGGGACCTCTTTTCCCTCCTCGCCAGCCTGGCAGAAGGCGGCCATCCTGGAGACTGGGTGTCCTGGGACTGTGCCAAGGTCACACCATGGCGGGAGGTGGTGTTACAGGTTCTCTGGGCCTGAAAACCCAAACCCGTGTCCTCTAGGCAGCTTTATCAGATAGACTTGACGGTGAGTGGAGGGCGAGTCGAGAGGTCAGGGTCGTGTTTCAGCAGCACAGCCTACAGCCTACGGGACCCTGGAGCATCCACGGGGGCACCTGCCCCCACCGTTCCCTCTGCGTGGAGGCGCTGTTCCCACCGCCCTCCTTCCTCCTCCTGCTCTCCCAGCCAGTAAAGTGGGCGGAGGTGCCCCCACTTTATCCCTTTCTCGCTGCGGTGACACCTGAAGCTGCAAATTGCAAGTCGGCTGTGTCCCAAACACACGGAACGCTGCACACGAGCCGAGCAGGGGCAGGACAAGTTACACAGAAAGATTCCGTCCATGGGGCACCTGGGGGCTCAGTCAGCTAAGAGTCCGACTTGGGCTCAGGTCATGATCTCGCGGTCCGTGAGTTCGGGCCCCGCGTCGGGCTCTGCGCTGACAGCTCGGGGCCTGGAGCCTGCTTCGGATTCTGGGTCCCCCCCCTCTCTCTGCCCCTCCCCTGCTCATGCTCTGTCTCTGTCTCTCTCTCAAAAATAAACATTAAAAAAAAAATAAAGATTCCATTTGCGAAAAATTTAAAAACTGGCAAAATAGCAATGTTTGATGAAGCTTACGGAGATCGTAACGACAGAACAACCGAGAGCGGGTTTCCTCTAGGAAGAGAAGAGCTTTGTGCGCGAGGGCCCATGGGGGACAGGGGGCTGGCGGGGAGCTCACTTGGGTGACACTTGCTCCTTGTTTTTGGCGCTTTGCCGTACACACCCTGCGGCCCATCCACGAGAACCATGACAAGAAAAAAAAAGAAAAAGAAGTCGCACCAGATCCGGTCACCGGGGCATCAGACGCTTGGGCGTTCTGGGGGCAGCGGTGTCCTTCACGGCCAACTCAAGGCTGCCGCCTCGCTCTCTGCCCGATGCGAACCCACGCGGGGCGGAGGCCAGAGGAGCCTGGTCACACCTGACTCCACAGCCCATCCGTCGTTCCCAGTTGTGAACAGCACCCACCGCTCCCACTGGGCCAGCCTGGCCCATTTACCTCCCGCCCAGAGCGGTCTCCCCAGTGCCAGGCACCCATCCCGGTTTGCTCACCTTGGCCCGCACACCCAGGTGGTGCTGGCCAAGCCCGTGGCTGCCAAACCCCAGGCCCGAGCAAACACGAGAAACAAGGCCCCGCGGGACTTGTCCAGAGGTGAGCTTATCCAAGGGCCGTCCTTTCCGGAGACTGGAGTGTGGCCAAGTCCACACGTCAGGGACGCAGACTTTAAGGCATATGCGGTTAAAGTACCTGGGGCCTCACGACAGTGTCGGCTTCTCTGCGTGTTTAAAATTTTCCATAATAAAAACTGAAAATGCTCTCTCGTGAGATGACGGTACAAGCCCCGCCTGGCAGATCAGCAGTGGAGACCGCAGATCGGGCTTGTTTCTTGGGGGGGAGCCACGCGTGCGGGGGGCCCCGGACCCGAGGAAGCCTCACCAGGGTCAGCCGCGCGCCAAGCGACAGCCTGGCACCACCCAGGCGAGAGGCTGTCCGCTGCAAAGGCTCTAGAAACCAACTTGAATACCATTGTTGTGTGCTGTAAATCGAGACTTTTCCCAATTTTTAGAACTCACTCCGGAGTTTTAGCCCCTTTTTGTAAGGAATCCCGAACTGAAAGGGACAATTAATCACTCGGTTTGGACGCTGCCTCAGTTACCACGTTACCCATCATTTCTCCAAGAAGAGCTCGTTCAAAAGAAGTGAACTCTCGGGGCGCCCTGGGGGCTCAGTCGATCAAGCGTCCGACTTTGGCTCAGGTCACGGTCTCACAGTTGGTGAGTTCGAGGCCTGTGTCGGGCTGCGCCGTGCTGAGCCTGCTTGAGATTCTCTGCCCCTCCCCTACTCTCTCTCAAATAAACTTAAAACAAAAAAAACAAAGAATTGTGTGAAAACGAAAAGTGAACCATCACCAGTTAACCAGGCACGGCTGCCCCCAGCCGCCAATGTCAGAAATGTTTACAGTGACTTTTATCTACTGTAACACGGGTGCACAGTCACCTCGTCTGTTAGGCCCACTGTGTCAAAACGGCAAGCAGACCCCCGGACCATCAGCTGCCGAGTTAGGGGTGTGGACACCTTTCGTGAGACCTTATCTCCCCTACATTCTTGCTTCCCGTCTGGCTTCAGTCTGAAGATCCGGCATCGACCGTCGAGGACAAGAAACATCTCGGTGATGCTGTGCTGGGCCCGGGCTCATCACAAATCACAAGGGATCAATGACTTCCCACGTAAACCTCCACGGACCTGCGGTCTGCCACGGGGAGACTGCTCAGGCCTCCGTGCCGGGCTGCCCTCGGCCCACCGCGGCCCCAGCACACCCGAACCGGCGGGTTCGGGACCAGAAGCCCCCCATGTCCCTCCACTGCAGACCAGTCTCAGGCACGGAGGACGGACAGGTACAGGCTTCCCGGTCACCGTCAGTTCAGCATTCTCACGTCAGTGGCAACACTGAAAGGCTCCTTTGGTGGGATTTTCCTGTGTTTTTAACAGACACTTTCACAGGAAAAGGGAATTCTAATCTCAGTTAAGAACTATAACGTAGGGGCACCTTGGTGGCTCGGTTAACCGTCAGACTCTTGATGTCGGCTCAGGACCTGAAATCACACGTCATGAGATCAAGCCCCGCGTCAGGCTCCGTGCTGACAGCCAGGAGCCTGCTTGGGATTTTCTCTCTCCCTCTCTCTGTCCCTCCCCACTCATGCGGTGTCTGACATTTAAGAAATACAAAGTAAAACATTTTCACATTCAGATACAGTGGAAATTACTCCACAATCTTCACAAATTGACCAAATTTAGACAGAATAACTATAGTGCTGGTACTGATGCCCGGAAGTATGGAGAATGAGAGAACTTACACAAAACTTCCCGGATTGCCGACTCAAAACCGCCATGAATTCATCCCAAATCATCTGCTCACTACCACGCAAAAAATAGGAAAACTCACACCAAACCTAAACAAGACTAGGGTTTAATCATTAAAATCACTATTAAAAATTTGATCACAAAAAAAGTGGCTTTCGTGAAAAAGGAAAACAAAACAAAAAAGCCCACGCCGGTCAACTATTTCCTTCCGATACTCGTGCGCCATCACGGTGGCAAGATGTCTCCTCCTAGGCCAAGGGCAGGGCTGAGACGGTCCCTCGCTCCCCGAACTGCCACTCCCAGCAACTGGAGACCAAGCAGGCGGACGGACCAGCATGCGGACCATCCCGCACTCCCTGCCGGGTTCCCAGCCCAGTGCGCGGGCGCCCAGAGGTGGCGACAGTCACTGAGAAGCAAGCTGCGGTGAGCCAGAGAGGCAACCTCCTCGGAGGACACAGCGTGGGTGGACCCAGACCAAGCGGATGGCGCTCAACGTTAAATGCAGCATGCGGGCGGCCGGCTGGCATCGTGACTACAGTTCGGGGACAGTGACATGGGCGCAGGCCTGCACCAGAGGGCGTCTGTGCCCAAGCCACTCTGGCAGGCTGGTGACAAGCCGGTGGCTGGGGTGGAACACGGGAACGGGGCCGGCGGCTCTTGCGCAGCTCCGGGCACATCCATGTGTAGGCCCCATCTCGGGACAGGCCCTGTGCTTCAGGACAGCACGGAGGCTCTTTGAACGAGACTAGAAGATTCCTGGGTGAGAGAAACGGGACACGGACGGGGCCACTGGCGGCACCAGATTAAAAGCCCTCTCTCCTACGGACGCCGGCACGGCCACCGTCCCGTCCAAGTGTCACTCACTGACCCTGCAGGAAGTCCAGGGCGCGGACCCCGGGTTCCCCGCAGCAGGGTCTCCGGCAGCCTCGGCGGAGAAACGCCACGTTACTCGCTCACACGTCGGGCACTGGGAACGGGCACGACCGTTGCGCGCGTGAATTTTCTTTCCCTTAATGGACGGGGCGCTTCATCTCACACCCTACGAGTTTAACACTGTGGTTCTGTCTATCACCCAAGACCCTCCCCCCCAGAACGGACGGTGTGTGCTGCAAAGGAGGAGACCCAGGCGGCCCGCGAGAAATGACTACACCGAGTACTGTATCACTACAAATTTTATTCAGAAACCCATCTTTGTGTTTTTTTGTTGTTTTTTAAAAAAAATTCCCGTTATGAACTGGTTTGGTCAATCAACTACAACACTGCCTAGCAGACATACGGTAAAAACGGCGTGGCTCAGAATCGCCCCGATCTTTCACGGTCTCTCGACCGCCTCCTGTCACGCTCCCGTCCCCCACCGCCGCCGCCGCCGCCACCGCCGCCGCCGCGACCGCGGTCTCTAGACCGAGAGCGACGCTCCCGAGACCGGGACCTCGATCTATGCCTGCAACCAAGGAAAAGAAACAAAGCTGTGGCATCCAAAGCAAAGCACACAACAAAGCCCCCACGCGGGCGGACGCCTCTGGGCGGACCCCGCGGAACGGATGGCACGATCAAGGAGGACCGTCGCGCCCGCCACACCGCACGCCCCGTGTAGACACGCCCCGTGTCAGGGAAACGGGCACAACGTCCTCCGTGTCCCGTGCTTCCAGAGCGCCGGCTCAGGGGCTTGGGGACGGTCTCCTGCCGCGGCGGCCCGGACACGCACCGCCCTCCTCCTGTGCCCGATGCTTCTTGTTGACAATGAGACGGAATCGCTAACGTCTGCACCTCCGGGCACGTGTTTACCAGGGGACGGGTGAGAACCCCCCGGGTCAGAACTCCATCCGAGCAGGGAAAGGGACGGTCTCCCGACGCCTTGGGTTTCTCTCTGTGCTGGGACAGCACGGTCTGCACTCAAAACACCAGGAGCGGGCCGGACCGTGCTCCCCCTTCTGCCCGTGGCCGCAAGCAAACCAAAGAAACCTGCCCAAACCCACGGACACCCGCAGTACGTGAAGGAAGTCACTCCACCTGCGGGCAAAAGACGCTGCGCACACGAACCCAATTTCGAGGGTTCCCCACTCACCCGTTCCCTCACTTCGGGACTGTGCGGGCGGGACATCCTTTTAAGGGCACGTTCTCAGACCTTAAGATACACACTACGTCCTCAACGGTGACCTTCACACCCGGGCCGAGCTCTCCTCGGGAAACGCTTCGCGAGAACGGACGGCGCCGCCAGCGGCAGCCAGCCCGCCGCAGTACTCACTTCTTGCGCCGGCGCCCGTACAGCTCCCGCCGCAGCTCTCTGGAGATGGGCTTCAGGTGCATGAAGTTGCAGAAGCCGCCCCGCGTGCACTCCCTGCGGGGGAGACAGAGGCCGCCATGCCGCGGGCCGCCCCCCACCCCCCGCCCCCGCCCCCCCCGGCCCCCGCGGGCCCCCCGTCACCTACCCCATCTCGTACTGGCGGCAGCACGCCTCTCTGAAGTCGGTCACCGGGGACAGCTCGGCGTGGATCGGCTGCCCGTTAAACCAACGGTTGTTCAAGTCGATCACGGCCTTCTCCGCGTCTTCTTCACGGCGAAACTGGAAAGACAGATCAAGAGGGCTTGCTGCCCCCACCTGACGGGAAGGTCTCCGGCTACCGAGCCACGGATACGCGTTCACGTGGCTCAAATGAGGTGGAAGGATGTCTTAGATCACGTTAAACACAGATCGTCCTTTACTTGCAACTGGATCACTTAATTTCGCGATGAGCCAAGATCGTACCGACACTGCCTTGGTTTTCAAACTCGGTTGGTTAACAAGAGCAAACGCAAGGATTTGTTTAGACCGGGAAGTTAAAAAAAAAAAGGGGGGGGGGGGAGGGAACCACAGGTATAAATTGACTGGCTTCTCGGGCGTCTAGACAGCCTGGCAGCAGCACCCTCTGAAGATCCCAACCCTGAAGGGCGGTGGCCGCGGCGCCCACAGGCGGCCGCCACGCCTGGGCAAGCCGGCTGGCGCACTCCAGTTCCAGTTCCCGCTAAGATCCCAAGGCACCAGCCTCCTCCTCCTGCCAGTCGCCAGTTGGGAGGGAGCACTCCCACGGGGCACGCCCTTCCTACCTTGACGTACACGTTCCCGACGAGGTGGTCTCCCAGGTTGTCACAGACGTTCATCTCCTCCACCTCGCCGTACTTCTCCTCCATTTCTGTAAAAACCTCCTGCGGGGAGAGGACGGCGGCTTGAGGGTCCCGACCCACGGGAGACGCACCCCCCCCCCCAAGTGCCAGTCGCTCACCTCAAAAAACTCGTCGTAGTGCTCCTGCATCTCCACGTCACTCACCGCGCCTGCGGACGACAGACACCTTGCTGGTTAGAGCGGGACCCCCGCCCGCAGGGCTCTGCGTTCACCCCAACTGCCACCGTGACACGTTAGTTATCTAGAGGAGCCGCGACAGCTGCGCTCTCCCGGAGCGCGGAGGTGCGGCGTGACAGCCAGTGGTTACAATTTTAAAGTGTGCTGAGGTCTTTAAGTGCCCCCTTATGACCATCTCCATTCTGGCTATGAAAATGACAAGTTTTAATCAGCATCAAAGGGCCACACTTTCAGAAAATGTAAGGAAATCATTTACTCTCAACAAATTTCTAAATGAAAGTCTTCTTTTTACGGTTTAAAATAGCGGCCAAAGAATCACACTGGTATGTTCTTCCTCTTCATTACGTTAAAGTAACAGTAGAAATCAGGATTAAGTGATTAAGGGCTAATGTTCCTGACTAATTTCTTTTACAGAGTATCAGCCACACACTATTACCGAATTCTTTCTGATGCGATTAAAACCCAAATGACCATAAAAACTCAGTAGGATAATTACCAAGTTCAATCACAGTATCTCGAGTGCCTCTGGATAGAGGGATGGTTACAATGCTTTGTTGAAGAAAGCATTCTTGTTTTATATTCCAGGACTATTTTCAAGTTTATTCTTCATAATTCACATGCACTAAGCGAAATCATGTCCATTGTGTGGGTAGATTTTTCGAATTTACATTCTATCCCCCAAATCGTTCTCTCTACAAAATTTTACCATTCAGATTCTAGAATTCTCTTGCCCTAAATCTGAGAAATCACAAAGCGGGGACGTCAATTAAACCCATGTTGCACACAGCTAGATGGGGGCAGCCTACAGAGGCGAGTGGCTTCAAAGCTGGGCCAGTTTAACCTTCAGTGGTCACCTTCCAAGGCCACGCTCCTTGGACTGGCGGCCTCACCTGCCACACCCACTGCAGGCCTGGGGGCCGAGGCAACGCCTTGGAGCAGTCTCCTAGGGCCCAGGAAAACCTTATCTTTAAGGACAAGCACTTGAGTCTTTGGATTCTGAGAATGGCTTAAATTTTTCTCATTCACGGGGGAGGGGCGAATTCCTGCATTTTAGTTATTTTTGAATTTCAGGAACCCAGCTTGCTTTAGAAGCCCAAAGTGAGCAAATGCACCGGGCAACAACGCAACAACTACTCCTCTAGGTGGCTATCGTGAATTTAACCTCCTTCCCTGAGTTGAAATCAGGTTGTGAACAACAGAAAAACTAGTCAGGAGAAAAGAAGGCCATTCCAAAGGGCAGATTTTAATGTTTACATTCCCTTCTCCACGTTGGAAAAAAATGAGAAAAGGTATTTGCACGCTCTAAGTGCCAGCAGTGTTGAGACTCAGTGCTGGTTAAATTACTGTTAGTCTCTTACTATAGAACAGCATTTATTTTAGTACCTCCCGGAAAGTCCGACTGGACAATGCTTGATAATGGGCATACTTTATCTTCTATACTCCGCTTAAAATTTGCCAGTCAACCAAACGACTAGAAGAACAGAGATGACCAACTAAGAAATTGGTCACCTGAAGAGTCAGCCCCACGACTCAATATATTTTAACTAATGTGTCCCCCAAATACCAGCTTTCTCATGGAAGCACTCCTAAACTGGGATTTGTACTTCTATACACGGAAGGGTATGCTAACAAGGGTTGTGAGTCTAGGACCCGGATGAACCTGGCTGGATGAAATTTACTCGGAGGCTCTGCTGCAGGTTCATCAGCTTAAACTGATTTTCTTCCTAAATCGAAGAATCGGAATTTCACTTAATTTGTCGAAGGTGGGCCCCATAATGGGAATATCTGGTACAGCTAAACCTTGGGTAGCATACGCAAAACAAGAGTACTGTGGATCGCAGATAAAGACACGAAGAATACTATGACACTGTTTTGTCAGCGAAGCCCCCCGCCCCCCTCTCCCCCACCCGCAGTCCCCAAGTACAGAATCAGGGCAAAGAGTGATTAACTGCTGTTACTCAACCGTCAGCTTCCCATCCCTTTTAGCCCAGGGCAGGGTTCTTACAAAAACTAGTAAGTCCATATATAAGCATTTCCCTCCGCCTGCTCATCTGAGTTCTTTAAAAAACAAAGCAAAACCAAGTATTTTGAAACAAGGGCTACCAAGCAAATCCCGCCACCGTCAGATTCAGGGAAACACACGATCTGCTACCGGGTCAGCACAGCACCGGGAAGCACAGCGTGTGGGCAGGAGAGCCTCAAGAGCCCCCTCCCCGGGCGTGTGCACTGTGCACCCACAGGCGCGCAGAGGCGAGGCCTCCCCGTCTGGGGCCGGCCCGAGGGGGAGGGGGTGCTGCGGGGCCCGCTCTGCTCTGTGGACCGCCCTGTACACTGAGGGGCCCCGGGCCAGAGGGGGATTTGCCTGATGCCTGTGGCTATGCAGGGGTTACATGTACACAGCGCCCCCTACTGACCTGTAGCTCTAAAACCACCTGGTGAATGAATGGCAAGGCGTCGGGGTCGGACCCCTTGATTTTAACAGGAGTCTAGGATACGTTTCAATTTACCTACGGATGACTGAATTGATTCCACAGCCCAATGGCCAGAAAATATACGCTTTAGCTTTCTGAAATTCCCAGGGGTACTGCTATGTATCGTGTTCTCGAAAAACTACCCCTCAGTAAATACAATGTTCGTGAACTTAACTTTGATGTTTCCCAGTACAGGAAGAAATCGTAATGTCTACAAAATGCCCCGTTCAGACCTATTTCCCCACCAAGCACACCTTTCATCTTCCAAATGTGGTACACTAACTCCTGAGGTTGGAGACAGCTACGTAAAGTATCTGATTAACGACTGAGTTGGCGTGGGGCTGGGGCTGGGGCTGGGGCTGGGGCTGGGGCTGGGGCTGGGGCTGGGGCTGGGGAGGACTCCGGAGTCCGTGCGACTCGGAGGGACCCCACTCGGGAAATACTCTCCGAACCATGCTCTCCACTAAAGCATGATCTCCCGACTGAGAGTATAAGAAGTCTAGTAAGAAATGAAACCTGAAAAGTAATTTCCAAACAATTTGGGTTCTTTTAGGCGAGAGAAACTCTGATGCTGCTGCTCTCGAGAGGGGAAGGACATAACTGCACGCTTAACTGCGAGTGTGTCCCCCCGAGGACGACGGTCTAGGTAAAGGGAGAGCAGCAGCCCCCAGCTATGGTGCCGGGAGGGCGTCCTTTCCGGTCACTGCTTCTCTTGCGAGGCAGCGGGCAGGAGTTCACGTCTCAGAGGTATCCGTGGGGCCGGGGGGGGTGGGGGGACAAAAGCTCTCGACACGTCTAGCGAAAGGCCGTCCTTGACCCTACACGGCAGACCAGGTGGAGTGGACACTGAGCTCTGACACGCAAGCCCAGGGAACCAGGGAAGGAACTTGTATGAACTTACAGCGCAAACCGTCAGCAGACTGGGAAGAGTTTTGAGGGTTACGGTAAATGTTCAAGAGGGCAATGGTCTGAAATACAAAACGCAACAACTTTATATTATGGAAAATTAAATGTAAACACTTCACCGGTTTCCTGTGGCGATCGCTTCGGTCAAGACTCAGTGCTGCAAAAAAGCAAGTTATTTCCTTTCGAAGCGGAGACGCGTTCTTAGCTGGTGGCTGTCTCGGAGCACCCTAACACTGCGACGTGACAGAGATCCCGTGATATGCTGATATTGTATTTCTGCTCGCGGAACGTGAAGATTCTCCGTCCCAAAGTTCCGGCCAAGAGTGCGGGCAACCTGGCAGGTTTCTGCCAAAGGGGGCTCAGACGTTCCGGAAGAACGTAACGAACCGAGGAAGCGCGTGCGTGAGCTGACGACAAAAGCCACAGCGGTAGAGAAATACAATAATTACATATCATGAGATCTCCACCTCCTAGAGGAAAAATCGTCATGGTGAAATAAAACCCACACTTATTGGGCAACTTACCTTATTGATTCCTAAATACGCCTAAGCTTTTTAATTTTACAGAAAGAACTTAATAAATGCCGGGGGTTCAGTCACTGTAAAGACCAGTGATTGGCTGGTTAACTTTCAAACGTCACATAGGCAGACCCCCTCCCTCTCGTTAACAAACGTCAACCGAGGGAGGAGGCCTCCCCAGCGGCCTCGCCTAGGCCAGCCTCCTGAACGTGGCTAAGTACCAGGTTCTTGCCGTGGGCGCCAAGGACCTCCATCACCTTGTCCTGTTTGCAACAGCCCTATGTCAGCAGCTCAGAAGCCAACATTATTTGTCTCAATTAAGAGTGGGCTCTTTAACACCATTGTTTTAAAAAAATTTCTCCAACTGTGGGACTTACAGTGTGAGCCGTCAGCCGTCTGTGCACTGTTTTGGGGATTACGATAGATGTTTTGAATCAAGATGGTCTGCGGGGAAAAAAAAATAAAAAGGGGAATTCTACTGGCTGCTGTGCATGTATCAGACAATTGCAAAGAGACAACCTGTTTGCAAATGGCTCAACCTTGTTTGCTTCCCACAAGCCAGACGCCTGTCCTCGGAAGAGCACACCCAAACCATCATATTATGGAAACAGAGTTTGAGCGGTGACGTGGGTCACGTCAGCCAGCAACCGACAAGGAACGATACTGGTTACTTTCAGTAGCCCCACGTTATTAAAGTGCTGGGATGCAAAACACGTAACAGAACGTGAACATCTTCTCATACTTTAAGCCAGCAGACACCAAGGTGTGGAAAAATTCACAGGATCACATTCCCCACACAAAGTTATTATCGTTTTTAAACCAAACGCGTAAGTCAACTGTATGCAGTCCATCAAGCTGTCTGGTCTCCCGGGAAACAGGCGCACCACAGGGGTTTCCTGACTGTCACGGTCACCTAGCACACGTTTAGGTTTGCTCGGTGGGACCTCTGTTTACATAATACAATAGCTTAAACATTTGTTCTTTTCCGATCCTTCCTTTAAGGGAAAAAAATCCTTTTAGCCCTTGTGCTTTAAACTGGATCAGGCAGACTTGAAACCTTACATTGTACCGTTCTTCTTAAAATCAAGTTGTCTGAAAAAACAAACCATGTTTAAGTTAGTAGGCTAATATATTACATGAATCTTAACGTCCACATCACTGCAAGAAGCTTAAAAAGAAACCCACACTGAGCTTTACAAGCTGAACCAATACACTGCAGGATTTAGAAAAATAAACGTTCAGTCTCAAAACAACATAGGTCCAAAGCAGTTTTGTGAGTGGTTTTACAAACCCGCCAGTTCATGTCTACCTACACTGAAAGGAAGCAGCTGTGTGGGTGCTTCCAAAGGGCCTGCTGGGGGGAACCCATATGGGAGAAACACCCGATAGCCAGACCACACGTACGAACACACGCAGACCCTCCTCTCAGGGCCTGGTATCTTCCCCAAGCCAGCAGGTCTTGGCCTTGGATAGTTCCCAAAGCTGTCCCGACTCAGTTTCCAACTCTGATAGAAAGCTACACTGAGCCCAAATACTCAACAAGAAATTCATTTTCGGTCTCACTCAGGTCATCTGGCTGGCAGTGGCTGTTTAGTGAAAGAGAATTCAAAGGGGGCAATGCAGTTCCATTAAAATCAGGGGAGGTCAGGATCACCTAAGACCGACCAACCAACCAAGCAAATCGAAACAAGATGCTCGAGTTAATACACACGACCGACCCCACTGAATGTTAATGGAATCGTTGCCTCTTTCTGACGTACGGTGCTCAAATTCGCTTCATGTTAACATTCTGAGGTCATCAATGCTTCGGAAAGAAAATAAGCCAAGTGTCCCTGGATAACTTAGAGTAAACTCTGTAGCGGGGTAACGTCTCTCAGCCCCACACTTGGTACATCTATAAGTAACCCTCTAAAATAAAAAAACTCAGTGGACACTTAAGACGTTTGGTTATTGCCCAATCTATGACCACTGGCTTAGTTGAGGAGATTTAGTTCATCTAAATGCAGTAGGGGGCCTTCACTTTCGAGTGTCCCCTTCTCTGTAAAGACAGTTTGCCTACTATTCTTCTTTTCTGATCTAATAAACTTCTGCCTGCTGGTCAAAAAGCAAAACAAAAAAACCCAAACCAACCAACCCGCCCCGCCCCACCAAACTGCAGTAAACAGAATATTTAAAACAAGTTCTCCAATATTCTGAAATTCGAAAAAGAGACATGTTTGTAAGTTATTAAGACAGATTCTTGTTAAACTGACCATGCTGTATCAGTGGAATAATGGGTGAGAGGAAGCCATCACCTCCCTTCTAAAAACACATTCAATTATGGGGTTTTCTACAGGCTCAAATTAGAAAATACTAACGACTCTTACAGCCATTGGCTGATTTTCCTAAATACTTAGAGGATGCTTACTCAGACTTTGTGGTCAGTTCGAAGGACCTCAAAAGCCCTCGGTCCGGAAAGACTACAGTTTTTCAAATTCCACATGTTCAGATAAACACGGTGGAAGTGTTCTGTTCCTACTACAGGTGCTTTCTCCCTTTAATTCATCACTGATCACTTGTAGGGTGCAAACCCTTGCCTGTTCCTCAGTGAAAACAAAACAACTCCAAAAATCATAATTTCTGACTGATCTGAACTCATGGCGGACCTAAGCCCAAGGTAACAGGTGCCCCTTAACTAACTGAACAGACTGGCTACAAATAGCTGAAGGTAAACACCCATCTTCTAACGTAAGTTTCATTTTTAATGTGTCTATGACATAGTGTCATGGCTAACCCCGGGGCCAGGGGTCTAACAGAGGGGGCACACTCAGGACTCCTGGAGAACCCTGAGCATATGCGGCAAGACGGGCCTGCTGAGAATTGTGCCAGTGCATCCTGTAGGTGGCTCTGGCCATCTCCGCTGCCTGGAGGGAGCAAAGAGCAGAAAACCCACTTTGCATCTACTGGTGCCGGGAAACAAGCTGACTCCAAGCTGGCACGGCCGCCCCCTCTGGACCCGTGTCTATGAGAGGGGCAGAGAGGGGGGTGAGGCAGCAAACATCACTCACTTCTTTGTACAAAGCTTCTCTAACGGTAAGAGGAGGGACCTGTGCTCGGAGACCTCCCACTGGGGGTGGTTCACCTGCCTCACTCTCATTGAAACAAAAGAACACACTCAGTTATGAACACAGGGAATGAAACTACTGGAGAAAAAAAAAACTCTACGTGATACACGGAGATTATTAACTGCCTCTGTAAAGCATATAAAGTTCTGATAATTTACATGAAAACAGAAAAAAGAAAGAAGAAACAAACAAACCTGGCTAAAGGTCGGTTTATTGTGCAACCGAGAGCATCTGTCTCCATGACGACATGCTCCAATTTTGAAATAAAATGAGCAGTTGACTCTGTAAGGGAAAACAAAAGCGGATTATTTTGCTGGGCAGATCAGACAAATGGAACTACATCAACACCGCGACATATGCTACCAAACTACTTTTCTTCTGCATCACAAGAACACAGCTGTGTGGTTTTCTTTGGTAGCAGGTACCCTCCCCTTCCTGGTAGTACTTCAGGACTACTAAGCTTCAACTTGCCGCCTGACAAACATGCCCCTCTTTCAAGGAAGAGGGCTTCAGTTCCACCCAGGGTCCCCCGCATCCAAATCCACTCCACTTTCCATTATGTTCTCTGCTCTCCTGTTTTTTCTTAAATGGAGTATCTAGTTTAAAACTAAATTTAACTAGGGGCGCCTGGGTGGCTGTCGGTTAAGCGTCCGACTTCAGCTCAGGTCACGATCTCGCGGTCCGGGAGTTCGAGCCCCACGTCGGGCTCTGGGCTGATGGCTCGGAGCCTGGAGCCTGTTTCCGATTCTGTGTCTCCCCCTCTCTCTGCCCCTCCCCCGTTCATGCTCTGTCTCTCTCTGTCCCAAAAATAAATAAACGTTGAAAAAAAATATTAAAAAACAAAAACAAAAAACTAAATTTAACTTAAAACATATCTGTTTCTTAGTGTTCCGCGATGAAATTCTCTCCTGAGGACACCGATATAGCACAGTGAGAGTTAAGATCTGACTCTGCCACTAGCTACCTGGGCCTGGGCAAGTTACCCCACCTCTCCTGGTCCCAGGAGCCACCTGTAAAATGAGGAAAATGCCAAGCTGGCATGGTTCCAAGAGTCAGATACCGTGCGTGCGTGCTTCATGCACAGTGCTCCTTAAGCACAATCGCTGTCTAAGGAAAACAGAAAACAAAGTCCGTGCTCTTTTGTCCATGACACCAGACCACCATGAAATTTCCAAACACAGGTCTGAAGTAAGGCAGTCTCCTGGTTTCAATGCACCGAAAACAAGCTCTTGGGGAACTCACCTGTCTGTTCCCACATAAGGCCACCTTCTGTCCCTATGGCAAAGTCCTCCCTTAACTACTGTTCAAATAGTTGGTGATCCAGTTTGATCCAGATCAAATCAAACTAGCAATCCAGCCATCGTGACAGCAATGTCAGGTGGCTTAGATTTGTGATGAAGTATGAAATCTTACTTGATGGGCCCCATTCAGATTTAGACCTGCAGAGGTGGGAGGGTTACCCCGTAGATTCAATTTTTTTTAGCAAGTTCAGACAGCCAATCCAGAGTTAGAATCAAAGGGCTTCAACAAAATCTGATAGTTCGCAAAGATCGATTGGCCACTGGCAGTTCAGGTAGCAATACAAATGGTAAAGTCTGAATTTATCGGGGGAGGAAAATGATCACTACACATTATTTGCAAATTTATCTCAGAGGCCTCACTTTACATGATCTAACTTGAATATACGACTTCCATCTTCAGAAAGTCACCCAAATGAAGAGCTCGTTTCAAGAATGCCTCAGAATGGGTAAAACCCCTGCCCAAACAATACCCAACTATTCTATATAACGAAAATAATCTTTGTTCTCGTACCTTCAGAGATGGCTTTCATTTCATACCACTCAATTAGAGTTTAGTACTAATCAGTCAAAACTTTCCTAGTGATCAACTTTTAGTGATCTACTTAAACTACTGAAATAATAAGACAGAAGACAAAAAGTGTGATTTACTATCACAGAAAAGATATTAGAAGACTAACCTTTGCTTGGATTTAGAAAACGTCCAAAACTTCAAATGTACAACTAGCTAAAGTTTTTTAATTGGCACACACCTACATTTCACTTCTAGCTTGAGGGAAAAAAAAAAGTTAGCACGAATCATCGTCTTCATTTTTTAGGAGTTGATATGGTCTCCTGGAAACTAAAACCCCACCAGTCTGCCTGAAATGAGCATATGAGTAACCTAGATCAAATAATCAAGTTTCCTGAATTAAAGCCATGCACACCTTTTATGATGCAGCTCTCAAAGGCTGAAATGTGGCTATTTATAGCAGGAATATAAAAACTTATTGGAATAAACCTCTAAACTAAAAGTTTTGTAGAGTACAATGGAAACCCCACCCAATACAGCTTTATACAAGAATAAGGAATAAAAACTTCATGGAACAGAAGTCATGGCCCACATTTCTAAGCTTGAGAATGAAACTAATGATGCGTTTTCCTGGCCTACACTCGGAGAAGGCTCTGTTTCTAGCGAAGCTGGCCCGTTCATTTGGGATCGTGTTTACAGGAAAAGTTCCCCAAGGTGCCTCCTCTGTGAGCCCAAAGCATTCAGGCAGCCTGCCTCTTCCACAGCACTTAAGAAATTTCAGAGCCTTTACTGTAATTTTACCCTTTACATGACAAGCAACCCCTTCCCCTCAAGTTCCTTGGCAACAAGATCCAAATTTTATTCATCTTTAAGTCAACAAATACAGATTTTAGGGTTGACGCTGAAAGAAATGTTTCCAGAGCGACAATGACTGATGATTGTCTTACAGTTTTGCTATTAAAAAATAGAACCCCCTCTTCTAAACAACACATTTTACAAGATGGACCTCATCCTGGAAAACAGAAACGATTTAAACAGTGTTTGAGGGGCGCCTGGCTGGCTGAGTCAGTGGAGCGTTGGACTCTGGATCTTGGGGTTGTGAGTCTGAGCCCCACGTTGGGTGTAGAGATTACTTAAAAACAAAACCTTTAAAAAAAAAAATAAATACAGTGTTTGAAAAAGTGGTATTATCTATGCCAAACTCGGATTTATCGTTAAGAATGCATACTAACATAAGCCTCGTACAGGCCAAAAGAATCCTAACATGGTAACTACTTATCCAAAAAGTAGATTAAGCCAGAGCTCAATCTTTAGGTTCTTAAAGTAAAAATTATCCTCCTAAATGAAAGGCATTTCCCTTTAGTCTCACCTTCAGTCAATGCACTGGGAATGAAAACGTCCCAAGGTGGCAATCGAAATCAAAATTAAATTTTTTTGCTTTTCACGTAACAACTGGGTAGGGAAGGCATGCAACTGTGAAAAGGGGGGTGGGGGACCCCACGTCTTTTATATTGGAATTACATCTCCGAGTACGTTAAAATCAGGTTACGCTGTCGTTTCTGATAACCCAGTTCGTCGTAACAGTTCTTCGAACCCAACGTCCTCACGACCCGCCCGATCGGTCGCTTAAACACGCCGAGAGGCTTTTTAAGTGGGTACAACCCCAACACTCGGGACCCGAAGTTATCTAACGATTTAATACGGGCGGGCTTTATGCTACTTGCCCGACACCACATTAAAGGCTGAAGTAGAAGAAATAGGCTAAAACGTTGACAACTTCAGCACAACTCAAGACGGCTCCAAGAGGCGGGGGGGGGCGCGGGGTCCGGGTCGCCAACAGACGGGACGGCCCGCGGGCCGCCCAGCAGCCCCAGGCGAGGGAGGCCGCGCCACCCGAGCGGAAACCCGCCGCCCGCCGGGGCGCCCATCGCCCGCCCCAGCGCCCACGAGGCGGCGGCGCGCGGCTCCGGAGGCCGGAAGGGCCGCCGCGCCCCTCCCCCCGCCTGCCCGCCCGGGCCTCCAGCCGCCGCCTGAGCCCCGCCGCCGCGCCCGCGCGCGCCCCGCCGGCCTTCCCGGCCCGGAGCCCCGGCGGGCGCCTCTCACTCACTTGTCTTTCTCGGTGCCGAAGATGGAGGCCAAGTACTCCGCCATTTCCCACCCGCCGCCGCCGCCGCCGCCGCCACTGCTGCCGACGCCGCCGACCCTGCCCGACGCCCGCGGGAGACGTCACCCGGACGCGACGACGCTCGCCCCGCCCCTACGGCGTGGCGGCGCTGCCCAATCGGGCGAGCCGTTGCCTGCGCGCGGGCGGGGCTTGGCGCGAGGGAGGCACCGCCCCCTCGGCCCCGGGAGCCCGCGCGCCGCCCGCCGGCGCCCCCTGCTGGTGCCCGCGCTCCTCGCGCGGTGGGCCCCGCGTCCCCTTTGCCGGGGAGCCCGCGCTCTTCGCTGTCGCCCCCTTCCCCGTCCGAGGCCCGTCGCCCCTACCCCTCGCTCTCCTCGCGCTCGGCCCCTCGGCCCCCCGGCCCCGGGAAGCCGAGCGCGCAGGCGGCGGCCGGAGAGAAGGCCGCGGGGCCGGGGCCGGGGCGTGCCTGACCGCGTGGGCGGGTTCCGCTGAGCCCGGGAAGTGCCCGCGCGCTCCCTGCCCGCACTTTGCCCTCGGTGACGACCCCTCCTCTCCCGCCCTCGCTGGCGGGGATGGAGCTGGAGGGGCGCCGCGCTGGGGCCTGGCCCGGGGAGAGCCGGGCGGGTGCGCAGAGGACCGGGCGCCCGTGGGAGTGCGGTGGGGTGGGGGACGAGAGCTCGCGGAAGTCCTGGAGACCGCGGAGGGATGCGGCACCAGGCAACGCGGGGACGGGGGCCCAGCCTCACTGTCCCCGAGCGCCAGGCCTCGGACCTAGGGACGCTGGGTCCCTCCCGCGGAGCCAGACGTTTCCAGTTTTGTTAGTTCATTCTTTTCTAATACAAGAAGATGCGTATGTGTATTTGTGGTTCCTCCTTCCATATCCATGCTTTTCTCCACCTTGCCTCATTTCACTAACCAACCGTCCTGGGAGATCGCTCAGTAGGAACACGTGGGCATAGTCCTCACTGCTTTTGCAGCTGTTGGGAGCTCCACTGTGTGGATGGTGACTCGCTCTATCAACCTGTTGACAATGGACTTGTGGGTTGTTTGCAGGCTCTGTCTTTTGCTAGCGCAGGCCTGCCACAAAGAGCCTCCTGCATGCGCCTTTTGTATCTGGGGCAAATGCACTGTTTGGCAATCTCCGAGCTTTCATATATTTTTTTCTTTTTTAGCGCTTATTTATTTTATTTTATTTTTTAAACTTGGTCTTTTTTTTTGTTTTTTTTTAACATTTATTTATTTTTGAGACAGAGAGAGACACAGCATGAATGGGGGAGGGTCAGAGAGAGAGACACAGAATCCGAAACAGGCTCCAGGCGCTGAGCTGTCAGCACAGAGCCGGATACGGGGCTTGAATCCAGGAACCTGAGCGGGAGGTGGATGGTTAACTGACTGGGCCACCCGGGCGCCCCAGAGCTTACATAATTAAACAGATGAAGTAATACAAATTTTATTCCCAGATGGGGACTGTGCAAAAGTGAGTTAACTGTGGCAGAAATGCTTAACGTTTTGGGGGTCTCCCGCGTGTTCAAATTTGATAAGAACACATTTGAGAGTGGGGTGCATGTGAAGATACGAGAATCAGATGCTTGTGTACCCCAAATGCAGTTGCACGGAGCCCTGGGTTTCCTTTGCGTACAATTTGAGAACTGTGGTTTAGGTGGTCCGTTGAGGATTATTTATTTATTTATTTATTTATTATTTTCAAGTATTTATTTTTGAGAGAGAGACAGCCCGAGGGGCAGAGAGAGAGGGAGACAGAAGATCCGAAGCGGGCTCCTCGCTGACAGCAGAGAGCCTGATGCAAGGTTCAAGTTTACAAATGGTGAGACTATGACCTGAGCCGAAGTCACATGCTTAACCCACCGAGCCACCCAGGTGCCCCCATTGAGGATTTTAAACAGGAGAGCTATGAACATATTTGTACTTTAGAAAAGGTCACTCTGCCGTACAGATCACGGTGTTTCCTATCATTGCTGCAACAAACCATTGCAAAGTAAATGGTTTCACACGCCAGCTTACTGTCTCACAGTTCTGTAGTTCAAAAGTCCGGTGGCCCCGGCAAGGCTGAAATCCAGGGGTCCGCCAGGTGGGCTTTATGGAGACTCCAGGAAAGAGTGGTTTGCAGGCTCATTCAGGGTGTTGGTAGGATTCAGGTCCAAGCGGTCTTAGGATGAGTTTCCTCTTTCCTAGCTTGCTGTCTGTCAGATTCCAGACACTGCCTGTGTTCCTTGCCTCCTGGCGCCCTTCAGGGACAGCCGTTTGAGTCTCTCTCATGCTTTGATCTCTCCTCCTCTGCCTCTAGCCAGAGAAATCTCTGCTTTTAAGGGCTCCAGGTACTAGGCCGGGCCCAGCTGGATGATCCAGGATACTTCCCCTAGTTTCGGGTCGGCGGCCTTAATTACATCAGCAGTTTCTCAACTTACTCTTTAGGGGATGAGACTCTTGGAGTGACATTAGAATCCTGCCTGGATTTGAGGGTAATAAGACCAGAGCTGAAGTTAGAGGGGCCGTTGTGTTGGTGAGAAAGGAGGAGCCTGAACTGGGGCTAGAGTGGCAGGTCTAGTGGTCAGCGTCCCGGGCTGCAAGATACGGCCGCGGCTGTAATGGACTGAGCTGCGTCCCTCTGAAACTCATATATTGAAGGCTTGACCCCCAGTCGCTCAGACTGTGACTGTATTCGGTGATGGGGCCTTTACGGAGGTGATTCAGGCAAAATGAGGCCATTAGGGTGGGCCCTGATCCATTTTGGCTGGTGTCCTTCGAAGCATTTGGGACAGGGATGCCTGGGTGGCTCAGTCGGTTAAGCATCCGACTTCGGCTCAGGTCATGATCTCTTGGTTCGTGAGTTTGAGCCCAGATCGGGCTCTCTGCTGTCAGCACAGAGCCTGCTTCAGAGCCTCTGTCTCTCTCTCTCTCTCTGCCCCTCCCCTGCTTGCTCTCTCTCTCTCAAAAAAAAAAAAAAGTTGGGACAGAGAGGCACACACAGGGATGACCTTTTGAGGACACAGGGGAAGACCCCATCCACAGTCCCAGGAGAGAGGCCTCAGGAGCAACAATCCCTGCCTTTACCTTGACCTTGACTCCGGCACTGAGAAAGAATAAATGTGTGTCGTTCAAGCCACATGTTTATGTGTTCAAAAGGGATTTTAAGAGGAAATTGGATCATTCGTCACACTGCTGGGAGTTCTGGGGAGTCCTGCTCTGAGAGCAGACCGCTGCACTGGTCTGGGGAGGAGCCCACTGGCCCTGCTGTGGCTACACTATGGTCCCCCCTCCTCCTATCCCCCTGTGACACCAGAGCTCCATGTGGCGGCACACGGCTGCTTGCTTGAGCCGGGTCTCAACACCTGTGCCTCTGTGTGTTCCTGGCCAGGTGGTCTGCGGGTCAACACACTCATGGCTGGCTCCTTGACTGGCCAAAGGGAGGGTCGGTGCCTATTAAGGCACAAAATGGCTGAGGAGAAACAGGTCTGGGGGTAGTTCTGGGCTCCGGGAGATTGCGTTATTTCATTACAGCTTTTCCCTCCTTGCCTGCCTGCCCGTGGTGCCCCACAGGCAGTACATGTTACGACCCGTCCACTGCTTTGGGGCTTGGTCCCGTACCTCGCTGTGGCCCACAGAATGCGAGCAGCTGAAAGTCCCTTCTAGAAGAGCAGGCCCCATCGCTCCTCGGCCTTTTGGCTAAGATCGAGTGTAGAAAAGCAGGTCCCAGGTGTCTGCTCCCCTGCGGTCCTGGGCCTGAGTGAAAAGCACAGGGAGTCAGGCCAACCAGACCTGCAGCTGAATCAGCCGCCCCAGCTGCCCTGCCGACAAGGAGCCAAAGAAGAGACTCATTTCTGCAAGTCACTGAGGTTATTTAACATCACCGTAGTGCTGCTGACTAATCCAGCAGGAGGGTGAAGGGCCAGGCAGACGTTCAGGTAGAAATGATCAGCAACCACCTGTATACATCAGTAACCTGTTCTGCGAGACAGAACGTTCTGTGATGAAGGAAATGCTTGACATTGGTGCTGTCCAGTGTTGTGACTGCCACTGGCCACATGTGAGCACTTGACATGCATCTGGGAGGATTGAGGTGCTGAATTTTAAATCTTATTAAAAAAAATTTTTTTTAATGTTTCATTACTTTTGAGAGACACAGAGAGACAGAGCATGAACGAGGGAGGGTCAGAGAGAGGGAGACACAGAATCGGAAGCAGGCTCTCGGCTCCGAGCTGTCAGCACAGAGCCCGACGCGGGGCTCGAACTCATGAACCGTGAGATCGTGACCTGAGCTGAAGTCGGGGCTTAACGGACTGAGCCACCCAGGTGCCCCAAAATTTTATTTAATTTTAATTAAGTTTAAACGTAAGTACCCATATACGGCTAATGGCTGCTATATTGGAGAGTATAGGTATATACACATCTAAAGTTCAGGAGAGAGGCCCAGGTAGAGTGGCATAATTTGGGATTCATTTATATGTATAGAGTTAACATATACAAATATATGTGGAACCCTGGAGCATATATACAGAATTTTAGTGTATGTGTGTTTTCCTGGGGGCAAATAACCCATGATTTTGTCAGATTCCCAAAGGGGTCTCTAGCCTCCAAAGTTAAGAGAAACTCTAGCCGGGGGCTCCCGGGTAGCTCAGTCAGTTGGGCATCTGACTCTTGATTTTGGCTCAGGTCATGGTCTTGGGGTTCGTGGATTTGAGTTCCACATTGGGCTCTGCACTGACGACACAGAGCCTGCTTGGGATTCTCGGTCTCCTCCTAGCTCTCTGCCCCTCCCCCGCTTGTGTTCATGCTCGTGCTCTCCCTCTCTCAAAAATAAACTTTTTTGAAAAAGAGAGAGAGGGGCGCCTGGGTGGCACAGTCGGTTGAGCGTCCGACTTCAGCCAGGTCACAATCTCGCGGTCCGTGAGTTCGAGCCCCGCGTCGGGCTCTGGGCTGATGGCTCAGAGCCTGGAGCCTGTTTCCGAATCTGTGTCTCCCTCTCTCTCTGCCCCTCCCCCGTTCATGCTCTGTCTCTCTCTGTCCCAAAAATAAATAAATGTTGAAAAAAAAATTAAAAAAAAAAAAAAGAAAAAGAGAGAGAAACTCTAGGCCCTTGAGAATCCTGGATGTTGCCTGGTGGTTAAGAATCCCAAGTATTGAGAGCAGGTCAAGGGCCAGAGCCCCAAGGGACAGCAGTGTCTGGGTGGGGGTAGCAGCAGGACCCCTTAGGGGAGACTGGGAAGTGACATCTGGTGGAAGAGAGTCAGAGTCGGGAAGCCAGGAGACCAGATGATCTCAAAAGCAGCTGTCACAACAGAGGGCAACAAGAGGTGGCCGAGAAGGGGCTGTGCAGCAGGACTATGGGTGGTCTTGGCTGGGAGGGGACTGTATGCTGAACACCAGTGTTTGGATGAATTCACCTGTTCATTTGGTGACAGAACATTCCCTACCTGGGAAAGAGCTGGATCGGCAAACCAGAAACCTCTCTTAGGAAGAACAGGGACTCAGAGGTGAGGCCAGATAAGTGACAAGACAGATGCCAGTTCAGCAGGTGCTATCTTATCCAGAGGGTGCAGCTGTAGGGCATGGCCCAGGGAGGATGACTCCTGAAGAGCTCGAAGCTGGAAAGAAGGTGTCAGCTGTGGAGCCTCTGGGAGAAGTGGTAGAAGTAAAGGGTGAAGTCTGAACTGAAATACAAGGCTCCATGACAAGGAATTAATGTGGTTACCAGAACCTGGGCCACCAACATCATTCCTCCATCCATTCCCCCCTCATCCATCCATCCATCCATCCATCCATCCATCCAATCATCTATCTGTCCATCCATCCATCCATCCATCCATCCACCCATCCATCCAATCATCTACCTATCTGTCCATCCATCCATCCATCCATCCATCCACCCATGTACCCACCCATCCATCCATTCACCCACCCATCTATCCATCCACCCAAATATCCTTCATCTAACCATCTATCCATTCAACCATCTGTCCATTCACCCATCCATCCATCTGTCCATCACTCATCCATCCATCCACCCATTAATCATCCACCCATCCATCCATCATCTATCCATCTAACCATATATCTGTCTATCTGTCCATTCATCACTCATCCATCCATCCATCATCCACCCACCCATCCATCCAATCATCTATCTACCCACCCATCCATCCATTTACCCACCCATCTATCCATCCATCCAAATATCCTTCATCTAACCATCTATCCATCCAACCGTCTGTCCATCCACCCATCCATCCATCTGTCCATCACTCATCCATCCATCCATCCACCCATCCATCCATCATCTATCCATCTAACCATATATCTGTCTATCTGTCCATTCATCACTCATCCACTCATCCATCCATCCATCATCCACCCACCCATCCAACAATCCATCCGTTCATCCACCCATCTATCCATGACCCATCCATCCATCTATCCACCCATCCAAATATCCTTACATCTAATCCTCCACCCATCCGTCCATCCAACCATCAGCTCATCCATCCAACCATCCATCCATCTGTCCATCCATCCAAATATCCTTCATTCAACTATCCATCCATCCATCCATCCATCCAACCATCCATTCATCCACCCATCTGTTCATCCATTATCTGATATTTTGGGGCATGTCTGATATGCCAGTTACTGAGGCATGTACACAGACATAGTTGAGAAGACAGATCTCCACTTAGAAGTCTGCCAAACACCTTAAGCTCAACATGTTTCCAAATGATCTCATTTTCTCCTCTGCCCACCTCCAGACCTTCATCTTCTCCAGCCTTTAGTGACTGTTAGTCATCCACACTGTAAGTCTGCATGGGTGGTCCTTGGTTTTCTGTCTCTCTTACTCTCCTATCCATTCTAATTCCTTGACTTCTCTCAACTGTATCGGCTCCTCTTGGTCAGACCTCAGTGCACCTGGGTCACCATAATGGTACAAATGCTGTTCTCGTCCACTCAGGCTGCTGTGGCGGAAGAATACAGACAGGATGGCTTATGAATGACAGACATGTATGTCTCACAGTTCTGGAGGCTGGAAGTCCGAGGACAGGGCGCCAGCAGATTTGGTGTCCAGTTGTCATGAGCACGGTACGAAGGCACACACATGAACGAGGTGTGTCTTTCCCAACGGCGGCTTGATTCGGTCAGAAAGCAAGGTTGACATAACTGTAAAGCAGATTCAGGATTCTAAACTCAATGACCCTCCACTAAGCATTTAACACGGCTTCTTACACCTCGCACAAAGCAAAGCACAAGACGAGCCACACAACAGACAAGATACGGCATGGGGTAGGAAGTTCACCAACCGAACGCAAAGTCTGTGGGTGCGAGGTTGAGATAAGGCCTCGGTCAGTTCCGGGTCAGCCCTCGGTGCTCACTGTTTATTATGTCCAAGCAGCGGAGGGTCTCTGTTCCTGTTGGAGATGAACCGGACAGAGGCTTTGGCGGCAGCTGCCTTTCTGAGGTGGTCAGACACAGAGGGGTCACGTCTGCCCTCCCTTTTTAAAGGGATGTCATCAGCCTTGGGCCCCTGCAGATCTCCCCTGCTCCTGCTGGTGATCAGTTCCGGGGTGTCTCCAGCCGGTGCTGGTCTGGGTGGTGCCTGGTCTTAGCTCAGCACCGTTGGCTGCTGTGTCACTGATGACGAAAGTCACTGCTTGGCATGAGTGCCTCCGTCCTGCTCTCTACACTGGCCACAGCTCACTTCCTTGTTCACAGACGGCATCTTCTCACTGTGTCCTCACAGTGCGGAAGGGGCGAGGGTGCTCCCTGGGGCCTCCTTCATCAGGGCACGGACCCCAGTCCCTAGTCCTCAGGGCCTCGTCACCTCCCAGAGGCCCCGCCTCTGACTACCATCGCCGCTGGGGGGCGGTTTCCACATGTGAACTTCAGGGGGGGGACGTTCGGACCATAGCGGTCCACTCCTGGCCCCCAGATTCACGTCCTTCTCGCATGAGAACTACATTCACTCCATCACAACAGCCGAGTGTTAACTCATTCCAGCAGCTACTCCGAAGTCTGATCTCAATCTCATCCGAGTCAGGGGTGGGGGAGACCCCAGCTGCGTTTCTCCTGAGGCGGATTCCTCTCCGGCTGTGGGCCTGTCCCTCCAGCAACGGTGGGGCACCGGACGGGCACTCCCACTCCGAAGGGGAGCAACCGGAAGAAGGAAGGGGTGACAGGGCTGAGGAGGTCCAAACTAAGCAAGAAACAGAGTTTGAGGCTTGAGAAGAATCCTCTGGCTCGATCCTCTGTCCTCCAGGACTGCTGGAGCTGGGTCCTGAGCCAAGCTTTGCTAGGCAGGGGATCGTTCCCTAAGGCTCTGGGCGGCCCTGCCCTCCGGGCTTTGCGTGGCCCCACCCTGGTATGACTCTGGGCCAGTGCCCTGCCCCCAAGGTGGCTCTTAGGAGGGAGCCCTGGTTACTGAGCTATAGCTCCTCCCGGAGGCCCAGTCCTTTGAAATCTAGGTAGAGGCAGACATGCCCCCCAGCACAGGAGCCACACCTGGGCACCACCGGAGTGGGGGGGGGGGGGTGGTGAGAGGTAGCGATGTATCGGCTGGCCCTGCAGGGGCTGTTCTGCCTCTGTGAAAGTCTCCCTGCTGGAGGTGTGCACCCTGGGCCGGAGATGGGAATAGTCCCCAGGCGGCCTTCAGGGTCCTTCTCCCTCATCTTGGAGATTAGCTTCTAATCTCTTTATCAACGGTCACCAGAACGCATCCTTCCGGTTCTCGTTTTGCAATATACATAGGCTGGGGGTTTCCAAATCTTAAAGTTCTGCTTTCTTTCCGATTAGCAATCCTGTCTTTCAGTTATTTGTCTCTTCTCTTTCACAATAAGCCCTCTGAGTAAACTTAAGTAAACTTAAATAAGTAAACTTAAAAAATTAGCTTCAGCCAAATGTCCAGTTTTATGGCTTAAGCCCCACCCTCCACCAAACACTAGAACATAATCCAGCTCAGTTCTGTCTCTTTTTAAAAAAAAATTTAATTATTTTTTTAATGTGTATTTACTTTTGAGAGAGAGAGAGAGAGAGAGAGAGAGAGAGAGAGCGCACTAGCAGGGAGGGGCAGAGAGAGAGAGGAGGGAGACACAGAATCCGAAGCAGGCTCCAGGCTCTGAGCTGTCACCACAGAGCCCGATGCGGGGCTTGAACTCATGAACCGTGAGATCATGATCTGAGTCGGAGTCAGAGGCTTCACCGACTGAGCCACCCAGGCGCCCCCAGCTCAGAATCTTTATAGCACGGATCACCTTTCCTCCAGTTTCCAGTAACGTGGTCCTCATTTTCACCTGAGGCGTGGCCAGGTCGGCCGTCACCACCGGCATTTCCACCGACATGGTGCCCAGGATCACCCTCTCCAGCTCTCCTCCTTCCTCTGAGTTGTTGCCAGAATCACCCTCAGTGGTCTTCACGGGGATGAAAGATTTTCCAGATGGGCCTCAAAGCTCTTCCAGCCTCTGCCCATCACCCAGTTCCAATGTTGCTTCCACGTTTGTAGGTTTCTGCCACAGCAGCACCCCGTCCTGGTACCAGTGTTCTGTCTCAGCCAGGCTGCTGTAACTAAGATCCCGTTGACCGGGTGGTTTATAAACAGTAGAAATTTATTTCTCACGAGCGTCGGGGCTGGAAGTCCAAGGTCAAGATGGCGGCAGGTCAACATCTGGTGAGGGCCCTCTTGTGGTTCGCAGCCGGCCACCTGCTCCCTGTGTCCTCGGGAGGGGAAGGGCGGGGTCTGTTTGGGGTCCCTTTCAAAGGGCACCAAACCCATCATGGAGGCTCCACCCTCATGGCCTAATCTAATCACCTTCCAAAGACCTCACCTCCAAATACCATCACATTGAGGGGGAGGGGGCGGTAGCATTTAACAACCCGGGTTGGGGATTGTAAACATTCAGTCTATAGCACTGAGTGGTGAGCTTCCCTGGACTCGGTTTCCATGTATTAATGGGACCAGTAGCACCCGCCATGGAGACTGGTGCAGAGCTTGGCACTTACCCGTAGGTGCTTCCGGAACAGTAGCTACTTTACTGCTGAACTGTGCTCGGATTGTATGTTCCTGTCTCTCCTCCTAAACTTTGGGAAGACCCTGTTCTACCTTTTCCTTGATTCTGTGGTACCCCAGACTGTAGTCTTATATTTTTTTAATGTTTATTTTGGGGGGGGGAGGGGCAGAGAGGGAGAGGGAGACACAGAATCCGAAGCAGGCTCCAGGCTTTGAGCTGTCGGCACAAAAGCCCGATGCGGGGCTTGAACCCATGAACCACGAGATCATGACCTGAGCCGAAGACGTACGCTTAACTGACTGAGCCACCCAGGTGCCCCTAGAACAGACCATAGTCTTATTTGCAATTCTGAAAAACAGAAAGCTCTGAAAACAGAACGTTGTGGGTTTCTTTTTGTTTTTTTTCCTTCCGTAAGTTTGATGCCCAAATTCAACCTGGTGCAAAAGCTGGCCTGACCTGAGGCGGGTAACATCCCAGCGCTCCCAGTGACTCTACTCTGCGGGTCACTGACACTGTGCGTGTTTTAAATTCTAAAACATGTTTTCCCATCGGTGACTTTGGGTTCAATCGCACTAGGAATGGCTTAAAGAGAGTGAAAGGTAAGCGAGTGCTTGCTGTAGGAGGGACGCGTAAAATGTTGTCCTTGTCAATAGCAGGAACTGTGGAGGCTGCTTTTCGGCAACAGCCTTGAGCAACGGAAGCCTAAACAAGGTAGGAGGCCCACAGTGACTGGCCCAGCAGGTGACCCACCTCGAAAGAGCCAGAGGCCAGAGCTGGCCAATGGGCTCCTTGCAGCTGGACGGAGGAACCAAAAAAGGAAAATTCCATACATTCCCTGACTTCCTGGCCTCCCCCATAACTACAGCCCCACCACTGCCTCGTCCCTGCTTTGCTGTCCCGCTCGCTGCTCCCTTGTGGCGTAGTCAATAGATTTCTCCCTCCTTTGTTCTGCCTCCGGTGAATCCTTCCACGGCCCTTGCCGGGCTCCCACCCGATCAGGTCGATCAGGTCGCCCCCAGGAACCACCATGACAAACGACTTAGTAATTCAAAGGAAGAGCCGGTTGAAGTTTTACAGTATCCGTGACAACCAAGAGCCGCAGGAAAACGGAAAACAGCCCAAGGGGTGAGAGGAGACGCCCAAGCAGAAGCAGACGGAGTGGAGCCGGCAACGGAGAAACCCACATACGCCGATGGGCGTTTAAAGGCGGCGAAGGCAGCTGGGATCCAGCAGGAAGACCTGACCTTTCAAGGCGAGCCTGAATATTCAGAAGGTTGGCTGAGGCGCTTCAAGTGTGGAGAAGTAGAACATTCTGAATATCTGCGGTGGGAAAACCTCCCGTCAGGAAGCATCTGAAAATTACGCTGATGGGCTTGCCACGATCGTCCGGGATGAGAACCTTAGTCTGAGCAAGTCTTGGGTGCCGATGAGGCTCTGTTTCCAGAAAGGCATCAGAACGGTTGAGGGAGGGGCAGGGGAGGGTTTCGGGGCGGCTCAGGATAAAGCTGGGCGTGATCGGGAAAAGCCACAGGCTGTCAGCGGCATATGCCGCGTCCCCGTGTCCTAATATGCGAATTACACACCGGTAACCCCAGAAATGTTTTCTGCCCGGGGGGGATATTTCCTTCTGTCAGCGGCATGAATTCGCCGCAGACAAGCCGAACTAACATTTTATTATTTCTGTGCAACTGCTCTTACGCGTTCCCTTCCTGAATGTCTCTGGGAAAGTAATGTTTCTGACATTTGCTTTTCCCCGGTTCGTGGCAGGAGTCTTAGGCTCCGTGAAGCGTAAGTGTGAACGCTCTTCAGGAGGACGGGTGAGCGTGAGCTGTCTCACTTGTCAGAGTGGGGCTTCCTGAACACGATCCGTGGCGGGACGGCCACTTGCACGGTCCCTAGCGCTCGCATGCTTACGGGAGCTCCTCTAACACCTGCTTGGCACCACTCTGGTCCAAAACAATGCTGCAGTGAGGGCGCCTCGGGGCTCAGTCGGTTGGGTGTCTGATTTCGGCTCAGGTCACGATCTCGCTGCTCGTGGGTTCGGGCCCCGCGTCGGGCTCCGTGCTCACAGCTCAGAACCTGGAGCTGCTTCGGATTCTGTGTCTCCCTCTCTCTCTGCCCCTCCCCCACATTCTCTGTCTCAAAAATAAATAAACATTAAAAAAAAATTTATAACGATGCCGGAGGGGCTCCTGGGTGGCTCAGTCAGTTATGTGTCCGACTCTCGTTTTTGGCTCAGGTCATGATCTCACGGTTCGTGAGCTCGAGCCCCGAATCGGGCTCCGTGTTGACAGTGTGGAACCTGCTTGGGATTCTTTCCCTCCCCACCCCGCCCCTCCACCCCATCCCTCCTCTGCTCGCTCTCTCTGTCTCTGTCAAAATAAATAAATAAATTAAAAAAGAAATAAAACGATGCTGGACACTGAACCTGGAGAAGAAGTATGCGCATCAGCGGACATGGAGATAGCAAATCCCGTATTTACCCCAAAGGTTTACCAAGCAAAGCGTAAGGCAGGGGAAAGGGACACTCTGAACGTGGACACAAAGCACCTTTGGTGCCTTCCTTGAGTGACAGAGAAATCACCAAGTGGGTTAAATACAGAGAAGAGAGAGGAGGGAAGGGGGGGTGAAGACACCATGGGCTCCTGGGAAGTCCCTATAGACTGTGTGGAAACAGCATACGACCTGCCAACTGCTGGCTTCAGGGTCGTCGGTCAGCGAGCAGGCCAACACCGAGCTCAAGGGATGGCTTAGCTACGAGACCGGTGACTTCGGAAGACGCGCAGAGAGGCGCTGCCTCGTGCCGAGACGCCCATCCTCCCAGCCCTAAGACCACGGCCACGGACCACGGCCACAGCCACAGAGCCCGGCGGTGCCCTCTGCCCGAGCCCCTGCTTCCCGAGCTGCGGCACAGAGACAGCTCACTGCGCGTGTGAGGACGAGCGTTTCGCGTCTCTTGAACCGGCACGTGTTTGAAGCTCTGCTGAACATTTTCCTCGGGAAGAAGTCCTAGGAAATCGATTGTCTGTAATCAGGGCACTGTTTCACGCACCGCTTCACGACTATGTAAATCAGCCTGCAGCAAGTCGTAATAGTATCTACGGGACGTTAATCCCACTTAGTGAAATAACTCTGGCTGCAGAAGTCTTCGTGCGTTGGCTTTAGGGTCCTCCCCGGGCCCCCTGATGGAGGTTTGTGATCTATAGTATATGCTCTTACTGCTTTTTTTCCCCCAGCTCTGAACGCTTTGAATGTCAGAGCACAGCTGGCCCCGCGGGACTCAGACCCCGTGCTTGGCGAGAGGACCCGCGAAATGTTTATGAGTGAATGAGGTCAGGGAGGGGGCCCACGGTGTGGTGTGACCGACACTCTGGCAGAAGGAGCCGTGGTCCAGGTCAGCCCTTAGGGAGTGGAGTGGGGGGGGGGGGGTAGCAAGGAAGAAGCAGTCCCTGCCCTTGGCGGCCGCCTTTGGGAACAGGAGGAGGGAAATGCCCGCACTGGACTGTTGTATTTACCCCCAAACTGTGTCCCTGAGGGCAGTGTTGGACTCAGGGTACCAAAGAAAATACCGGATGCCCGGATAAATTTGAGCTTCAGATACACGATGAATAATCTTTTTAAATTATTTATTTATTTATTAAAACTTTTTTTTTTTTTTAATGTTTATTTTTGAGAGACAGAGTGTGAGCAGGGGAGGGGCAGAGAGAGAGAGAGAGGGAGACACAGAATCCGAAGCAGGCTCCAGGCTCCGAGCTGTCGGCACAGAGCCCGACGCGGGGCTCGAACCCACGGACTGTGAGATCGTGACCTGAGCCGAAGTCGGACGCTCAACCGGCGGAGCCGCCCAGGTGCCCTGATACATGATGAATAATTGTCGAGCACCAGTTTTTCCCAAATATCACCAGGGATTTGTATTAAACACGGACCCACCATCTACCTGAAATTTGTCCTTCGCGTTTATGTACCAAATCGGGCATCCCTTGCTGTGGTCTCAGACACCTTTGTCTCTGGTCCCCCAGCTCAGGGCCCGCACACCGATGCGCATAGACGTCTGAGGAACAAGGGATCGTAGGGATGGGCTCCGACAGGGTGTGGACCCCTGTCGGCACTCAGCTTCTTGCCTCTGAACTTCAAATCCACCCTTCACCTGTTCTGGATATCGGAAGCTGGCTTTGCAAACGGCTCTCCTTTGCCAGCTGGGGTCACGTGGAGCCCTGCACTTGGCACAGTGGAGGGGAAGCTTTCCTCTTCCTGGTTCCAGTGCAGTGCGCAGCACCAGCAGCCTGCCTTGGCCAACATCTTCCTTTGGCATCCCTTCCAGTGTTTGTGTGGAGTGACCCGGCGAGGTACCTCCTGTGAGGTGCTTCTACTGGCATCCCCTCGGGTGGCTTCGTGGGGTGTCCTGAGGTGTGGCATCTCCTGTCACAGTTTCCCCAGCACCCCGGAGGCCACACGGCGAGGAATGCCATGCCCGCCCCAGGCAGCTGTCCACATTGGGGCCACGCCGGGTCTGCTCCTACAAGGCGTGGGGCGAGGGGTCTTTCCTGTCAGTCCAAGGGCGCTCCCCACGTCTGCGAGTCCTGTACCCCAGCGTTCTCCGAAACCGTCGCCACCAACTGTCGCCCCAATACCCTGTTACTAATTCTTGGTGATGAACTTGCCCTGTCCAAATTACCGTGTGGTTTCCGCCTCCTGATTGGACCCCGATGGCCCAGGCGTGAAGCATCTCTCAAGTTCTGTCTGTCCTCTGAACCAAGGCTGGTTTTCCATTTCAGAACAGCGTCTGACCGCTGGCTGAATTAGCTCAGCAGGACTGCAGACCCCGAGCGCAGCCCAAAGACTCCACCGGCACCGGCCTCCCTGAGCCCCGCGGACCACCGTCTGCTGCCTCGGAGGTGACGGTCACCTGGTAGGTAGCCTTCGCTGCCACCGGCCAGCCCTCTGGCTGAAGGAACGCAGGGAGCCAGGTCTCCCGGGTTAGGAGAAGCTGGGTCAGCCTGGGGATGAGGGTAAGCCTTTCCCCAAGGGCGAGGGGTGGTGGCCTTGAGTGGCCTGACGCCGGACCCGGCCAGAGCACTGTGTTCCTTCCGGGGGCCCCAGGCAGTCAGCTCTTATCACAGACCGCACGTGTTCCGTGTCGGAGTGCTGTGACTAGACCGGGGCCAGGGTCCTCTGAGGGACCTTTTCTCAAGAAGCTTACAACCTATCACCAGCCAGTGCAGTCACCCCCAGATCTTTAGGAGGAGCCTGGGGCCCCGTGGGTTAAGGGCAGCCCCTGCGTGTGACCCCTGTTAGCCAGAAGGTCCTGGTTTGTTCACTAGAGAAACCCGTGGGGTCCGGTTCCTCTTGGGGCTTCTGGGACCCAGGGCTCTGGGCTTTCTTTCAGTGAGGCAGAGGTGGGGGCATTTCAGGGCCCCCGGCAACCCTGGGGGGCTCCTACTATCCTTTGGAGCCAATCATCTCCAGGCCGGGGACTCTGAATCTGTAATTTTAGTCCAGGGTCTCCTTGGAGGCGCGGCCCCCTGGCCGTAGGTATTAGAGGTGGCCCCAGACCGTCTGGGGCAGTCACCTGAAGCCTCTGGGTCATTTTAGACGAGGAAAGCAAATCCCCAGCCTTCTTTTTCCCTTATGAGGGGTTTTATCTCTGCAAAGGCTGTAATTCAGGCAAGCGTATTCTGCAGTCCACCAACAGCAGACGCGCCTCAGGTCTCAGCCGCAGCGACGTAAGGTGACCCTTGCCCGGCCCACCCACAGGGGCCTGCCCGGCGGGCCCGGAAACTCCTCCATTTCCCACCAGCACCCCACAGGCCCTTGGGCGTTAAAGCAAACTTGGGTGTAAAATCACAAACAATTCTGACGTTTAAACCAAGTTAGCCCAAGGGGAGGGGTCTGCTTCAAGCAGGTTTCAGTGCTTGAGGCGACCGTGTGCAGAGTGGGGGGTCTCCCAACCTGGCGCGGGCGAGAGGGAGACCACTTGGGTGAGCCAAAGTACTTACGGTGACCGGGGTGTTTTAACCCTTCTTGGGCCTTGAAGCCCTTTCCAACTCTAAGCAAAGGTTTCTGTCTGAACACGAAATTTCGCGCACCATTGCCGTGGGGTCCCGGACACCCTGCCCGTCGGGTCCGTGGATTTGGGCTGAGAACCATCAGCCAGGTCCGTGTCTTTCACACCTGCCGGGCACGCAGCCGCCTGGCCTCAGCCTCCTGAGTCAGAAGAAGGGAGAGGAACTTGCAGGGTCGAGGCCACGTGCTTCTCCAGCTGTTTCGGCACATGGGTCCGCGGGAGGTGCTTTGCAAACTCGCTTCCTCTGCACCCCTTGGGAACGTGACTTTGTAGCAGCTCTGTTTTCCCTCCTACGGTTCTGAGCCTAGGCCTCTGGGGGTCTCCACTCTCCCTCTCTGGGAACTGCCGCCCTGCTGGGGCCGCCCTGCTGGGGCCGCCCTGCTGGAGTCACCGAGCTGGGTCACCCTGCTGGGATCACCCTGCTGAGGTCGCCCTGCTGGGGCTGCTCTGTGGGGGCCACCGTGCTGAGGTCACCCTGCTGGGGCCGCCCTGGTGGAGTCACGCTGCTGGGGCCCAGAGCCCATGGCCACATGCCCACCTGTGCTGTCCGCGGACCTGCAGGAACCACGAGAACAGCGGGGCCGCCCCCAGGACAACGCGTGGCGGTGCGTGAGGCTGCCCCCTGCTGGCCCTGTGTTTCTTAAAGCGGAGCTCAGAGTGTTGAGAGAGAGCAGAGCAGCCGGGTCCAGGAGGGGCTTGAGAGACGGAGGGGCCGGACCTTACCCTTGGTGGGGGCCTTGGAGGTGAGGGTACGAAAGGCAGAGGTTTGGCCTGAACAGCAGGGCCAATAGGGGGGCGAGGGGCAGTGGGTCCGCTTGGGGTCGCTCTTTCTCACCCCGCACGGGTGGATGGCCATCCCGCCAGGAGTCAGGGCCAGCAACGGTGGGGGCCTTGTCCCCGGACACCCCCCTCCGCCACACACACGGGGGCTTGCTTCTGGCTCCACCCGGGAAGACTGGGAGGCCCCGGGCAGGAGGGGCACGTCTCAAGCGTCCCTGTTGGTGAAATGGGGCAGCGAGGGCGCCTTCCCCAGGAGGTCGCCAGGATTCAATGCAACAAGCCAAGTGAAGTGCTGAGCACGGGCCTGGTGCCCGCGAGGGCCGCGTGGAAGGGCCTCACCGGCTGTGAAGCTCCGAGAAAGTCCCTTCGTCCATCCAGGCCTTGGTTTGTTGATCTGTAAAATGGGGCTGGGCTAGCTGATTCCTGACGGCCCTTCTTAAACCCTCATTCTGTGAGTCTGGGCCATGGGAACACGACCGCCCTGCCACGGTCTGAGGCAAGCCGTGAAATTAATTAATTCTTTTTTTTTTTTTTTAACGTTTATGTATTACTGAGAGTCAGAGAGAGACAGAGCGTGAGCAGGGGAGCAACAGAGAGAGAGGGAGACACAGAATCCGGAGCAGCTCCAGGCTCTGAGCTGTGAGCACAGAGCCCGACGCGGGGCTCGAACCCACAAACCCGAGATCATGACCTGAGCGGAAGTTGGACGCTTCACGGACTGAGCCACCCAGGCGCCCCGACTCCCCGGTGATGTTTAAGGGGAAGCCCAAAGTCCACCTCCCCAGGTCCTGCAGCACAGCCTCAGAGCACAGGGTCCTGCCCGCCCTTCACTGCCGCCCTGTCCTGATGTGGGGACATGCGCTCTTACTGTGCGCCCTCTCAAGGGGGATCTGTTAACCCGGTCCCCACGAGACACTGCGTATGTGCTTGCTTTTAAACACATGCCACTAGCAGACCGTGTAGGCTTAAGGTTTGCATGTGCACCCCTGGGACACCGTATTTCCGGCAGAGTAAAGGGGGTCAAAACACACACACACACACACACACACACACACACACACGACTTTCCATAGTGGGCTCTACATCTTTTCTCTTTGCTTTTAATTCAGCTGATGACTTTACATGTGCGTAACTCGTTCTCATGGTACAAAATTCAAGATGAGAGGCCCCTGCGGGCTCTGTGCCCGCCTCCCACCACCCTCCCCAAGAGGACCCGTGTGGCCAGCTTCCTGCTGGTCCCAGAGATGGTCCGTGCAGTTACTCACACCACATGTGTGTTTTCTCTGTTTTGGTATAAATGTTAGCACACAATACATATTGTTCTCTACGTTATTTTTTTTTAAAGTATATTTATTTATTCAGAGAGAGACAGACTACGAGTGGGGGGAGGCAGAGAGAGAGAGGGAGAGAGAGAATCCCAGGCAGGCTCTGTACCAGCGGTGCGGAGCCCGAGGCGGGGCTCGATCTCGTGAAGCCGCACGATCACGACCTGAGCTGAAATGGAGAGTCAGATACTTAGCCGACTGAGACACCCAGGCGTCCCCTGCCATTTGACCATTTTTTTCATTTTAACCATTTTTACGTGTACAGTTCATAGAGCACATTCATGTTGTTGTGCAGCCCCCACCTGTATTCCCAAATGGAACTCTGTCCCCATGAAACCCTGACTCCTCGTCACCCCTTCCCCAGCCCCTGGAACCCATCATCCTACTCTCTGTCTCTAGGGGTCTGACCCCTCTAGAGAGTGGAGTCCTTTAGGGTTTGTCCTTTTGTGGGACTTACTTCACTGAGCATCACATCCTGAAGGTTTGTCATGTTGTGGCAGGTGTCAGATGTCCTTCCTTTTTAAGGCTGGGTAATATTCCACTGTATATATACTACACTTAAAAAATCCATTTATCTGCTGATGGGTGTTTGGGCTGTTTCCACCTTTTGGCTTTGTGGCTAATACTGCTGTGAAGGTGGGTGTGCGTGCCTCCTTGTTTTCAGACCACCGCAGAACATTCCGTGCAGCAGAACCCGGGGTGGGTGCCCCCTACTGACGCACCTCTCTCTGGTGGCCGTTCCTTGCTGTCACAAACACAGCCTCACCGAGAAACCCAGCACACAGGCTACTCCACACACATGTGCGATGATCTGTGTTCCAGGACGCCTCTCTCCTCCCACCAGAGGATACGTTTCCATGGGTGGAATTTCAGCACGAAACGAAAGGTGCTTTTGTAACTTGGTAGCCTTATGTCTTTAAAACATTTTTCTTGGGCAGTTGTTGGAAGCTGGTTTCAGACGTGCCAAGCCTCCAAGCCTTGCGGGTGATGGTGTGAGATTGCGGGTGTATTTGCCAGGTGATGTCACAGAGTTTGGAAATGCCCACCTTGGCCGCTCTTGGGACTCCAACTTTGACAGAAGTCACTTCACCCGGGAAGCAGCAACGCCCGCGATGGACACTAGGGGGCGCGATTCTCCCGCTTTCAGGCAGAGGCTCCATCAGGCGCCTGGTTCTGCCTCTGAACCAGTCATGGTGATGGGACTCTCCAATGGCGGGGAGATCGGTGTTTCCTAAGGGGTTGCCGCACCGAATTGGCTTATTAGGTTTCGGGTGGAGACCAAGCAGGAAAGGTGGAAACCCATGTGGGGGAGCTTAGGGACTCCTTTCCAGCCTGGGTTCCAGCCTGGTCTTCAGCTGTTGCCTCTCCCTGGGCATCATCGGGGGTTGGGCCCAAGGGCTGCCGCCTGCACGTTCTCTTTATTTGTCCAAATTCAGTTCACGGTGGCCCTGCGCCGCGTGCGCGTGGCGTCCCTCCCCTGCACTGACTGGAACTGGCGCTGGGCCCCTCCTCGCTGCGGGTGGGTGGCTTCTGGCCTGGGTCAGGCCAGCTGCCCGGGAACTGCCTGGTGGGGAGGTCTGCTGGGGGCCACAGCCCTGCAGGGAGGCTGCAGGGGGGTAGGCCTGGGATTTTCCTCCCTGGCTATCACCGGGGACCAGTGCAGGCTCTCTTCTCCTCCACCTGCCAACCCAAGGGCAGGGGCCACCCTCCCATCCCAGGTGTCCGGGGCTCATAGGTTTTGGGGTATTTGGAGGAGCCTGGGGGGGGCAGGGAGTTGACAGAGCTGGGCTGCTTCTGGGGACCGGCTGGGTGGGGGCCGAGTGGCAAAGAGGCAGGGGTGGGGTGGTGGGGTGTCCACGAACGTCTGTCCCCACCGAGCGGATTCCCCACTCACAGCAGAGCCTCTTGCAAGGGTCCCGGGAGGCCGGCACTGGGTCAGGCAGGCTGCCTCTGTGGCATCCCCACTCCCCCCCCCCCCCCAGAAGTGGACCTCTCCACTCCTCCTTGCCAGGACTCCTCGTAAGCCAGCCTTTCTGCAGGTTTGCATTTGTTGGAGACAGGCTACTCTGCCAAGCAGGCTGCCTCCTGGTGGCCCTGGTCTGCTCAACAGCCCTCGCCAGGTGCCCGCACAACCCAAACCCACAGGTGTGCTGCCTTCCCCAGGCTACACGGCCTCCCGGCCCAGCGGACCCCCGGCAATCTGGCCGCAGAGTCCCGTGCCTGCCACACCCCTCCCCTGCAGCGCCGACCTCCCCATCTTTGGGAAAAGCCACCCCAGGTGCTCCGGTCGGTCTGGGCTGTGCTGTGCTCATGGGACAGGGCGGTGACACACGGGGCCTTCTGCTTGACCTGTGTTGTGATGTGGGTGCCCCCGGGAAGGACACTTGCCTGCATCCCACCAGGGAGGGTGCTCCGCTCAGAGCACACAGGCTCAGGAACCGGGGACCCCGGGGCGGGAGGACCTTGGGGCTGGCCGTCTAGACGCTTGTTTCGTGGAGAGAAAGTAGAGACCTGGAAACGGAGATGGAGCCCGCCCGGGTCACCAAGCTGTGACTTGGCTGTCCCGGCAGGTCCGTCCGCTCACGTGCTGGACCCTCCTCAGGGGGCGGTCACTCCCAGGACAGAGGGACTTGGTGAGTGCTGGGCTGTCTAACAAAGTGCCGTCCACCGAGGGGCTTCAAGCCGCCCACGTCCACTGTCTCACGCAGCTTCTTCCCTCTGCATGTGTCTCTGTGTCCGAAGTTCCCTCTAAGGACCCCAGTGTTCAGGGCGGTGGCCCAGCCACTCCAGCATGACCTCATCCTAACACGATCACATCTGTAAACACCCTCTTTCCAGATAAGCTCACGCTCAGGGGTTCTGGAGGTGAGCATATATTTTTGGGGGATCCTGATTCAACTCAGTCCGGGGCTTCTGTGAACTGCCAGGTGTGATCGCGTGGACGGGTGTAGACAGTGGCTCTCGAGAGCCACCACGCCTGGGGACACAACTGGTGAGTTTATGGAAGTTTCAGGGTGATCGTTTCCTCGAGATGCGTCTGTGGGTTCTCAGAAGGGTCTGGAGAGGCTGGAGGGGGCTGGGGAGCCTGTGGGCGTCTGTGTGGTCACGAGTGGGGAGGAGGCTGATGTCGGCCTGCGGGAGGGAGGGGCGGGGGCAGCATGCCCTAGCCACTCCCGTGTGCCGGCACCTTCCACACTGGGCGCTTCAAGAGGAGGGAGGTACGGGGTATGACGGGAGCTGGTGGGCTTCAGGGCTACAAACGAGGCGTCGGTGCTCCCCAGAGCCTCTGGCTCGCTGGAACCGAGGGGCTGGTGGCTCTGCCCGGACGGCCCCCGAGGGTGAGCCTCGGGCAGAGGGCGGGCAGGTGGATGAGGACGGGACTATCCCTCCCACGCGTGCTAGCCTGCTGGGGTCTGCCTGGTCAGAACTCTCTCTTCCTCGGTGTCCAGGTCTCACGGGAAGGCAGTGGTGAGCACAGGCCCAGAAGGCAATGAAATCATTCACTCATTCTCTAAGGATGATTTTCCTGAACCCCCACCGCGCACCGGCCCTTGGGGGTGGAAACATGAGTAAGTCACAATCCGGGGAATTTTCTGCCCAAACTCACTCATGTACACAAATGCTTAAGTGAGGCCACCTGCTCTACGGGCTGCCGGGAGCGCGGAAAACCCCTGGTTTTTGAGAGGGCTCCCGTTACAGGGAGGAAGTGTCTTGTCACAGACCCCGAGGCTATGTCCTAGTGAGGGTCAAAGACCACGGCTGGCCACCCCCTACCAGCCCCGAAGCCGAAGCCGACTGAAGACGCCCCTCTGTGTGCTGTTGGCCACCAAGGGGGTTTCCTGTGTTTCCCATCTAACGGGGGAGCATCTTGGAAAACCCCACAGAAGCCAGTGTAGAGACTCGCATCTGTTTCAACATAGGACGGACCCTTCATGCATATCTAACGCGATTTAGGGAAAGCCGCTTGCACAATTCCCCGAGAGACCCAAGAGGCTGTAAACATGATCTTTGTTCTTTCTACTTCTGCTTTTGTGAGTTCATGGAGAGGGTGAGGAGGGAGATGTAGCTCTCGTCTCGACTGAAATCGGATTATTTGACCCAGCGATTTCACTTCTGGGAATGTGACTCACAGAAACGCTCCTACAGGAACGCGTGTGCAAAGACCATTCCTGGGACCTTATTCATAACGAGCCCAACTCGAGGCACCCAGAGTGTGGCTCCCGTGGCAATGCTTGGTCGTGTTCCTGTGCACGCGGGAAGTGGGGTCTCAACCGGCTCCAAGAAGGGGCGAGGCACACCCAAGGGCCTGCGGTAAAGCAGCAAGATGTTCTGCACAGTGAGGGCTGTCCTCTGTGACCCCGGAAGTCACCCCCACGAAGGCAGACGGTGCAGTGACGTCCCAGCGGCATCACTCAGGGGTCGTCAAAACGTCCACTTTCCCTTGGTCCATCCTGGTTTCCGGCTGCCCTCCCTGCCTCGTATTTTAAACCAGATCTGGACACGATGCCAACTCACCCCCTACCTGCTTCAGAATATTCCTCTAAGGACAGGGATTTTTTACACAGTTGTACCATTGTCATACCTAACACGGCGATAACTTCATTTTTTTAAAACGAGGTTTATTTACTTATTTTGAGAGAGAGCTCACATGCACGCAAGCGGGGGAGGGGCAGAGAGAGAGAGGGAGACGTAGAATCCGAAGCAGGCTCCAGGCTCTGAGCTGTCAGAGCAGAGCCGATGTGGGGCTTGAACTCACGAACTGTGAGATCACGACCTGAACCGAAGTCGGATGCTCGACTGGCGGAGCTCAGGCTGAGACACCCAGGCGCCCCAGCCATAACTTCTTAGTAATATAATGGTCTGTGTTCAGATTTCCCCAACTGTCTCAAAAATGTCTTTTTGCAGAGTGTTTATCTAAATCAGGATCCTCACCGTAGATTTGGTTGTTATAGTTTACAAGTAATGTTATGCCGTGCATACCTGCAAGGCTTTTGTTAACCTCAAACTGAGTGGCTTAAACCAACACAAACCGATTGTCTTTCAGCAGAGGTCAGAGGTCTAAATGGGTCTCACTGGGCCCGGGTCAAAGTGTTTATAGACTTGCATTCCTTCTGGAGGCTTTAGGGAGAGTCCTCACCTTTTCCAGCCTCTAGAGGCTGCCCCCCATTCCTTAACTCAGGGTCCTTATCACTCTGACCTCTGTTTGCCTGGTCACGGCTTTTTCTCTGACCCTCCCGTCTCCCTCTTTCCCTTCTAGGGGCCCCGTGACGACACTGGGCACATCTGGTAACATCCCCGCTGGAGATGTTTAACTTAATCCCGTCTGCAATGTCCCCTTTGCCGAATAAGCATATTTACAGGTTCTGAGGATTGGGGGCCGGACGTCTTGGGGGGCATCACTCTGCCCACCACAGCAGCTGATTGACACAATGGAAGGAGAGCTGGAAATGACCCTAGGGTGGTTCTTTCAGCTTTGCAGCTGGAGCGGTAGGTGGTGCTGCGCTCGTGGGGGCGAGCAGGGGTGCTGCACCCGTCACCGGGAGCACGCAGTCGAGGGTCAGCCTGGGCCCAGCTTGGCCGTGGCTGCAAACCTCTTCTGGCCATCGGAAGTGGCAGGGTGGGGTGTCTTCTGGGCCTCCAGGTGAGGTTTGTCACACCTCCTGGGAGGTCTCCAGACACGGACGTTCACGCAGACCGCAGCCCGTGATGGTTAGGGTTCGCGTGTGTGTGGTGAAACATACATGACGTAGAATGTAGCTTTTTGACTGGTTTCAAGTGCAGGCCGATGGCATGTCATTCACGTGGCTGTGCAGCCACGTGATGGCCAGTTTTCTGTGGCAGTTTGGGCAGGCCACGGTCCCCCTGGGGTTCCATAGGACACTGGGAAGGTGTTCTGTAGGTACGGGTAACCTCCACCATCAGGTGCCTTTGAAGGAGATTATTCTAGATCAGATGAATGGGCCTTGGTCAGTGTGTCAAAAGGCCTTTAGAGCAAAAACGGAGGTCTTTCGGGGAGGAAGAAATTCTGCCTGAGTTTCTAGCCTGGGCAGGCTAGAAACTGTAACTTTCAGACTTGCCACCGACCTCCCTCTCTCTGCTGCTGGTTCCATTTCTCCCTGACGGAGAGTCTGTTGGCCTGCCTGTCTCTCTCATGGGACTGTGAGCTCTCTGAAGGCAGGAACTGTCTTTTCCGTAGTTGTATTCAGTCAGTGTGGCACATGGTAGGTGCTCAGTGAAGGGTGGGTACTTCTGGTTGCTCTAGCGTTCGCATAGAAGGGGCCTGAGAAGCAGACCCTGGGAGAGAGCTGTTCCCGGCTGTACTGATGGCCGGCGAGAGATCTCTGCTAACGAGCACGGGATCTTACGACGTTCTCCCTCTCTCCGCCTCAGTATCGCCCATCACTACCCATCCTGGGTGGCTTTATCTCTTTGGTAAAAGGAACAGTTCTCTGGGAGCTCTGCATTTGGTAAGTCAGTGTTCCCACCCGGGATTTCCATTGCTGCCTCTGGAAAGCCCACCCCGTTCTCCGGGCCCGGCTTACCAGCTCCCCGTACATCTTCCCACTGCACCAGGACTTAGCTCTAGTGTCGCATCAGTTCTTTCATTCATCCAACGATGTTTGTCCAGTGCCTCCTTCTCTTGGGCATGGAACCCAGCGGTGAACAAAACAGGGGAAAATTCCTGTTCTCAGGGGGCTTCTTGGAGACAAAGCGGACAATTCGCAAGATAAACAGGAGAATATAATGTGTGTTAGGGGAGAATAAATGTCAAGGAGAAAGCAATTAAAAAAGGGAAGGAGGATGTGAAATGTCTTGGGAGGAAGTCCTTGTGTATCAGTTAGCTCGTACTGTGATAATGCTACATACCAAGTACCCCCGAACCTTTGTGACTTATAACCACCAACACTTATTTCCTGTTCGTGGGTCTGCAGTTTGACTGGGAAGTTCTGCTTCTGGCATCGGGTTGGGCTTAGGTCTGTGGCATGCGTTTCTCTTCCGGGGTCCAGACAGGTGGAGCTGTGGCTACTTGGGTGTATTCTCTTATGGTGCAGGGCCAATTATGCAAGCACATCGAGGTGCACATCCAGGGGAATGTGGCTAAAGTTATGCTTATGAACCCTCCCTTGCCCAAAGCAAAACATGTGCTTACGGTGGACCAAGCAATGTCACAGGGGAAGCTGTCATAGACAAGGTGTTTTTCCAGGCAAAGATCTCAAGGAAGTGAGCGTCCTAGCCATACAGATAACTGAAGGAAAAGCTTTCTGTGCTGAGGGAACGGGAGGTGCAAAGGCCCCGGGGTAGGAGGGTGCCCAGCACACCTGGGCAACCACAAGGGGCCAGTGTGGCTGAAGCATATACAACGAAGGGAGGGTGGGGCCAGATCGTGAAAGATATTGCCAGTCACAGTCAAGACTTTGGGTGAGATGGGACATCAGGCAAGGTTTGGAGCCATGAGTGGCCTAAGTGACCCATACTTTAAGGCGTTGCTCTGGCTGCTGGGTGAGCAGCCTTCTGGGGGCCAAATGCAGAAGTGGGGAGCCCAGGAAGGACGTAACTGCAATAATCCAGACACAAGATGATGGTGTCTTGGATTGGGGTGGGTGAGGGTGGTGAGTGGTGGATGAATCTGGAATATTCTCTGTGGGTAGAGGTGACAGGATTTGCTGATAAGTCCAGGTAGGGGGCGTGTCAGTCTGTCAGGGCCGCTGTAACGGCACCACAGACCAGGTCGTGTGAACAACACACATTATTCTCCCGCAGCTCTACAGGCTGGAGGGCAGCGGGGTTGGCTCCTGGGGCCTCCTTCCTTGGCTTGCGGACGACCACCTTCCCGCCGTGCCCTTACGGAGCCTTTTCTCTGGGGATGAGGATCTCTGGTGTCTCCTCCTCTTCTTACGAGGATACCAGGCCCATCGGATCAGGGCCCCACCCTTAGCACCTCATTTAACGTTAATCACCTCCTTCCACCCCACATACAGTCATATTGGGGGTCAGGGGTTCAACATATGGATTTTAGGGGGACACCAAGCAGTCATGACAGGTGTGACAGAAGAGAGGAGTCCAGCCTGAAATCAAGTTTCGGCCTGAGCAGCTGAGACCGGAAGGGTGTGGGAGGAGCAGGTTGGGGTGAGCACGGAGAGCTGGGTTCAGGGGACACGAAGCTGGGAGGCCACGTGGGGAGGAGCTCCGGCGGCAGCAGCTCAGAGACAGCAGCGGAAGCAGGGAGCTTGGCGGGATGAACCGGGGAGGAGTGTGGACAGAAAGGGGAGGGGGCGCCCCGCATTGATGAGCTAGGAACGGGGGGTATGGCTGCTGAGGCTGGAGGAGGGGCAGGACTCTGAGGGTCCAGAAGTCCGGTGGAGATGGGGTGGGGGATGGGGGAACGGTCAGGTGCACAGAGGCCAGGCCGGGGAGAGCCGAGAACAGACCGCCGACTTGGCACCCCAGAGAGAAGTTTGGGTGGAGTTGTGGGGGCGGAACTGGATGGAGACGGGCCTGGAGTCCCCCGGACACCCTCGTATCTCTGGGACTTGAGGACGGAGCCCGAGTCACCGTTCGCCAGATTGTCACCAGGGCTCGGCATGGGCCTGGCATGTCGTCACTTGGTGTTTAGCGACCCCTGGTGACCCCGGATAAGGCCGTCCATCAGGGGACACAGGGACACACCTGCAGGCGAACGGGTTGGTCTATGACATGTAGATGACGGGGAAATGTGGCATCTTGGTAAGAAGGTGTCAGAAGGCACCTGTCACCGGGCCGCCGTTCTAGCTGGTGGCCTGAGGCAGGCCGTCAGAAAGCCGGAGAGCCCCTGCCTGGGCAGGGAGGAAGCATCATGCACTTAGCAGGGGAGGAGGCAGAGGGCGTTTTGTGGGTGCACAGCGACCTTGCTTCGGGGCTTGGACACAATTACCAGCCGCTAATGCTGTGTGTTGACCTCACTGGGCTGTGCTGGCTGGTTGTGTGCTCGAACGCCAGACTAGATGCGGCCGGGAAGCTGTTTCGTAGGTGAGATTAATGTTTAAATCGGTGGACTTTGGGTAAAGCACAACGTGGGTGGGCCTCACCCAATCCGTTGAAGGCCTCAGGAACGAAGAGTGGGTTTCCGCAAGAAGGAGTTCTGTCTCCCTCAAGAATGCCGCCTGGAAACCCTGCCCGAGCGTCTAGCCTGCTGCCCTGCGCCGTTCGGACTCGAGACCACATCTCAATTCTTAGCTGGATTTCCAGGCTGCTGGCCTGCCCTGCAGATTTCAGTCTTGGCATCCCTGACGACTGCGTGAGCCAGTTCCTCAAATCAAATTTTGTGCTGTGTTGTCCGTGTCTTATCTATTATGTATCATCTCTCTATTATCTGTCTGTCTATTTATCTATCTCTCCATCTCTATCTGCCTGTCATTTATTTATCATCTATCTATCTATCTACCCATCTATCTATCTACCCATCTATCCATATCTATTTATTATCTATCTATCTATCTATCTATCTATCTATTATCTATCTATCTACTATCTATCTACCTATTATCTATCTATCTATCCACCCATCTCTCCAGCTGCCATCCCATTGGGTCTGTTTCCTGGACTTAGGCACCTGCTTCGGTCTGTTTCATGGTCTCTGACTTGATGCCCGTTCACACCCTCATCTAGACCCTGTCGCTGCCTCGCCCTGAGCGCCCGGAGGCCTCTGAGCCCTCCACGGCTACAGGGGCATTGCTGTGGGGTGTCGGCCCCCTGCTTCTCTGCTCTAGGACCTCAGGGCTGCTCAGCCCCCTTGAAAGTGTCCAGAAACACGAAGCTGACGTCCTCGGGAGCAATCTTCAACAAGGAGGGGCAGTGTTGGGCCAGACACCCCCGCTTCTGTCCCTCGGGTGGTCCATACTGAGGCACATCCTTGGGGGCCCCACGGGCTGCGGTCCCAGTCACCCACATCAGTCACCATCCCATTAAGGGGACTTTCGCTGGTCTTCTCCCTTCCCCGCCTCACCCTCCTTGTCGCTCCTGATTCCAGGGCCACCCAGCGGAAGGACCTTCCCCCGGGGTCTGCTTTGGGGGCCCTGTACAGAGACCCCTCCCCATGACGCCGTTTCTTCCTGGCAGCGCCCCCTAGTGGGGAGTCACACACCCTGCGTGAGCGGGGTCCAGGCAGGGGGCGCTGTGCCCGACACGGGGCACCTACTCTCCCGTTTTCCATCCGCTGCCAGGTGTGACTGTCCCCTCCCTTTAGCTGGGTGCAGCGTCTGGCTGGGGACGCGTGGCTCAGGAGCCAAAGGCCAACCCCCTGGCCTCGTCCCTCCACCCCGGTGCTGTGTTCAGCCATCGTCAGCGAGTCGGCCTCTGCCTCCCTGCCGGCCAGGCGCTGTGTGTCTCCCCTCCTTCCCTAAGCACCTGCGTGAACGTCTGTCCACAGCCAGGCTCGGCCCTGCAGCCGGCCGATGGCCGCTCACTCTGCTTCCCGCCAGCCGCTGAGTGCTCCCCTCCGGGCCGTGGTACAAATGGAATCGTCCACCGAGAAGTCCGAGAAGTTTAAGCAAAAGTTGGGATGGGTGAGGGGTCTGGACGTCCGATGGTGACGATGGGTGGTGAGGCGTGATTTATCCAGAAAAGCAAAGGAAGGCACTTGACACTGAGCCTGGAGAGGGTGGGCTGGGCTCTGCCCTGCCTCCGCTGCCTGGGGGTTGCACGGGCTGTCTGTTCCCCCACGCACGCCCTGGCTGCCGTCCCCCGGGGCGGCCGGGATCACGACTGCTCCGACCTCAGAGTTTTTGTGACGAGTCAGTGAGTCCATTCACGCAAGACTCTGAGCGCATCCCCGGGACAATGACGGGGCTCGTAAAGCTTTGTTGTTGTTAGGCTGTGTGCGAACGCGCTCTTCACCCACCAGACTCCGCCCGTGGAGGCTGGGGCTAAGTTCACCTCCACGGCTGCTCGTTCCAAAGGCCTTCTCCCTTCCCGAGAATTCTTAGTCACACAGGCTCGAGTCCTCATTATCTGCCTCGAACCAGTTTTGGGTCAGGGCGGGGGTAGAGAGAAACCCACACATGAACGTTCAGTCGAGCCCCGGTGTCTAACCACAGCCTCGTCTGTGCTGCTTTGACCCGTGTTTGCGTGTGAAATGTTCTGAGCCGTTCTGAGCCAGGCAGTGGGGTGGGCTCCTGGCGGGGGGTGGGGGTGGGGGTGGGGGGCGGGGGGTGGGGCTGACTCATCACCGAACCCTGTGAGCTGCAGCTCAGGGATGGGGGAGGACTTGCCCCCCAGATGCTTACGAGAGAGGCGAGTAACCACATAAAAAAATGATGGTAGGGTGAATCCACAAAACATAGAAGCAAGAACATAGGAATAGGAGCAGAAGTTATTGAAACGTGGGGGTGTCTGGGTGGCTCAGTCGGTTAAGCGTCTGACTTTGGCTCAGGTCACGATCTCACAGTTCGTGGGTTCAAGGCCTGCGTCGGGCTCTGTGCTGACAGCTGGGAGCCTGGACCCTGCTTCAGATTCTGTGTCGCCCTCTCTCTCTGCCCCTCCCCTGCTTGCACTCTGTCTCTCTCTCTCAAAAATCAATAAGCATTAAAAAAAAGCCCAGAAGTGAATAAAACACAAAACAATATACCCTAGAGGGGACCAACAGAGCCGAGAATCAAGTGTTGAAAAATCTAGTAAGATTGATAAGCCCCCGAGATGAATCAAGGGAAAAGGCCAGAGTTGTAAGTAAACAACAGTCAGAGTGGAAGAGAGTGTGTGAGGATGTCTTGTGCTCTCCGTGCTCCTGGTGCTCTCTGCTCCCTGTGCTCCCAGTGCTCCCAATGCTCCCAGTGCTCTCAGTGCTCTTAGTGCTCCCGGTGCTGTGCAGAGCTCAAAGCCCACAAGGTAGGTCAGCACCGTGCAGAAACTGAGCTACAGTGGGAGGGATGCTGCAGCTAGCCATCGCCTCAGGGACAAATGGGAAATCAGAAGTCCTGTAACCGCTAAAAAAATGGGACCAGTAGGGGCGCCTGGGTGGCTCAGTCGGTTGAGTGGCTGACTTCGGCTCGGGTCACGATCTCACTGTCGGTGGGTTCGAGCCCCGCGTCGGGCTCTGGGCTGACAGCTCGGAGCCTGGAGCCTGCTTCCGATTCTGTGTCTCCCTCTCTCTCTGACCCACCCCCGGTGGCTGTGCTTCTCCCGTGGCTGCGGGGGTGGGGGTGGGACCCAGGAAGGACCCAGGAAGGGTCCACCACGTGGGCGGAGGGAGCCAGGAGCCAGCAGTGAAATTGCCCTCCCGAGGTGCACCTGCTGGGGCTGCGGGAAGTGTCACGGCACGTCATGCTGGCTATTGTGTTCTCTCTGTCCTATACTATTTGTACCATGTTCGCTGCGTTGCATTTTTTTACCCCTCACTTTGGTCTCCCTGGGACTCCCCCCCGGGCAGGGTGTCCAGCCCGTGCGTTGCCCCAAGCTCTTTTCTGAGAAGTGGGGCTGAGACCCAGCTGGGTTAGCTCCAGCCTGGAGGGCCGTCTGACATTGGACAGCCTGTTCCCACGGGTCACCTTTTAACAGATCAAAGCCAGAAAAGCACCTGTGACCGTTGGAATAATGCAGAAAGCGCTTCAGAAAAAGGACGTCTACATCTTTTTTGGGTGTGGGTCTTGGTGGGAACAAATCAGCAGTGAGGCAATCGGGAGTGTTTAGTCGGGGACCAGGCTTTGGAGGATGGCACGAAATGGTGACTGACGCGGTCACAGACAGAACAGAGTTTGCGCCTCTACAAGGAAGGGCCCGTTCTTCCCAGAGAAGCATGGAGCAGGAGACGGCACCACGGGAGGGCTGGGCTCTGCTTTGAAACCCTCAGCAAAGGAAAGAAAGGGAGACGAGCGAACAGGGCAGAAACTTCCATGAATTGCCAGCTCTGGCTGACGTGGACACGGCCGCTCGCTGTGCCATTCTCTCCGCTTTCGAGAACGTAGGAGAAATTTTGTCATGAGAATAAATACTTTTCCCCAGGAAAAAGTGACTGAAAATACCAAGCGTTGGTGAGCGGATGGGGCCCCGTTGTCCGAGGCCTAACACGACCTGCTGTGACAGGACCCTGTCTGAGTCCCTGTCACGCGGCGTTTGGAGGACCCCGCAGCGTCCTCCCGCGGCGACGGGGTCGTGGGCTGCCCACACGCACCCACCTGGACCTGGTGGAGAGCCTGGGGCTCAGCCCGGGTGCGAGCCGCTGACGCACGGCAGAGCCCCAGGCCCGCATGGTGGGCATCTGTGGGCGCGGCCCGCCGGTCCCTGGAGCGGAAAATCGGGGTGCTGGGGCTTGGCGCGCGCTCGGGCGACCTGCCAGCCTTTTGGGAATCCTGTGGATGAAGCACATACCAGCCTTTGTGCGAGGAGGGCTGGCATTTAGCGCGAATGCAGCGGAATGCAAATCGCTGAGAACGGGCTTCAACCTAAGCCGGCCTCCTGGGAACAATGCGCAGAGGACAGCACACCCCGCCCCCCCCCCCCCCGCCCCCAGCACCCCCGGGGACGGGCGCCCGCAGGCCGGCTCCTGCCCACGGGGGCTCTGCCAGGGTCTGACGGAAGCTCCTGCCACGTCCTGATGTGCTTAGATAGCAGAGAAAGATGATCTCGGGAACTGTAGCTCCTGCTCCCCCAAACACACACACACACACACACACACACAGACACAGGCGCGTGCAGGGCCTCCCCAAGGCCCACCCTGACGTGCATGGTCCTGCTCCCCTGCCCCACGGACTCCTTCAGCCCTGTGCCCTTTCCGGCCCAGAGCCCTCGGCGTCAGGCACTCAAGGCATGCCCGCCCCTCAGCCTCCAGCTCACTGCCCACCCTAGGGAGCCCCTCCCACGATGCCTCAGTTCTCCACGCCTGCAGGACGCGGGTTCCACGTGGGCAGTGGTTTGCCTTGACTGTGTGGGCCGCCTCCGTGCCTCGCACGGGAGTGACAGGACCTCAGCAGACCTGTTGATGTAAGCGGAATCATCTGCGGGCCCGTTTCTTTCCTTGGCTTGAGGAGAGACGGACTGTTTTTCTTTGAGCGTTAGGACGTTGATTCCTTTTTTCTTTAACCTGCGATGTGGGTCCAGCCAACGGGCCATCCCGGGCGGAATGGGAGGTGCTGGGTTCCCGGCAGGGCCAGCTGGGGCCTCGCTGGAGCCAGCCTGCCCGGGGGCCACCTTATCTGTGCAGCCGGGCGGTCGTCTGCCCACTGACAGGCTGGACACCAGCAGCGGCTGCCCCCGAGTGTGCTGAGGGCTGAGCCCCGGGTGGGGGCCTCGCAGTCACCTTCTGGCGTCCTCGGCTGGCTGCCCTCCCCCCCCCCCCCCCTGCCTTTGCAGACTCCTCCCCACCCCGTGGCAACCTTGCCTGCCTCTCAGGCCAAGGTAGGCCCTGGTCGCTGGGGCAGGGGACGGCCTCGGGGCCAGTCACGTTCTCTCCAGAGTCTCGGTCCCGTTCAAGGTGGAGGGGGACAGTGACTCTCCAGGAAGCCGGGTTTGGGGAGCTGTGGGCAGGGCTGAGTGATGGCGAGTAAAGAGTGGCCACACTGGAAGCCCACGTTCGCCAGCCTCACACAGTCCCCCAGGAGGAGGGACGGCCCCCTGCCCTGGTCCCTCCCCAGCGAACCTGGGGCCTGGGCCTCCCCTCCCCCCTGCCATTGCCCTGCACAGACCTGGCCCAGATGTCAGAGCGAGACACCCGTGCACTTCCTGGGTTCTTCTCTGTCCTGTAGGTGGCCTTACAGGTGCCGTGGCTGGGCAGAACTCTGCTGGGGTCTCCAGGACGGGCCAGAGGGACAGAAACGTCAGGGCACAGCCTGCCTTGGTCAGTAGGGACTTGCACAGGGCGGGAGTCCAAGGCCTGGTGGCTGCGCACGACCGGGGACGATCCGACTCACCGCCCAGCGCGAAGGCAGCAGGCGTCTCTGCCCCCATCTGAGGCGGGGGTGTCTTTGTCACAGTGAGGACCCGTGGCTGTGTCTGGCGTCTGGCACCCAGGACCCTGACCTCCCGGGGCCCTCAGCTGGCCCCTCCTCACACCCCTTGAGTACGTTATCGGACTGGCGGCTCATCTTTTGGGAATGACTTCCGGTTGGCTCCCAAGCCGCTGGGCACCAGCCCCTCAGCAGAACGCGGGAGACCTACAGTTTTCCTCTCCATAAATACTCAGGGTCTGGTAGGATGATGGGTTCGTCCCCCACCTTTAGATTTTTCTGATCTGCCCGAATCCTTAGCGATGGCAATGTATCGCTCTTATGATAAAAATGTTATTTAAAATAAAAAGCAGAGTCCAGTCCTCTGTTAAAAAGCTGGGTTTGCAGAGAACTTTTTGCAAGAGCGTCTCATCATTAAAAGCCGGCTTCTGGGTGTGGGAAGTGTGGAAAGGACAGAAGAGAGGGGCTGCGGGCACCGAGGGTGCTGGGGGCCGCACTGTCCTCACAGGTGCTGTCAGGGCCGGAGCTCAGGGCTCCTGGGGACTGGGGCCGCCGCCCCAGGTGGCCCCTGCCCCCACCCGCCGGGAGGTACAGGAAGAAGGACATCTTGCTCCTCCCGCATCCTGGAGCGGACTCTCGCCGCGTGCCCCGTCTCTGGTGACCTGGCCGGCTGCAGCCTTGGAGGTCAGAGGCAGGGCTGAGGTCCGGCCCCGACCCCTGAGCGTGACGTCGACCCGAGGTCTTTACAGAGAGCATCTTGGGGTGGGTGGGTGTCAGGTCTGCCTCGGACAGCGATGGGGTCCAGTTCACTCTCGTAGAGCTGTGAGAACCTTCTGGGATGCCGGAAAGTAGCCCAGAGGAGCCCAAGGCCAGAGGCCTAGAGACCCAGAGCAGGGCCCTTTGGGAACACTCCCTTCACATGGGGAACCATGCCTTGGCTGATGTGTTCTTTAAAACAAACATTTAACAATAAAAATGAAGACTGTATTCAACCTTAAAGCTACAACTCAAATTCAGGGAAACACTTAACATGCGAAGGAAGTAACACCTGCTGGGAAACGGTTCGCCTCACGGTTCGCGGTAGGTTTTCACTGTGCCTTTTAACCAGGCGGCGAGGGCACCGGCAGAGGCCCAACGACCGAAGCGATCACGGCTGATGTGGACTCTTCTGTTGAGGCACGGAGATACGTCCAACCGCAGAGGTCGGAGGCAGGAAACGGCCCCTGGGAGCCTGACCAGTTTGCGACCTTAGAAACCGGCTCCACGGCCAACGCCAGCGCTGCCGGCCGGGGGACAAGGGGTTCCTGGGCTGGTTTTCGTGCATGCCTGTCTCATGGCCCAGAGCCTGCAGCCCGAGGCCCAGGCGGGGACAGGCAGCTTGTCCCTGGGCGTGTGCACGTCCCCTCCTTGGGTCCTCAGTGCATGGCCAACGGCTCCTGTCACCACTGAGGCTTGGAAGCGACCTCTTCAGGGTCACCCAAGGAGGACTCCAGGCCCAGAATAAAAGGGTCCTCTTTTCCCAGAATCCGGGTTCCTGAGGGGCTGTGCCGAGGCGGGGGGGGGGGGGAGGGGGAGGGGGAGGCGAGGGTGAATTTGCACACACGTGTGCGACGCGGCCGGTCCTCGTCGCTTCCGATCCCAAAGCCTCGGTGCCGCCTCACGCTGAAGGCCACCGCTAGGGGCCCGGCCGGCTCTGCGTCCCGTGCCCCATGGAGGTCTCTGCTCCCGTCGGCTGCCGCGCACAGGATTCCAGACCCCGGAAGGTGCAGTTGTGCAAGGCATGTGTGCGCCCAGGCACCTGTGTGAGTCTGAAGGATCTTGGGGGACCCTCAGCCTCCCTGCGCCGCGTGGCCCAGGGGACGGGGCTGTGCTCAGACGCCACTGCCTCTATCTCTGCCTGCAGGTGCAGAAGTTTCCACCGACCCCACGGAAGCCACTGGCTGGGTGAGGAGAGCGAGGCCCTCCCCTGGGCGACAGGGTCAGGGGGGCACCAGAAACAGGGTCATTGGGATGAATTGTTTCTTAACGCGGTGTTTTAAAAAATCAAAACGAACGCACAAAATCGGCGACGAACAAAATACCAACATTTGAACGAAGGCAGATCTGTGGGAAGCTCCACTGTTCCTTCCTTGTCAAACCACTGCCCACCCGCCTGGCCCTGCTGGTCCCCCCCCCCGGCCCCCCGGAGGACTCAGCCGGAGGGACACTCGTGGCACCGGGAGGAGTCAGCCGGCGCTGTGTGGGGCCACCCACCGCCCCCGCCCCGCGGCCCGGCCGGGCGAGTGGCCTGCGGTGAAACCCCCTCCCCTTCCTCGGAGCCGAGTGACTGGGCACGCAGCCCACCCTTCTAAACCCTGTGCACACGGGTGAGAGGCTGTGCTGGGAAGCAGAGGTACAAGGACGAATAAGAAGCTTCTCGGGTCCAGACTGTGCGGCGAGGAGCTGGCTCGGGAGGGGCCGGGAGCGGGCTCTTCCCTGCCCTGCGGGGGCCGCACGTTACTACAGGGCTCCCGGGAGGCCGAACTGCTGAGGGGCAGCAAACACCTTAAACGTGGGGGCGTGGGAGGGCCCTGTCCTGGGGGGGCTGGTCCCCTCTGAGCAACAGCCAGCCAGGGCCACAGCGGGAGGAGCGAAACCGTCCCCAGGCCTGGCGGACGACAGCCCCGATGCGCGGCCTTGTCACAGGGAGAAGTTCGCAGGGACGATGTCCACGGAGAGGAGCCCAGGGCACAGGGTTCCCACCCTTGTAAAACCAAACCTGCCTCCCTATCTGGACACACAGACCCCGCGTCACCACGCCCCCCCCCCCCCGCCACCGGGGGGGACCCGGAAATTACAGGCACTTTTTAGTTTCTTCCTGGTATTTTCTGTCTTTCTTGAGATTTCTACGACCGTGTATACGTTTGGCAATCAGAAAGAAGCAACAGAGGTAATTCTGTTTTGAAAAGTGAGGTACTCTCCCCACAGTAGCTGGGAGATTTGGGGATCATGTACGTGGCCTCTGAGCCCACGCCTCGTCCGTGAAGTGGGTATGAGCCCCCACTCACGGGGTGGCCGTGGGATCACCCAGGCCATGTAAGCGGGAGGCGTCCCCGACGCAGTAGTGGGAGATGAGTCCTCGCCGTCCCCCAGGTGAGTCCAGGGCTCCGCGCGGGTCAGGGCCTCAGTGCCCGGGGCTGGGAGTGGCGGGCGCTCAGCCCAGGCCACGTTTCTGCTGACCCGGCAGCCTTCCTCCTGAGCTCACACTTTCCAGACAAATCCCCCTAATGCTTCTATTCTGTCGCCGGCGTATATAAGGAGGGCTCACCTCCCAGTTCTCCACCGCACTGCCCAGAGGCCGCTGCCCGACTCCCCACCAGCCCCGGGTCCCTGCATCGCCGACGCCCGCCATGGACATCGCCATCCAGCACCCCTGGTTCAAACGTGCGCTGGGCCCCTTCTACCCCAGCCGGCTGTTTGACCAGTTTTTCGGCGAGGGTCTCTTCGAGTACGACCTGCTGCCCTTCCTGTCCTCCACCATCAGCCCCTATTACCGCCAGTCCCTGTTCCGCACCGTGCTGGACTCCGGCATCTCCGAGGTAAGACCTGGCCGGGGGGCTGCTTTCTCCCGCTGGCCTCGGCTTGAGGAGCAGGGGGAGCACGGTGCTCCGTGTGGAGCCGCGCCTCGCCTCGCCTCGGGCCTCCGAGGAGGGGTCTGGAGAGGGAGCCGGAGCCCAGCCCCGTCTCATCCTCTATGAGCCCGTGACCCACGTGCGCTTTGTGATGCACCAGCCACACGATGGTGGCCCCGCGAGCAGGCCCACCGCGGCCGGTGTGACGGCCGGTGTGGGCTCTGTGCTCCGGACTGTCCACCCTTCCCTTCCGGCAGGAAGCCTGGGCGGGTGTGCTGTGCTGCCCCGGGTCCCCAGAAGGGCCCCTCCCCCAGGACGGCCAGCACAGCCGCAGAGTGTGTTCTGTTCCCTGCCCGGGGCCAGGCCCAAAGGGAAGCGACCGCTGGCCTTCCCTCCCCGAGCCCCTGCGGTGGACCCCAGGGTCCCGGGGTCTCGAGGGGCTGGGTCTCCCTCACTGCCTAAAAGCAGAGGCCTGCCCAGGGCTGATGCGGTGCCCTCAGAAGCAAAAACAGCCTTGCTGATTGTCCCCGGGGAGCGCCGTCGGCTCAGGGGAGAGGGAAGCAGGTTGAGCAGCGAGCCCGGCAAGGCGGTCGGGTACATCACGCCCGTGGGAGAAGTCAGGCCCCGGGCTGTTTATGGAGAAACCAGGGAAGCCGAGGGCTGTGACTTTATTCAATGTGCTAGGTCCAACCAGTCAGCCAACCCCTGACCCGCCAGCCAGGCGACCCGTAACCAGCCTCCTAACCCGTAACCTGCCCGCCAACCATAACCAGCCTCTCAGCTCATCACCAGCTAGGCATCAGCAGACACACGGTCTTGAGGCCGAGGGTCCACGCGGTCCCGAGTCAGGGGTCCCCGGGACTCTGTGCCCTGTATGTGTGGAAGGCGTTTCTGTGCTGATGGCCGGGGGACTGGCTCCGGCCAGCCCCGCCCAAACCGCAGAGGCCCACGGGAGCGTTTGGGTTTCAGGTCCGCTCTGACCGGGACAAGTTCGTCATCTTCCTGGACGTGAAGCACTTCTCCCCGGAGGACCTCACTGTGAAAGTGCTGGAGGACTTTGTGGAGATCCACGGCAAGCACAACGAGAGGCAGGTGGGTCTGAGGGGCCCCCGCCTTCCGGGGACCCTGCGCCCTAGGAGGGAGGGGGACTGTGCTGTCCCAGAGTGCAAAAGCAAGCCTCCTCCCAGCAACAGGGAGGTCACTCCTGAGCCCTGGCAGGTGAGGGGTCTGCAGGGACCCCCGCCCAGGTACCGCCCGGCTGCCCCTGGCTCCTTCCGAGCCGTGCCAGTGATGGGGTCGGAGCAGGGAGGATCCCGGGGAGCTCCGGGCACCGAGGGGGAGGGGCGGGGGGGAGCTCTGAGCCGACGTGGGTTCCACGGAAACTTAACTGTGGCAGGCGAGCCCTGCAGTGCGGCCGGCGGCCATCGATGCCCCAAACGCTTGTGTGTTCACACGTTCACCTCTCGGCGGCCCTTTGTCATCGGCGCCCCCGTTATCGGGAGCCGGCAGGTGGCAGAGCCCGGCTCAGGGAGATCGGTGGCCCCACAGCTGGTTCAGGGTGGGGTGGCTGCTCACCTGGCAGAGACCAGGGTCAGAGACCAGGGTTTCCTCTCAATGGTCGGAGCAGTTGTGTGCGTGCGTGCGTGTGCGTGAACCCCTGACTCCGTGTCTCCTGCCCCCCCACGAACGGCGCTGTGGCCCAAGTGACTTGTTTCAGTGTGGAGAAAGAAGTCGGGCCCAGGGGCTGGGACCAAGCTGTCCTGCCAAGGGGAGAGTTCTTTTGCTCAGGCCCCACTGGGTGGAAAGCAGGCACCCTGAGCCTGTGGGGTGAAGGCCAAACGTGGTCCACGTGCAGGACTAGGACAGCCATTCACGCGATTCTGGAGAGAAACGGGTCTGATGAGCCAGCTCCATGACCGTGAATGGCCCCAGGCTGTGCAGGGAGGTGGGGAGGCAGGGAGGCTGGGAGGCGGGGAGGCCGGCCAGGGGGAGGGGGGCAGCCTCAGCAGGAGCTCTCGACGTGGCCTTCTGGCTCCCACTGCACCGTGTGAGTGGCGGGTTTGGCCCTCGTGAGGTCCGGGAGGGCCTTCCCCGTGTCAGGCCCACGGCACCCCCAGCCCTGGCGCCTCTGACCGTGCCCTTCCCCGTCCCCCGCCCAGGACGACCATGGCTACATCTCCCGTGAGTTCCACCGCCGTTACCGTCTGCCTTCCAACGTGGACCAGTCGGCGCTCTCCTGCTCCCTGTCCGCGGATGGCATGCTGACCTTCTCTGGCCCCAAGGTCCCGTCTGGCGTGGATGCTGGCCACAGCGAGAGAGCCATCCCCGTGTCGCGGGAGGAGAAGCCCAGCTCTGCACCCTCGTCCTAAGCTCGGCCTTGGCCTCGGCTGCCACCGCTGCTGCCCCCACGGCCCATCGGTCTGGGGGAGCCCTAGAAAGTGGGGTGCTGGTCTCCATTTGCTTTCCTTCTTTCCATTTCCTTTTCCTTTCCTCTGAGGGAGCGAGGGCTTGGGGAGGGTAGCCTGGAGGGCTTGGGGCTTCCGCCTGCGGTGCCCCGGCCTCGGGGCCGCCCCGATCCCAGCACTGGCCGCCCGGTGGACGTGATCGCCTCCCCCGCTTCCTGACACGGCGGCGCCGTGCTCCCAGAGGAGGCCACCTCGGGACGACCTCTGGGTCTCCAGGGCCAGCCAGGCACACCTTGACCCTGGGCGGCGGGCGCCCGTGTCACGGCCCGGCTGCGCGTCCTGCCCTCGTTCCCCGGGTGCCCCGAGGTCTGTCTGGCGGAGCCTCCCGTGCGCCTGGGCCCTCGGCAGCCTCTCCCCGACCGCGCTCCCCCCATCCTTCCTCTATGTAGCACCTCTCCCGGGGCACCCGGCCACCCATGAGAACGCAGCCCGTGGCAGTCAATAAAGAGCAGGTGACACAAGCAATTTGCTGGCTGGTGGTCGTGCTGTCTCCCCCGGGGGGTGTGCGGGGCCGCATGACCTGTGGCATGGGTGCAGGGGTGGAACTGACGGGTGGGAGGGGCGCAGGGTCCACCCCGGCCGCCTCCAGGCAACCTGGTCACTTCCTGGCTCCCACTCCCCAGTGCCTCCCGGACCCCCGCTTGGTAGGGAGGAGGGGGTTTGTGTGGAGAGCACCGAGGGAGGGGGAGGTGGGGGTGTGGAGAGAATCAGGACCCCCTTCTCTGTGGGACCCAGGGTGCCCGGTGGGGCAGTGCCATCTTGCCGCTCTCCTCCTCGGGGGGGCTTGTGTCCCGGCTCCCTGGGGGCCGCACTTGAAGGACCCTGGCCCCGTTGCTCCCCGAGGGGTGAGGAAGGGTGGTCAGGTGTGGTCTGAACTTGTGCACCTCTGCGTGTGGGGGCGCCCCCGCTCACTGCCCCTCCTCATTGGAGTGGGCACGGGTGCCCTCGGGGAGCTTCTGGTGACCAGGGCACAGCGTCCTGGGCAGCCTCCCCCACCCCGTGTGGACGGCCGTCTCCCTGCCTGCCCTGGCAGTGGGGGGTTGGGCACGAGGCCCAGAGGCCCCCAACCTCCCCGGGGGAGGGGCCCCGAGGCTGCAGTGACCGCGGGGAGGGTCAGGTGCGTCTCTGGGAGCGGACGGCGAGCAGGTGCCGCGTCCTGATGGGCACTGCCGGTGTTAGGCTGCGTCACGGGGGAGTGGGGGCTGGGACACGGTCCTCGGGTGGCTCCCATACTCCTCCAAGAAGGTGGACACACAGGAGAATCTCCTGTGAAGTGGTCCCTGTTCAACACACACACACACACACACACGTATGCACCCACACAGGTGCCCGCAATGCACACACTCAGACACATGCACACACCCGCACAGTGCCTGCATGCACACACTGGCACACTCACCCACACAGGTGTGCACACGCACACACATTGCACACCCACACACGTGCGTACACACACTCAGACACAGGTGTACTCACCCACACAGTTGCGCGCACATGCACATACGGAGGCACATGCACACACCCACACACGTGCACACACGCACTGGCACACGTGTGCACACTCACCCACACAGTTGTGCACACGCGCGCACACACTTCACACGCACAGACGCATGCGTGCACACGCACACACCCACACACTGCTTGTACGCATACTGGCACACGTGTGCGCACTCACCCACACAGTCGTGCACACACCCACACACGTGCGTACACACACTCAGACACAGGTGTACACACCCACACAGTTGCGCGCACATGCACATACGGAGGCACATGCACACACCCACACACGTGCACACACGCACTGGCACACGTGTGCACACTCACCCACACAGTTGTGCACACGCGCGCACACACTTCACACGCACAGACGCATGCGTGCACACGCACACACCCACACACTGCTTGTACGCATACTGGCACACGTGTGCACACTCACCCGCAGTCGTGCACACACCCACACACGTGCATACACACACTCAGACACAGGTGTACACACCCACACAGTTGCGCGCACATGCACATATGGAGGCACATGCACACACCCACACACGTGCACACACGCACTGGCACACGTGTGCACACTCACCCACACAGTTGTGCACACGCGCGCACACACTCACACACTGCACACGCACAGACGCATGCGTGCACACGCACACACCCACACACTGCTTGTACGCATACTGGCACACGTGTGCACACTCACCCGCAGTCGTGCACACACCCACACACGTGCGTACACACACTCAGACACAGGTGTACACACCCACACAGTTGCGCGCACATGCACATACGGAGGCACATGCACACACCCACACACGTGCACACACGCACTGGCACACGTGTGCACACTCACCCACACAGTTGTGCACACGCGCGCACACACTTCACACGCACAGACGCATGCGTGCACACGCACACACCCACACACTGCTTGTACGCATACTGGCACACGTGTGCGCACTCACCCACAGTCGTGCACACACCCACACACGTGCGTACACACACTCAGACACAGGTGTACACACCCACACAGTTGCGCGCACATGCACATACGGAGGCACATGCACACACCCACACATGTGCACACACGCACTGGCACACGCGCGCACACACTGCACATGCATAGACGCATGCGTGCACACGCGCACACCCACACGCTGCTTACACGCATACTGGCACATGTGTGCACACTCACCCACACAGTCGTGCATGCGCACACACACGTGTGCACACGCGCGCACACGAGGTACCTATATCTCCGGCTCAGCTCCACCTGAAGCAGAGTCCTTGTGCCAGCGGGAGGCCCTCCGACCCTCCCACCCTCCTGCCTTGCGACTCCCGACAAGAAGCCGCCCACGCTGTCCTGCCACTTATTCCACATTTGTGAGAAACGTGGGGTGCTCTGTGGTAGGTGGCGGAGATGGCGTCTACACTTGGGGGTGGAGCTGGATGCTTTGGAAAACCGGACTGTCTGAAGCTCCCTCATCCCCGCGGTTCTGCCCCAGGCTGGCTGTCCTCGGCGGACGCCCGTGGTTTTCCCCAGCGAGGTGCGTCACCGCGTGCCCGGCGGACTGGGGGCCGGCGTGGCCCGGCTGCCGTCGGGGCCGAGGCGTCAGGTGCCGATGGCCTCGGGTCCACCGCAGAGCTTGCTGAAGGCTCGTCACGGGCTGAGCCGTGTCCCCCGAATTCCCATGTTGGAACCCTAGCCCCCAGCACCTCAGAGCGTGGCTGTCTTTGGAGATCAGGCCTTGAACGAGGTGATTAAGGTAAGTGAGGTCACTGGCGAGGGCCCTGCTCCTGAATGACCGGTGTCCCTGTGAAGAGCTCGGGGCCCAGAGACACCCAGAGGGATGAGCGCGTGAGCACACAGGGGAGGACGGTATCTACATGGCCAGGAGGCAGGCCTCAGGAGGAACCAGTCCCGCCCACGCCTGGATCGGGGACGTCCGGCCCCAGGACTGTTGTTTGGGCGGCCCAGCCCGTGGTGGCTGGACTCTGAACCCTGCACAGTGGGCGTCACCCACTTATAAATCAGGAGGCACCGAGGAAGCCAGGCGGGACCTGTTCTGTGGGCGAACTGCTGTGTGGCTGTGGGCACACTTGTCAGCCCCTCTGAGCATTAGCTCACTGTCCTTAACAGTGTGCCCGCTCGGGGAGGGGGACCGCATGCTCCCTGGCGGTCCAGCCCCAAGACGGCCACCTGCAATTCCAAGATTCACCACCAGGTGGCAGCAGAGCCCCGGCGGTGGCCACGAGACCGCTTGTCTCAAAGGTCACCTTCAGGCGTCCAGCCGCAGCACACCTCCGCAGAGGGCCTGGCTCCAGCAGGCTGGGCTGGGAGCCACGGAGCTTTGGGAGCCCCCACCCTGACCCCAGGGCACCGGTGTCCAGCCTGGGAGACTGGCACCGGGAGACACGAAAGGCCGCACGGGGAGCCAGTGGTATTTCTTTACGATAAGCGGTTTTTGTTTCCTTGGCTTATTTGTAAAATCATTTGAAAAAGGAGAAGTCCGCAGCTGGCAGGTCAGCCCTGTGTCGCGGGTCCCTGGGGGCTCTGGCGGGGTCTCCTCCCCCGCAGAATGACGCAGTGCACCAGCCCTCCCTGGCCTCCGAGGCCGCCCCTAGGACTTTGGAAAGGGAGCCTGACACAGGGGGCTGGGTCACCGGGTCACAGATCTCGCCGGCCAGATGCTGCATGTGGCCGCCTGGGGGCGTGCTGAGGCCCAGAGCCGCATGCACGCGGGCCAGACCGCAGAGGGAAAGGAAAAGGCGGCACCAGAGCCCAGGAGCTGGGGGGCGAAGCCGGGACCTGCCTCTTCTCCGCAGGACGGGCCCACCCACCTGATACCCACGAGGCCTTCAGGGTGGGAAGGGGTGGGGACGGGGGAGCCCCACTCAGGTTGGGGGCCGTGTGTGTGTGTGGGGGGGTGGCCTGGCCAAAGGCCGCAGCTCCCGTGTGGCCCACATCAGGGCCAGCTCCCCAGCTGCAAGGGTGACCAGGCTGGGGGGCTCTGCTGTGGGATTTCCTCCCGGATCCGGGTCTAGTTTGCGGGGGCCCGGGAGGCGGGCGGGCCCGGAACCTGAGTGGACGCTGCTGTCGTGAAAACAGAACAAGATACGCGTGGATACCGTCACACGTGCACACACAGAACAGACATGTACGCGCAGACGCAAAGGCACGCGCCTGTGCACACCCACGCGCGCACACAACACGCGCCTGCAGCAGCCACGGGCAGCCCGCAGCCTTCGTTTCCTGCCTCTCATTTCATTGGCTTCCCTCTGAGCCTGATTTGTGCTTGAACTTGAAAGACACAATCACACAAAGACACTTCCTACCCGCTTCTCCGCCTTGAGGAAAAGCCTCCCCCTTGCGCGCTGGTCAGCAGACCCTTTTATGTCAAGGTGCTTGTGGGGAGCCGTGATTCTCTTTGTGCTGCTGGAGGCACCTGATTGCCTTCGGATGCTGGAGATCGGCGGGGGGGGGGGGGGGGGGGTGGCGGTGCGCTCAAGGGCACCCCAAGGTCACCAGGAAGGAGCGGCTGTGAGGAGCAGGGGTGGCTCCTTATTCCGTGGAGCTGTCAGCCACCTGGAGCCTGTGAGCGCTGTGTCCCGTGCCCCGCCCCCCCCGGGGAGCAAGAGATCAATAAAAAAAATATATAATCGGGCTCAAAAGCACAGCTTTCCAAAGCCAGCGCAGGCCTCTCCAGAGCCTGGGAAACATTTACGGGTGGGTTTGCTGGTCCCCGACTGCACGGGGCGCCATCGAGGGGAGACCAATCAGACCTGGAGGACCTGGGTGGGCGACAGGTTACCCCCCAATTCCACCCACGCGTCGGTGAGAATTCGGAGGCCCCATGCTGGCCCCAGGGGCTCTCCGATGGTGATGGCCGGGAGCGCAGGCCCCAGAGGCCGCCGCTAACGGGGGGTCTGGGGGTCTCTGCAGCCCTGTGCGGGGCGGGGGGGTTGGCGCCCCGCTCGCTCGTGCGGACCTACCCGGGGCTGTGGCTCTTCTGACTCTGCGGAGAAAACCCCAGGACGCGGCCTCCGGGGCGCCCAGGATGTGAGCGCCAGCGGCCTCCTCCTGCGTCCTCGTCCTCACTCTCTCGCCTGCCTGTCCCGCAGCCACGGTCAAGCGTGTTCCCCGGGCCCTGTGGCCGGGGCTGGCCGGGGCTGTTCTGTCACTGCGGCCCCTGCCACCACGGTCACACGGCCGTCTCTCCCCGTGTGTGTCTGTGTCTCTTCTCGCGGGGACACCGGCCACCCGCCTGAGCCCCCCGGGTGATCCAGGGTGCTGTCGTCTCGCTCCTTACCTTGATCACGTCTGTAAGGACTCTTTTTCCACATCAGGTTCTGGGGTTTGGAATGGAGACGCGCCTGCCGGGGGCCACTTGAGACAGGGGTTGTCCACTCGCGGCGTGCCTGGGGCCAAGCCCGCAGTCTAGTGCTGGAGGCTTGTGTTTCTGTTTTGGGTGTTTCCATGGCAACGCATGGTTGCCCGCCCACGGATGAGCCGGTCTCCGACGCCCATCAATGATTCACCTATTAACAGATGCCAGGGGCAGGTGCTGATCTGGCCAGGACACCACCACCCGAGGGGCTCCAAGGAGACGCTGTGGACGCCACTCAGTCACGGGTTCTGGCCCCCGTCCTGCCACCAAGAAGGTCTTGGACCCGGACCCTCGCTCAGGGCACCTGGACTCCAAGGCTGGGCCAGGGGCCCCAAGGCGGGGGGAAGGGTGTGTGAAGGCTGGCGGGGCCACAGAGGCCAGGGCGGGCCCAGGGGGCTCTGGGTCCCCGGGGCAGGGCACACCCAGCCAGCCCTTGTCGGCTCAGAGAGGACAGGCAGGTGCCGCCCGAGTCAGGACGTGGGCCACGGGGCTCCCCTTCAGGTGACGATGCAGAGGAGGCAAGCAGGGAAGCGGTGGCAGTGTGTGTCCACGTGTGGCTGTAGGGTCTGAAGTTGGGGGGAAGGTGGGGGTTTATGGGAACTGGCACCCACGTGACCCTCAGACACCTCGCCCCCCTCCCGCTCTGAGGTTCAGGTTCGAGGAGGACGTTGCACCAGGGTCGCGTTGCGGGGGTGGCCCGGCGGAGGCTCAGGGAACAGGCCGGGACCTGCGGCGGGACAGGGGGACAGGGGAGAACGTTCCCTCCAGGCCCCAGGCCCTGGCCCGCCTTCTCGGCCTAATAGGGTGCGGGCCGCTGCAGCCCGGCTCTTGGAGCGCGGCTGTGGGGACCCTGTAGCTGTGGTGCCTGGGCCGTGACTTGGGGAGGCCGGGGAGGGCAGCAGGGGTGGCTGTACGTTTCGAACCGGAGGGGATGGCAACTGGGGTGGCCCCCAGTGGCGAGGGGCTGAGGCTGCCCACGATCCCGTTCTCTGCCTGGCCCCACCCCGCCGGGCATGCGCCTCTCCTTCTCCGGGCTCCCCGGGCCCGCCTGGCCCGCACCCTGCCGGGATGCTCCACCAGAGCCCGGCGCCGTGGCCCGAGTGGACGCGGACCCCGGTGAGCGTACGTGTGGCCGGGGCAGCTTCCCTCCTGCTCACTCGAGGCGGGGGAGCTGGGGACGCCGGGCCACAGGGACCTTCCTGTCTAGTCTGCTGGGCATTGAGGGCTCCTCCCGCCAAGATCGCCTGGACCCCCCCCCCCCCATGCCCCCAGCTCGCCCACGCCAGGTGCCCTCACATACCTGTCTCTCCTCTCGCTAAGTCATGGGATTTAGGGCAAACCGATAAGCTCACCCCCCTGAAGGTGTGGGTAAGTCACTGAGCAGGAGGACGTCCCTGTTAGAAACCAAGGAGCCGTAAATCCTCACCCAGAGCCGTGTCTTCTCCACGGCGGAGGTTCCCGGGCGGACATGCTGAGTGCACAGGGCCGCGTGAGTGGTGCACCCCCAAGGCTCAGCCGCCCCTGCCCCGCCGGGCCTCCAGCCACCGCGAGGGAGCAGAGACACAGGCTCCCACTCCGCCGGCCGGGGACAGGCGAGGTGCGGAGATCAGGGGTGGGGGTCACACGGCCGGGCCCCTGCGCTGTCCTGGACGGAGGCAATGAGCGGACCGGGCTCTGAGGTGCTGGTCCAGGGGCTTCCAGAAGCACCTCCCGGACACAGGGCAGGAGTGACAGGAGTCGGGATGCGGACACGGGCGTGGGCGGATTGGGGCAGCTTCTCGGCCACCGAGGCCTCACGATCCCGCGGCTGCTTGCCGTCTCCTGTCTTGGTGTCCGGCCACCGCTGGGGGGGGGGGGTCTGCCTTCCTCTCCCCCCGTCTGGGAGCCGCGCCCCCTGAAGTCCCGCCGTGAATGCGCCAAGTCCTTCGGTCGTCTTTACCCTCGGTGCCCCAGGCTTGCACTTCTGAACTGAAGCGGCTTCGTGCTCCCCCGGGGGATCTTTCTAGAGCAGCCACTGTGCGTGCGGTCACTGGGGACCTTCTACACACGCGGGTGCCCATCCCGCAGGGGAGGGGCCGCGACCCGCCTTTCAACTGCCCCCCAGGGACGCGACGCGGCGGTGGGTGGCGCTTGAAGAGCGAGGACGGCCTCTGGGCCACGTCTGTTGTGTTAGGTCTGCCGGGACGACCTTGGTGAAGCCATCGGTCCTCCCTCCCCTCCAGCCCCGAAACCCTGGCGCCTCTGGTTTCGTAGACCATGCAGGGGGGGCGGGGATGAGGGGCGTCTGCGAAGGAGCCTGGGGGTGGGGGAGTTCACGCACCCCTGCTTCGGGGCCTGGACCCCCCACAACCGCCCAACAGTGGTGATCTTCTGACAGAAGGTGGAGTGGGGCCGGGCAGGGCGAAGACTGGGGGTCTTGGGCTGACCAGCCTCTGGCTTGGCCCCAGCAAGGATGCTTTTCAAGTCCAAGCCCTGGAGGCAGGTCCTCGTACCGGCCCCACCTTATGGACAGCAGCTGAGGTCTGGACAGGGTGAGGCACTTTCTGGCTGCTAAGACAGGAGGTGAGTCCTTGCTGCCTCTGGCAGGGTCCTGGGGCTCCTTCTGAGTGGGCCCAGCTTGTTTGGCTGGGTCCTTTCTCCTCTGAACCTGGGATGGCCGGATGACTCAGCCCTGGGCTTGGAGAGAAATCCCCGAGGCCCCTCCCAGTGGGGGTGGCAGGTGTGGCCCTGGCCCCTGCCAGCTAGGAAAGCCCCGACCAAGAAGGGGCTGCAGGGCTGGAGACGTCACTCAGCAAGTCCCCACCCCCATCCCCGTCCTGAGGGAATCCTGGGAGAGGGAAGCATGTGGAATGAACAGGTTCCGTGGTCCTCGTGACCTGGGAGGACAGTGGTCACACTACAGCCTTATTTCCTGCCTGGGCTTCCCCTCTCTCCCCTGCCCGACCTGGGAGGAGACCCCCATAGCTGAGCCTTGTGCCTCGTGGGGGTTGGGAATGAAGGAATGCAGGCTCCCTCCTACACCGCCCCCCTTCCCCCCCCCCCCCCCCCCCGCCTCCTGCCGGGCCAGCAGCTGTCACGGGGCCTCCTCATCTGTGGCCTGTCACCACGGGGACCGTGGGTGGTTTGGAGCTGGGTCAGTCTGTGCTGTTGGTCCTTTTGGTCCGAGAGGCGGGGGCTGTGGGCAGGCATGGAGGCACCTGCCGTGAGGACCGGGGCGAAGCGGGAGAGCCGGGGCCCTGCTTTCAGGGACGGCGGGTCCCAGCCAAGTCCCAGCCTGGAGCTTTGGGCTTCTCGCCTCAGTTTCCGCATCTGTCAAATGGGATGCTGGCACGGACCTCGTGGGGCCTTTTCACCCTGGCCCTCCCATTGCCTGTCCCCACCCAGCAGCTGGCGTGATTCCTCACCAGCCAGGGAGGGGCTCCCACAACACGCACTGGACACCTCTGTGGGCACGGGGGCCCCCACATCATGCTGTGGGGGAACGCCTGCTCTCCAGACTTGTCCTCCAGAGTCTCACCGTCAGAACTCGAGGCCAGGACAGACCCAACCGAGGTGCCCGGAAGAGTTTCCGGAACACGGCAAGTACGGTCAAAGTGTTCAAGGAACCATCCAGTCCTGCTCAATGTGAGTGGACCCAGCATCTTTGGAAGCCGTCCGATTCCAAGGAGAAAGAAAGCTGGTTCTCAGGCCAGCTAGGCCCCCCCCACGTGCCCCCCTGTCCTCAGCTCAGATCATTCCTTCTCTGCCCCAGGGCCTTTGCACACGCAGTTCCCTCTGGTTGCAGTGTTCTTGAGCACGGCTCCCTCCCTCCTGCCTGGGTGGAGGACCCCATGTCAAGGCGTGGCTGTCTCTCAGGCCCTCCCACGCCACAAGCCCTGTGGGGGCAGCAGTTGGGTCTGCCTCGCTCACTGCTATCTCCTCCAGGGCCTCAGATGGAGGCTGGCACTGAGTAGGTGCTCTACGAATACTGTGGAATGAATAATGAGTGTGGTGGCCATTAGAGGCAGTGTGGCCATCAGGGCACCAAGCTGAGAAGTCCTGGTGATCGCGGTGGAAAGAACAGCTCCCAGCCTCTGTTCCTCCCTCTGCTGCATGAACTGCCCCCGAACTCAGTGGTTCTCAGCTCTGGCTGGACATTAAACACTTGGGGAACTTATAAAACTACCGATCCCTGGGGCGCCTGGGTGGCGCAGTCGGTTAAGCGTCCGACTTCAGCCAGGTCACGATCTCGCGGTCCGGGAGTTCGAGCCCCGCGTTGGGCTCTGGGCTGATGGCTCAGAGCCTGGAGCCTGTTTCCGATTCTGTGTCTCCCTCTCTCTCTGCCCCTCCCCCGTTCATGCTCTGTCTCTCTCTGTCCCAAAAATAAATAAACGTTGAAAAAAAACAAAAAAATAAAACCAAAAAAAACCTACCGATCCCAGGGCGTCCCCCTCCGCTTGGATATAGTCCCAGGGGGCCTCCACAGGTATGTTGGAAACGCCCTCAGGTGATTCTAACGTGCAGGCTTTGTCTCGATTCTCTATGCGTTGGAGGGGCACTTAGGTTAATTGTCAGGTTCTGCAGGCCCATCAACCATTTACTCTTGAGTCTGAATTAGAAGAGGAACCCACTGATGTTTCCTAACACTTTGCTGGGTTAGGCAGGTGTGAGGAAGTGGGACATTGGGTGGGGGAGAGAAAAAAGAAAGGTAGTTTGAGGACAGGAAGTCCTTGAGGGGTGTGTTTGATTCCGGGGAGGATGATTTTGGGAGTTGGGGGTGAGCGGGAAGGCGTAGGGGAGGGTGTTCCTGCCTTCCAGATATTTCTCAAGGCCAGACATAGGATGTGGCCGCCTCTTCCAAGGGGGAGCTAACCCGTCCTGCCCAGTGGGAGCAAACTGAGTTGCCCAGGGCCAAGGCTGACAACCACTCGGTGACCGTCGGGATGCCCCGGACGGCTCATTCTAGCCCTTGAGACGCACGGTGATCCCCTGGTCGTGCAGGTCTGTCCGCAGCGCCCTAGCTCACCTGTGAGCTGAACTTCCCAATGACCTGCAGCTATGTTTGTTGAAGCAGCTAGCAGGGCCGTTCCCGAATCTGGGGCGGGGCCCCCGAAACTGCAGGGCGGGGCCGGGTGGCTCTGTGCCCACTGGTCTCAGATCTCTGCCCCAGAAATGGGCATCGTTACCCCATGTGAACAGACACTTGATCTGTGCATGGAAACGGAGTCTGAATGTGACAAATCAAAAACAGCGGAGAGTTCAATGAATTTCGTCTTTTTAAAATTCAATAAAATGCGCCTGAACTACTGTGTCCTTTCTCTTGGTGTAAGGTGACCCTGGTGGCTGGCACGTGGTACGGCCCGGTGGGTCAGCCTGGACGGAAGGGCGGGGCCCCGGGGCCCGCCCTGTCGGGGGAGAGCAGTGTGGCCCGGTCCCCAGCGCCTGGACTGGGTGTGGGAAAGGCCCTCTGCCCATCCAAACCACTGAAATGAACTCCCTCCGGGCCTGGTCAGTGGTGGGCACTTTACTGCGGGCAGAGTTGGGACCCCGCCCCTTCTCCCTGCGAGCAGGGTGTCAGGATCTCTAAGGTTCTCCAGCTGCTCCCTGCCGCTGGTCTGGAGGTCCCCAGGGCACCCAGGCCAGTGCAGAAGAAGGCAGGGCTGGGGTCCAGGGGTGCCTGAACGGGGCAGATGCAGACTCGGAGCCCCAGAGGGAGGGGCACAGGGCATCTCAACGCCTGAGCTGTGCGCCTTCAGAACCGGCTCCGGTCTGGGGCGGGCTGGGGGACAGGCCAGGAGGAGCCGCTGAGCTCACAAAGCTGCGGCAGGTGCTGGGAGCAGGGAGGGAGTAACGCACGTGACCGGGGGCTTGGCTGCTTCTCAGAGACGCCCGACTGATGGACCCATTTCGCGGCACTTGAAACCGAGGCACCACGGGTCACAGGAAAGCCGGGGAGGGAGGCGGGGCCTGGAGGGGGCGGGGACGCAGGGCATTTCCTCACTGCCACCCAAACCTGCTTTTCCGGCAGCGCTGGAGGCGGGGAGGGGTCTGGACTGGGCAGGCAGGGCCTTCCCCCGAGGGTTTCGCGGGCGGCGGGCGTCATCTGTGTTCCGTTTACTCACATCCACGGGCCGGGCAGGGCCAGGGTGGGGTGGGGGGAGCCTGACTCCGGAGCCCCACCCCGCAGCGGGGGCAGGAGGCGGGAGGTGGGGGGGGGCAGTCACCTGTCCTACTGCTTTGTTCGTGCGTGGCACCCGCAGGCCACGACCCAGCCCGGGCCCGGGTCCCCTCCCTCGCTTCCGGCCCCCAGCGCACCCCTGCGTGGGCGGGTTTCCTGCATCCACTCATTACTCCTGTCCACCTGGGTCCCCCAAGCCAGGTAAGGTCGTGACCCCGCCCCGAGGAAGGGGCCCTCCCTGACTCAGGCACATCTCACCGAGTGGCCCTGGGATGCCGACACTCCTGGATAGGCCACCCGAAACCAGCCCAGCCTGGGCGCCCGTGGGGCTGGCACATGGTCAACGTGTGTCGCTGCTTCAGAATCAGCCTTTTCTGGCGACGAGTGTGAACTCGGACACCGACTGGCGGGGTTGTTGGGGGACCAGATAGAACGGGGCAGGTCCGTGGTGATCCACCCGATGGTGGGGGGGTTCCCTCGGCCAGAAAGGGAGGGGCACAGACGTGCAGGAGGTCTGGGGACCAGGCTTGGCCATCCTGGGCTCACCCGTGCCCTCACCTGCCCCAGGGGTGAAGCTGGCACGCCTTCCACGGCCCTTCCGGTGCTTTCCCTTGTCCTAGGGCCCCCGTGTCCCTGTAGGTACTCATGGTGCACAGCACAGGAGACAGTGGCAGAGTGCCTGGCTCATGCTGTGTCCCCAGCCCCCTCAGCCCAGCCCAGACGAGGGCCGCCGCTCCTGCAGACACAGGCACGCGCTGCCTTTTACGTGCACGGACCCTGCCCGGCGGGTCCCCCTTGAAGCGAAGCCCAGAGTGCGGAGTCTGTCTACAGAGGCTCTGTGTGCTCGGGGTGCGCGGGGCGTGGTAGGCTGGGGGATGCGCGTGTTGGTCACCTGACCCGGCCCCCGTCGTGCACGGTGTCGTCTGCCCGAGGCAGTTCAGTGCATGGGTTCGCTGCTTCACCTGTCCTTTCCTCTGCGATTTATGGATCATTTGCTGCATCCTGGGCTGGCCTGGGCCTGGGGGGCGGCGCCCTGTCTTTGGAACACGCTCTGTGGGGGAAGGGAGGGGGATGGGGGAGGAAGGGGTGGGTGGGCCTGTGTGGAAAGACGGAGCAAGACCTTAGGAAGACCTGGGGTCGAGGTGGACAGGCCCCCCGGGCCCCCGGCACGCCTCCACCAGGGTAGCCTGGCTCGTGCCGCAGAGCTGATGGGCCTTCGGTGTCGGTGGCTCGTCACAGGCTCGTCTCTGACACTGGGGCCGAGGGCTTTCATTCTGGTCACCACTGTCTGACCTCACGGCCAGCCTTCCCGTGCGTCCCTTTATTTCTGCGGCCTCTTCCCGAGCAAGGGGCCGTGTCCTCCGGCGGGAGGGGGACAATGCGCACCTGTTGGGCCCCTGTGCCAGCCTGGAGTCACGTGGGGCGCTTGGGCCTCCTCAGTCCTCAGGGGGCACGTGGCGGGGGGACGCAGCCTGTACGGTTGTAGGGTTGTGGGCGGAGGGGAGGGCTTCAACCGGGTGGCTCGGCCGGTTAAGCGTCTGGCTCTCGGTTTCGGCCCGGGTCGTGATCTCTCCGTGTGTGGGATCGAGCCCGCGCGTCGGGCTCTGCGTCGACAGTTCAGAGCCTGGAGCCTGCTCTGGATTGTGTGTCTCCCTCTTTCTCTCTCTGCCCCTTCCCCCACTCACGCTCTCTCTGTCTCTCAACATAAATCAACATCAAAACAGAAAAGAAACCCGAGCCCGCCGGCCTGATCTCCCCAACAGGCACCCCTTCCAAACTGCTGAGTTCCGGAGTTCGCTGTTCTCTGACCACCCAGTAAGGGCCCCGTAAACAGCAGCTCTGGTTTGAGTCACCGGCTCGAGAACGTCACTCTTCAAGGTCGTGCGGCCACGCCTCTGGCCAGTGCTGGTCTCGGCCGGGCTCCCCCGTGTCTCTGGGTCCCGTCAGGCCGGCCTGTGTCTGCTTCTGCCGGTGCCTGCCCCGCGAGGTCTCCTCCTCCTATGGCCGGCGGGCTGTGTCATCACAGCCCAGGTGGGGACGGGGGAGAGCCTCGAGTGCTCGAGTCTCTCAAAGTCGAGGCTTGAAGCTGGCACCGTCCCTGGGGTGCCTTCTGGTCACAGGGCTCGTGGATGGTGAGCCCAGGGTCACGAGCGCCGGCCGGGTCAGGGCGGCTTCTCTTGATGGCGAGACGGGGGTCACAGTGCAGAGAGCGTGGGTGCAGGGAGGCATGGGACACTGGGGCCACCATCGGCCCACCACGGGGGGGGGGGGTCTAGCCCCCCCTCCCCCCTTTCCTTTGTTTTCACAGCCGAGCAGGGAACCCAGCCGGCGGGATACTCCCCCTGCCTCGGGGCACCGGGACTCAACTTTGAGAGTCTCTGTCAGGGGCTTTCCAGGAACTCACTCCTGCCCCTTGTGCGCTCCGCTCACGTTATGCCAACAGGAGAGGTTTGCGTTTGGGGCACGAGGGCGGATTTTCCTTTAAAGTCATCTGTGTGCCTTGAGAGCTGGTGTCGCCCCAGGGCCCCGGCAGGACTTGGCTCTCAAGCCAGGCACATCTCTCTGCTGTTTTGTTTGTCCCTGCTGGCCAAGGGCCTGCGGGCCTTCTCTCCGCAGGGATCTGTCCGTCCTCACAGCACGTGTGGGGGTGGGGAGCGAAGGCTCAGGTGAACACAGGGGTGATAGTGGGGAGCACCGTTCCCGAAGGGCTCCCCGGCCGCACCCAGGTGGGTCTTGCTGAGGTGCCAACCCCCTCCCCGCATACCTCCGGGGACCCTCACGGAGGACCCCCCCCCACCCCGGCCGGCAGCTTTCCCGGTGGGTTCTTGGGCCCAGGCCTCCCCTCCTGGTCCCCGCCCTGTGGGTAGAGCCCTGGGAGCACTCAGCCAGTTGGGGAGCACCTGACACCCCCAAACTGGCTTGGATACACGGACTTGCCCCGCTGGGTGACACTACCGTGAGCTGTGGGGCAGGGTGGACGCGGGCAGTCCCTGAGTGCCCGGCCGTCGGGGCCTGGTGGGCTCAGGACTCGTGCTGGGAAGTGGACAACAGCCCTGGGTTTTTCTAGCTTCTTTGCTTTTGAAGGAGGTTAGGGGTGTGGGGCCTCAGTTTGGGGTTGCATAAGGAGTCTGCGGGGGGACATTCTCTTCTGCAGGCTGCACCGTCACCCCGTGGCACAGCCCCACTCCCCCTCGGCCCCGCCGGGGGCCTCGCGCACTTCCTGCAGGGCCCTCCCTCACGTCTAACCAGCTGGACCCCCTTCACGACCTCGGGACGCACAGCGGGGGCGTGGGGAGGCCGTGGCGGGAGAGCTGAGAGCTGGGCCCTGCGCCTGGTCTCGATACCCCGGAGCTTAGGGAGGGCTGAGGCCGCTGGGCCCCAGACCCCTGAAGCCATCCCTGTCCTCTTCAGATAAAGCGAACAGACAAGGGCACGAGATAGGGAGGAGAGAGCCGGGACACCTGTGCGAGGCAGGAGGGGACAGCAGTTGTGCCCCGCTGGGGCGACTGGGAGCGCCACGGCTCCTGGGGGGCTGAAGGCACAGGGTGGACGCGGGTCCCGGAGCAGCAGCCGCTGAAAGCTGAGCGGGTGTCGTTTGGGGCACAGACTTGCCATCGGCGGAGAAGGAAACCCTGGGGACCCGATGCACCGCGCGGCGATCACAATTAACGCTGCGCTCCGAGCTCCAAAGTTGCTGAGCGCCTGGATCTTAATTGTTCTCACCGCCAGAGCGTAAAAATGACGTGACGCCATGGACGCGGTAGCTGGCACCATGGTGTGGTCATACGACGCCGCGTGAGCCTATCAAAGAAATACTTCCTACATCCTGAACTTGCACGACGTTATATGGTATGTGTCAGTTCAAAAACGGAAGCTGACGGGCGCCCGGGGGGGCTCAGTCAGCTGCGCGTCCGACTTCGGCTCAGGTCATGATCTCGTGGTTCGTGGGTTCGAGCCCCGCGTCCGGCTCTGTGCGGTGGGTGCAGAGCCCGCTTCGGACCCTCCGGCCCCTCTCTCTGCCCCTCCCCCACTGGCACTCTCTTAGGAATCAATAAACATAAAAAGGAAGGAAGCTGAGTGCACCTGGGAATGGGGACGGGGGCGGAGTCTCTAGATAGAACAGTTCCACGGAGGTTGCAGACGAAGAGTCAGGGGCACCTGGGGACGGAGTGTCCTTGCACAGGAGTCCGGGAGCCAGGGCGCTGGGAGGGCAGGGGCAGAGGGCCACCTCGCAGCCACCCGTGTTTCCCCGGGAGTGCTCCTCTCTTGGTCCTCAGGGCAACGTCCTGGCCTCTTTCCACGCAGCTCGGCAGGGGCCGCGGGAGGGGCATGAGCTTTGGGGCAGACGGACCCGGGTCCTGTTGCTGTTGGTTCTCTGTCTCAGCTTTGTCTTCCGGAAAATGGGTCTAATGATGTCCGTCTTATCATCGTTTTCATGATTAAAAGAGGATATAGGACACCTGGCGTGTTTATTACTCGGCTCAGGCTAAGTTCTCAGTGAATTGTAATGACATCGTCACCACTGTCACCGCCAACACCGTCGTCATCACCCTCAGCACCATCACTGTCATCGCATCGGGGGCGGTCCCATCTGGCAGGTGGGCACGAGTGGCAGGGGGGCGCCGGGGTCCTGGAATGGGCAGGGCACCGTGGACGGGCTCTCTCTGCAGCTGGCGGTCGCTGCGGTGCCTGAAGTGTGAGGGGCACCCGTGAAGGTGAAACCCAGGGCAGCACGAGCCGGGGGCTGTGGCCGTGCCACCAGTCGTTTCACAGGCAGGTGTCAGTGCCGAGTTTGACCGTGGCCAGCTTGGGGCTGTGGGTTGAACTTCCAGGCCATCCTGGTTCTTCTTCGGTGCCGACAGGGGGTCCCCTGGGGCCCTGGTGGAATGGTGGGTGGGCCGGCAGTTTCCGCGTTCTTGCCGCTGATGCTCTGGCGCGGGGTCAGGGCGGTGGCCCCGGGGCCCGTGGGGTGGCCCGGTGCATGTGCGCCATGGCTTCGTGGCCAGCAGTGGCATCGGGGACCTCGGGCCCAAGCTCACGCAGGTACACCTGTAGTCCCTCAGGGGGGCTGGGTGCCCAGTGTCCGCTAAAGGAAGGTGACGATGGGGACGACCGTGGCGGATGTGTGTTCTCGTGCCTCACTCTCTTGTGTGTGGGTGGGCTGGCCGCACGGTTGTGCCAACCGCAGGCGGGCAAAGCCCCTTTAAATGAATTCCCACGCGCCCCACGGCGGGACCTGGCTGATTGCTCAGGTCGCCTGCTGGAGTTGCACCTGTTCTAAATTGTGATCAGGCTAAATTGGATGGAAGAACATGCAAATACAGTGGGAGCTTTTCAGCAAATTAGCAAGCGGACGGGCGGAGGGGAGGCTCGCTTGGAAGGGGGCGGGCTGGCACCTCCTGACTCGTCGCCGAGGCGGTCAGACTTCGACAGCGGGTCCCCACGAGTGCGGCTTTTAAAGGGGGAATTATTTCAGCTACATTTCCTAGATTTCTGAGGCTGCCTAAAAAAGCCGAGAAGAGATACTTCCCTGCTGTTTTCTCCCCTCACATCGAACGGGTAAGAGTTGAAAAGCCTTTTCCTACTGACGGTCCGTAGAGACTCTCCTTCGTCAGCCCTTGATTGATCACAGAGCACGGAACGGCAACGTGCTTTGAACGGGGCGGAGGGTGAGTTATTTTGGAGAACACATGGTCATCGTGTTCGGGAAGCAGGTGTTGTGCTCCATTCGCGTGTGGAGCCACGCTGGGTGATGTCTTACAGGCACAGATGACACCCAGGTGCCGCTTTAGGGGTCAGCTATCCATGAGAGGATACACGCGTGGGGACGTGCGAGCCAAGAGGACCCGCGGTAACATGACGCCAGGCGCTCGCACGGAACAGGGCCGCATGCAGTGGGCGTCCAGTTCCTTGCCCGGGTACCAGGACCTAGACTGTTGGTCAAGGCCAAAGGCATGGCTGGGATGCCCAGTGGGGACACCAGACATGGCAGTTGTCATTTGAGGCAGGGCGAGGAGCCGGCCCACGTTGTCCCCGTCCTCTGTGACGCCCACCTCCCCTCCCCACGCTCCACTGCCATCACTGATGTCGCACGTTCGTTGCCTATCCTTATGGTTTTTAGTGTATTTTTTCTAAGCTTCCCATCTCGGGTACTTTGTCCGACGCCCTCCTCTGTTTTGACTTTCCCTTCTCTCCTCTTGCCCTCAGGGTCACTGCACATGTCAATGCCGGAGGGATGAGCTCGCCTTTGTGAGTTTCAGGGTGGTTTCCCAGCTGAGGCTTCTGCTGCTCTCCGAATGGCTGAGGGTGGTGGCAAGGCATCGTCGGTGCCCGCCCCTTGTGAGAGACACAGGGATGGGACACTGGGCTGACCTGAGGTCTGTCTCCCTGTAATGGCGTCACTATGTGTCAGTCCTCTGATCTCAGAACTCGGCTAATCTCCTTTGGCTCATACTTGTTTCCAGATATGCCAACAGCAGCCTTTCCCCGAGTCCCTGAGGATGTGCAAGTGCCTTTGGGAAGACACAGCCATCAGGTAGTGACCTCCCTGTGGCTCGGTCTGCACCTGTGTACACCTGCTGAAGCAGGGCTGTGGGAGTTGGCGGTGTTAACCACCTTGCTGAGGGAGGGTCGGACTGCAAACAAGAAACTTTTTTTTTATTCCCCGGGATGGAATGTGGAAATGGAAAAATCACATACAAATTAATGTAGCTAATTAACAAGTCTATGTTGGCCAATGTCTATCATTTTCTATGCCTGTCGTCCTGCAGCAGGTGAGTGGAGGTTAAAGCAACAACAATAGCAACGACAGCAACACACAACACAGACCCTGCTGAGACATCCATCCTGTCCTCAAGGGTGTGGCATTTTTAGGGGGTCCTCCAAGGTTACTGCCCTGGTTGGAGAGCTCCGGTGTATCAGCTTCACAGCTGAAATAGACCGCCGGAAGCCTGGGGCACTGGGGGAGATCGGAACCAAGACATCTCCAATCCTCGATGAGGGGAGGTGAGAAACCAACCCCCCAAAGCTGCACACAGTGTCTTCTGCACAGTACAGATCCCTATCTGCACTTGGGGATGATGGTCCATTTGCTCCGGGTCCCCAGTGGTGCTGCAAATGTGTAGCCAGGCACTGTTCCTGGCACGCCTGGAAGCTTTGAGCGGTGTAAATTACAGATGTGTTGTAGTGGATCTGTGTCTCTGAAGGTTTTGCTTCCTTTGCATAAAATGGTTTCCTTCTCCATTCCTCATTTGCTGGGGGACATGCTGGTCTTTGCAAGCACTGGGCATTAGAAGAACAACAAAGTGCTGGAAGAAAAGGGCAGGAGAAGTCTTTGGGTCAGTCCCGAAGCTGTGCTCTTCTGGGTACCACCCTGAGGTTGCATCCCCCCCCCCCCCCCCCGCCCCCGCCCCGGCTCTGATGAAGTCCCACCTGGCACCACTTCAGGTTAAATCAACTTGACCAAGGACTTCCAGTTTCCAGAGAAGGTTTTGTTTCACCAATCTTCCTGCTGATTATGAACGTCAGAAAAAATGGAAACAATAGTTATTTGAAGGCATTGGAAAATGACATAAAGTAGACAAAAAAAAAAAAAAAACCCAGGAGGGGTGTGAACTTTGAAAGGAGTTTGAAAGAAAGTTTTTCTCCTGAGGGCCCTCCCCAGACCCCACAGAGGGATGGGCTCCAGCAGAAGATGGCAACATTGGGTGGAAAGGTCAGAGGCTGGAATTTGGCATTGCCAGAATGCCTGGAAACTTAGGAAGAATTCTCAGAAAAGCCACGTAGGGAGAAACCCCTTAACTGGACACAATCTCCAGTCCAGTCTTTGGCTAATCCCTGAAGTTCTGAAGTGTGCATGTGCAGACCAAGACTCCATAAAGCCCCAGAAGCAGCAGCAGCTGTATGGGGAAAGAGCTAGTGGAGAGTCCAACACCTGGTTGGTGCTGGGAAGAGGTTTGGAGCTCATGTCTCTCCAGTGAGAGGACTTATGTGTGCTGAAATAAAATGACTTAATTATGCAGTCAGAAGACAGAAGAATTCTGTATTTGAATTGCATGAGAAAACTATTAACCTAGAATTGTATACCCAGCTAAACTGTCATTCAAGCATGGTGGCAAAATGTAGACGTTTCACATACACAAAAACTGAGAGACTCTCATGGAAGGATTCTAGTTGATGGTTTTAGGAAAGATCTATATCAGAAGGGATTGAAGTGGACCAGGATTTTGTGTTACTTGGGAGCAGGGGAGAGAGGGGTACATGCTGAAATTTGAAAAAGGTAACTCAAGATGGATGGAATAAAAGGATTTTTACAAAAACCTTTAATTGACACAAAATGACATAGCAGAGGAGAATAAAGGCACAGAGAAACAGGGCAAATACACCAGATCTTGGGAAATGCACTAGTTTTGAACCATAGAGCTCTGCAGTCTTATGGGGGATCTAAGGCAAAGACCACCCCACCCGTGGGGGGGGGGGTGAGGTCTCTCAAATAGTCACTGATTTTACTCAACCAATGGTCCTTGGCAGAGGTCAACTTTGGGTAGGGCGAGAGAGTTTCAGAGGCACATCTTGCCTACAGTGAGGGGGCAGCAGTGGCTGGGACCTTGAGCAAATGGATCTTGGACTTGGGGAAGGAGGTGTGCTCTCTGGGGCGGTGGGTGACTGATCGTCTCCTGTGGGAGGCAGATGTAGCTCACATCGGGTTCCCGCCAAGTGCCCAAGCCCCCAGTGAGATCCTGTGTCAGGTTACAGATTCCGCTAGACATCCCCATCCCTGGGGGGAACCGAGGGAGGGGTCCGTGCCCTCGGGTGGTGCAGAGTGGCACAGGAGCCTGACACCGAGGTGCCGGCACGCGGCCTGCACAAGCGGCCAGCAGCATCTGGGGTCACGCAGGCTAAAGGGTGCGCCGCCCAAGGGCTCAGCTACCCTCGGGGCCACTATTTAGGGAGAACAAGCCTTTCCCAAGGCCGGGGAGGGTGTCTGTAAGTGGGTAGACTAAGGGTTTGGGGATTTGGACATCAGAGGGAAGACGGGCTTTCACGCTAGTGATGTCGGGGACATTTGGGTCCAGGAATGAAGGGAGCCATCATTTGGTCTGTGTCCTGTGTCCTGACGTGGCATTGTGCCCCAGCACCCCCCATCTCACCATTTACCCCACGGAGGGGTGGTCGTGTGGCTTTAGAACCAGAGCCCCTGTGCTCTGCTTGTGAATTCGGGGGCGGGCACCTTAAACAGTCAGCACCTGGCGTTTCCCTGCATAAAAGCCTGGGTCAGGGCTGGGTACTCAGTCCAGATCTGTGAGGTGCAGGAAGAGGCGTCTGGGGCTCTTTCTCACCCTTGGAAGAGCATGTCCCAAGGTGACCTTTCTCCCTCCTCCTTGGACACCGTCACATATGGATCTGGCTTGCTTCAGCTGCCTGGCTGTCAGCGTGAGGACAAAGCCCACACATAGAACAGGGTCGGGCTGGGGACACCACGCAGAAACGCCTCCTCCCTCCCTCTGGATTTCCCTGGCCTACGTGAGCCAGTGGGGGTGGCTTTTCTGTTACCCGCAGCTGAACGCTTCCCACCTGGTACGCAGGCGTGAGAGTGTCCATGCAGTTCATCGCTCGTGACAGGCCTGACCTTAGATTCTGTGAGGGCTGTCCCAGTGTGACCTCCAGGAATGGTGATCAGAATAATTAAACTGGATCAGCCAGGTGGTGGGTTGATCACTTGCTTGTCCTTGGAGCCCTCCGCCATAACCCCAGTGGTCCTGCTTGGAGTCAGTGCCCTGCGCGGAGGAGGTGGAGGAAACGGGACTGACCTGTACCGACGCTGGGTGCTGGGGGAAGCGGGGGTCAGGCCGTGGACGGGCCGAGCAGGTGTCACTGCCACCATCCCACACCCCCCGGAAATGGGGTCCCAGAGGCCGGGGCCCCTGGCCCAGGGCAGAGCTGGGGTTCAGCTCAGAGCTTCAGATCCTCCAGCCCGGAGCCAGCTGGTCTCTGGGACCAGGGCGGCCCTCTGTGGCCTGTGAGTCATTAATCAGCCACTCCAGTGAGCAGGTGCTCCGGCTCAGGTAACCAGAGCCGTCCCTGGGGAGACCTGTTCAAACATTCATGCACTTGGCCCGGGGGTTCTTGGACGGTGGGCCTCCGGCGACTCGTGTTCGGCCCCGCCCCGCGTTTGTCATGCCGTCCTGTCTGCGCATGCCCCTCCTGCTTTACTCCTTGGTTTCGTCCTTTGACTCGTCATTCAGCAGCTCAAGCCCGGGCCCCACCCCCAGACTGCACCCGGATCGGTCCTTTGCAGAGCTCACGGTCGCTGGGCGAGGGTTGAGTTACGACGCAGAGGGTGCTGGGCCCACGGCCGGCTTCTCGGCTCTTTCGTGAGGTCACGGCCTACTTGCAAGGTCCTCCCCCACCCTGAGGTCGACCTGAGCCGTCACTCTTGCCGCCGTCCAGGGCCCCAGAGTCGGTGCAACCTGGCAGATGTGGTCAGCACATGGCCGGCGTTCGGGTCAGCGCGGGCAAAATGCGGTTGGGGCAGACCAAACAGGCCTGCCTCCTCTTTGGGGTGGCTGTGGCCTCACTGGGCACCTCAGAAGGGACCGGGGTGAGCTCTAGGTGGCGGTTGGGAGGTGGGACATCTGCCCCAGTGCGGCCTGGACTCACTGTGAGTCTCTCTGCACCTCGGTTTCCTCGACTGGGACATGTGGACCAAGTGGGTTCAGAGGAAACGTGATGGAAAAGCACAAACTCGCTTTCAGGAAAACTGCACCCATGCACAGCCACACTCACACAAGCGTGTGCACCCACCTAGACGCGCGTGGGAACATGTGCTTGCACAATGTACTCACACAAACACGTGTACACACCCCCACACAAGCATGTGCACAGACACAGACACACGCAAACGTGCTTGCGCACACGCACACTCACACACACACACACACACACACACACTCCAGGGTGCTCCCAGCTCCCGGGTTGGAAACCCCTAGGGAGATCATAGTTTTCAAGTCGTGGTCATGTGCTGTTAGTGGGTCACGAAATTAATGAAGTGAGTTGGCACCGGTGTCCTTTCTTTAAAAAAAAGTGTGTTTTTTTTTAATGTCTAATCATTTTTGAGAGAGAGACAGAGCGCGTGTCGGGGAGGGGCAGAGAGAGAGAGGGAGACACAGAATCGGAAGCAGGCTCCGGGCTCTGAGCTGTCGGCACAGAGCCCGACGTGGGGCTCGAACTCACCAACTGTGAGATCCTGAGATCGCGAGATCGTGACCCGAGCCGAAGTTGGACGCTTAACCGACGGAGCCACCCAGGCACCCCATCTATCGGATTCTTGAGTCCCCGTGAGTCAGGGGCGGGCCGGGCAGAGAGCACTCCTCCCTTAGAGCTGAGCACTGAGCCGTGGGGTGGCTCCCCTGGGGCCCCGGGGCAGGGAACCCAAACGCAGGAAAGTTACTCTTTCCCTGAGGTCTAAGGCGCAGGCTCCCTGTTCCCGTTTCTCTTATTCTTTTCGGTAAGGCTCCCCTTTAGGGCTGCGGCGTCTCCCCTCCCCTCGCCTCTGCTGAAACGTTAGCCAGAGGGGCCCCTTCCAACCTCTCCAGTAATCACTCTAATTAGCAGACATGCTTCCTTCCCTGTGGGAAGCTGGGCGGGCTGGGAGCCGTTTAGCCCGGGCGCAGCGCGCTCCTCCCCTCTCCGCCGCCAGGTCTGCGAGCATCCTGCGTCTCGAAGAGGGTCCGTGTGCCAACCGCCCTCTGCCAGCCCGCGGTGGTTCTTCCCTTTTGCCAACAAGCGCAGCCCAATCCGGCTCGGTGTCTTGAGCTCTTCCGGGACTCAGGCAAGAAAAAGTAAGGATTCCATCATTTTTCCCCCTGAACTTTCCGGCCTCGTTCTGTTCCGCCGTATTTCTCTGTTTCTGCACCAAAACCGCAGCGCGTTGTTTCGTATCTAGAGTGTGCAAAACAACTTCTCCCTCACTACCGTTTTCCCAAACGGTTTCAGGACTGAAAACGATTTCCTATTTTGACGCTGCGTGTGTCCGACGGTCCTGTGCCCCTCGTCCCCCTGGCCTGTCCCTGCCAGCACGCCTGCCCGTGTAGTATCCGGGGCGTGGCCCGTGACCCAGTCCCCCATGCTGTGGTTGGTGGACAGCGGAGTGGCTTCTGACTTGTGGCTCTTACGGGACATGCTGCTGGGGGCGTGACTCCGTGTCCCCAGGGCCCTCGGGATGGAGTGGCTGCGGCTGGGGCCTGCCGGGCTCAGCCACACGACCACCGCAGTTCTCTTTATGGTCCTGCCCGAGGTGACCTGGTTGTGGGTGCTGCCCCCTGGTGTGTGCTTCCCTGGCTGTTGGCGAGCTGTGCCTCGTCCCCGCGCTCAGAGTCCTGCATTCAGCCCCCTGGACGTCTTTGCCCACGTCCTTCCTGTTTTGGCCTTTCGCTCTGACTTCTGGAATTCCTCCTATTGGCGGTTCTCGATGGAAGCCCACTGTACCCCCCGGGGACGTTTGGCAGAGCGGCTCTGATGGCTCCAGCCCCCTTGGGCTCCCAGGGTCGTGGCTGTTCCTGCGAACACTCACACGTCCAGTTATCACCCCCAGCGTGGCCGCCAGGCCTGCCCCGTGGGCGTCCAGGTCCAGGTCACAGGATTGGCCCTGGGTCACCACTGGTCAGGCTTCCTCCTCCGTGTTCCTCCCTTGGGCTGGGATCTGACCCTCAACGGCAGAGGAAGGGGCTGGGGTCACTGCCACATGCAGGTGACCAGCTCAGGCTGCACGGGCTCTGGGAGAGGCAGCCTCCACCAGGCCACCTGTCATCTCGTCCCTTCGCCCTCGGGGCAGGAAGGATCCGCCCAGGTGTCTCGGCTCATGCTCTGGCCTCCTCCCCCAACAAAGGGGTCTACCCCACTGTGACGGCCATGTCCACCCACCAGAGGAGGGCTAACGCTTCTCAGGCTAGAAAGTCACCTTTGGGAATGGCGGCACACCTGTGATTTACCTGTGGCTTGGGGATTGTTGCCAAGGCCACCCCCAGGGGCTCGGTGAACACCCAGTACGGCACAGCGTAAACCACGTCACCGCCCGGACCCCAGGGCAGGGCAGCGTGGGGCTTTGATGCAGAGATGCTGGGAAGGGGGACTTGAGGGACCGCAACCCACAGCCACTCCTGTCAATTAGCCTGTCTTCGACATGAGATGTGGGAGCTCACCGTAATGCGAGTGTGCTTGGAAGCATGGATTTTCTGATGTCGTTTTGCTGACAATACTGTTTACCTGGTATTAGTCAATGAGGGACGGGGGGGGGGGGTGGCAGGAACATCCAAGTCAGGTTCAAGGATGTAGGGGGCGGGGGCGACAGGAAGGAGCAGGGATGGCAGGTGGGAGAGTAGGTGGCGGTCAGCATACGGGCTCCTGTGTGCCGGTGGGAGGGGACGGATCCCGACGCCCCAGGAAGGAGACACCTGTGTGCCGTCCAGGCGTGGGGGTGGGGGAGGGCTCCTCGCGCCTGGGGAGGAGGGGCTTCTCTAGCACAGGAAGCATCTGGGACCCCCTACTTCCTGGGCCACCCCATAGATACAGCCCCAAAGGGAAGCTGGCATGGGCACGGAATAAACCGCGCATTTATAAAATGGTAACCGTGCCATAAAGGTTTTATTTTATACCTTTCCCTTTCCTTCTTTCCTTCTTTCTTTCCTTCTTTCTTGTTTATTTATTTTTGAGAGAGAGACAGAGAGGAGACACAGAATCCGAAGCGGGCCCCAGGCTCCGAGCGGTCAGCGCAGAGACTGACGTGGGGCTCGAACCCATGCACCGTGAGATCCTGACCTGAGCTGAAGTCAGACGCTTAACCGACTGAGCCACTCAGGTGCCCCTCTTTCACACCTTTGAGTCATTAGCCATGAATTTTCTCCCAACAGCAATTAGTTCTATGCTAATGCAGGAGGTGCTAATTTTTGTACTGTATAAAACTGCCACCCAATTAAGTTTGCGCGAAAGAGGCGTAACAGAGCCCAGGACTGAGTGCTCATCCTTTGCTGTAGGAGTGACTCCTGCCTCGGGCTTTGAAGAAGCTCCCCGGTCCTCATCCTGCGGGGCTCCGGCCCCGGGGCCCCCCCGGCATCTCCTCCCACCCAAGCTCACAGCTCTGTGTCCGGAGAATCACCCCTGGCATCTGGGTGCTGACAGCCACTGGCCCAGCTGTGGACCTGACATCGTCTGCCCCTTCCTGCAAAGGCCAAGGTCACCTCTCGCTCTAGGGCTTTCCCGGGCGTAACGGTGCTGGGGAGCGGTGCCGGGAGCCGACCCTCGTCCCGAGGGTGGCAGGGTGCTGAGAGGGGCCACCACCGGCGGGGGACCTCCACTCGCGTCCCCTTCCCTGCTGTCCTCGTCTGCTCGAGCTGCCACACCGGGGGGTGGGGATGCCCCGGCCACCGTGCTTCCTGCCAGTCCTCGAGGCTGGAAGTCTGAGATCAAGGTGCCCACCGATTCGGCATCTGGCGAGGACTCTGGCTCGCTGTGCTCACCTCCTCCTCTTCTCACAAGGGCTCAAGCCCTACGGCACCAGGGCCCCAGTTCACCTTGTCACCCCTCACAGGCCCCATGTGCACGCAGAATCACACTGGGGGTGAGGGGCCTCGGTGTGCGAGTTTTGGGGGGCACAGTCAGGCCACAGCACCCGCCCCACGGCAGAGGGACCTCCGGGGTCTCCCACTGCCTCGCCATGGGGCTGCTTTGGGTCTGGTTTAGGGGACCTTGAGCTTTGCTCACCGAGGGCGACTGTGTCTGCGACTCCCCACATTTGCTCAATTTCTCAGATTTGTGGACGCGTGTGTCCCTCCTGGCGGAACCTCTCAGAACGATTCGGCCCCAAGGAGCCTCCAAAGGCACAGGCCCAGACTGAGCCAGACCCAAACCACGTGGCTGCCCCGAGGCCCTCCCCGCTGTGCCCCCACCCCTTCCTTGCAGGCTTTCTCTCCTCCTCCTTGTGTCTGCACCGCACCCCCCCCCCCCCCCCAGGACAGGCTCTGTGCTGACTCTGTGCTGGGAGGGGTCCCCCCATCACTCCAGCCCCTGCCCTCCCCCCGCCGCTATCCCCTGAATAAAGTCTGTCCTCCCCCAAGTCTGCGTTGTGTTTTCTTTTTTTAATGTTTATTTTTGAGGGACAGAGAGAGACAGAGTGCAAGCCGGGGAGGGGCAGAGAGAGGGAGACACAGAATCTGGAGCACATTCCAGGCTCTGAGCTGGCAGCACAGGGCCCAATGCAGGACTCAAACTCACGAACTGCGAGATCATGACCTGAACTGAAGTCGGACGTTCAACCGACTGAGCCGCCCAGATGCCCCTGCATTTTGTTTTTTATTTGACGCCCGTCAAAGGGCTTCTTATGTCCCGGGTCCTCTGTCCCAGGCGGTGCAGAGCTGGTCCTGCTCAGGCCACCCTGGCCACCCACGGTGAGCCAGGAACAGGTGCGTCCTTGGGCACTTAGAGACAAGGCGGAAGGAGCCGGACCCACAGGGTCCTAGAACGCGCTTGTACCTGTGGGAGCCCCTGCAGCCGTGGGGGAGGGACTGGGGGTCAAGAGAGAGCCCCGAGGACATTCCTGGGACCTTGGATTCCAAGCAAACAGCTGTACCCCGGAGGTAAGATCCGCTCTCCTGCACCCCAGGGCCCACCTCTCCATCTCTCAGGCCCCATCACCCAGCTCCGGGGGTGTCGGGGACCACCCTGCTCAAGGTCACGCTGCATGTGACCGTGAGGTGACATTCAGGTGTCAGCGGCAACCTGAGGCCGAAGGACCATGGGGAGACTTCAGGCTCTTGCTGCGGAGAGGAGGACCCCGCCCAGGTGCCCGAGGACCAGGTGGGCCCCTTGGCCAGCAGCCGCAGAGTCAGGCCAGGTGAGGGACAGACCCGGGCTCAGCCTGCCTTTGGCAGCTGTCACCACGACCGGCACCTTGGTGCAGTGGCAGCCTGCTTCCATCCGGTTCTGGTGACGGCTTCAGATTGCTTCTCTCCGTGGCCGAGGCTCAGTGGTCCTTCCACCCCTCCCTTGCTTCCACGGCATGTGGTCTGGGGCGGGGAGGACTTCTCTGGGCCAGGCTCCGGCTGGCTCCTGGGGTGGCCTGGGGCAGGACGCCGGGAGCTGGACGCCAATGAAGTGGGGCTCCCCACCGTGGCCACCCCTCCTGGGTGAGGCTGTGATGCAGCCCCTGCCGTGGGCCCACGTGGGCCCCGCTTCCCCCCAGCCCTGGCCCATGAGGACGGGGCGGTCGTGTGTAGGGGAGCGGAGATGGTCTGTGAACGGGGGCTCAAACACGCTGTGTTCCTCTGCAAAATCACAGAGCCAGGAGGGTGTCGCAGGGCGGCCACAGGAGTCTTGGCTTCAGGGAGAGGAGCTGGGTGGGGCGGGGGGACCCCGCTGTGGCTTTGCTTCTGCCGGGACAGGGTCCCCAGGGATAGAGGCACTCAGTGCAGGTAGACAGCACGTGTGGACTTTGCTGAAGACAGATTATTAGGAAGCGTGTGCAGCGGGGCGGTGACGGCAGGAACCTCAAGGCTGGGCTTCTCTTTCATAAGGAAGCGTAACCAGAGCTAGAGAGAGCCGGGCTGGGTTGGGGTGGGGGAAGGAGAGGGCGACAGGGCGGTGGTGAGAGCGCGCTGCCCTGAGGCCAGCCGGTCCTGGGCTCCGTTGGAGGGTAGGTCCAAGTTTTAGGGGGGAAGGGAGACTGAAGTTCAACCAGTTTGGTTAAGGACAGTTTTGATCCTGTCGATCAATGAGGACAGCAGGTCAGGTATGAGTTACGAGGCAGAGAATGGGAATTTGGCGGGAACTTGGGGGCCTGTGTCTGGCCTTAAGTGAACAGGGGGGACATTGGTGAGTCTCGTCTGAATCCTACCAGGGTAGAGGGTTCCTTATAGTGAGACATTTCCAGAACGCAGAATATGGGGGGATTTCTTTACCATGGCTGTTTTCCAGGATCCCAGGGCTGGAATGAAGTTGGAGACTGTCCCAGGGATCTGTCTCCCTGGCACTGAATAACCTGGGATAGGTCCAGCTCAGCCTGGCCCGGAGAGGGAGGGGACTGACTGTTCTGGCCACACACAAACTGGAGGCAGGGCAGGTGCGGGCACCCAAGATGTCTGGCTCCCAAGTCAGATCTCTGCAAGATCAGCTCAGGAATATTGCTGCTAGAGCAGAGGTGGGGTGGCGGGGGGAGTGGATTCCCCGGGTCGAGTGTCAGGTGCCCACGTGGGGGTCCTCCTGGGAGGGGTGGGGACCCAGCCCCATCCAAGTGGGGCGCTGCCTCTCAGCTCCAGATGACTGCTGTCTGGGGACGCGAGCTCAGGCTCATGGCATCTTCTGATTTCTCTAGGGGAGCAAGACATCAGGATGTATTCGTTTGTATTTAAAAATTGTCGTACACGTGAAACAAAACATGTCTGTGAATTGGATACACTCTTGGGCCGCCGGTTTGAGACTTCTGCCAGAGCCTTCCCTGCCCTGTGCTTTGCCAGACCGGGCGACAATTCATTTACCTTTGCTAGTCCGGCGTGTTTGGTCCCGACATCCTTGTGAGGAGCGGTGGTGATCATTTTATTGTGCGTTAGAGATCTCTGGATGCGTCTCCACTGGGCGATGGGCCTTATTTTTAAGACAACACAGAGGAATAAAGATGTTGGAGCCTCTGGGAATCCAGGGTGGGAGATGCGATAGCCCAGCCCCTCAGCAGGAATGCAGCTGGCAGGGGGGTGCCCCCTGGGCCTCGGAGGGTGGGGGTGGGGGGGTAGGGGGAAGGCCCTGCCTTTAGGGAGGCCGGTTGTCATCTCGGTCCCCGTGCGCTACCCGCCCACCGAGTGTTTCTCATTGCTCTGTCTTACGGCTGTCATGTGCAATTTCAGCAAGTAACAGCCTGTCGTGTCCCTGTCCCTGCAGGGCCCCGGATTTGACTCATGGCTCGTCTCTTTACGTGCCTCTTGGGTTTCAGCTCTCACTACTCAATGCCTTGTTCAGTTGGTGTTTATTGGTTTATACTTCTTAAACAAAGGGATTTTTCCCGGTGAGCCGCCCCCCAGGTCACTGGCAAGCGTGTGGACTTGTTATTCTGGTTGGGTGTCCGCCCTGATCCAGTCACCCCAACTGGAGGAGAAGGGCCGGGGTCGAGGGGTACAAAGCATGGGAACAGGAGGCCTGGCCACCTGGCGGGCCTGAGGGTCGGGCACCTTTCCTTGACACGAGCTGCGACTGATCAGACTTCCTGGACGTTGGCTTTACGAGGATCTACGGACTCAGAAGAAGGCCCTTTAACCCCAGAAATAGAAAGCCCTGTGGGCAGATGCTTGGGACGATGGCCCCAGGTCAGTCTACTCAGAAATGAGGCCTGGGGGGCGCCTCGGTGGCGACTTGAGTGTCCGACGGGTTTCGGCTCAGGTCGTGATGTCGCCGTGTGTGGTATGGAGCCTCCTGTTGGGCTCGGGGCTGACAGCACGGGGGCTGCTTGGGGTTCTCTCTCTCCCCCTCCCCCTACTTGTGCTCTCTATTTTTCTCTCTCTGTCTCCCAAAATAAATAAATATTAAAAAAAAAAAAAGAAATGAGGCTTATCTGGGAGTATTATCAGCAGGAAATCCCAGCTCACCCCCCTTTGGGTAGAGCCATGTGTCTGCAAATTGTGCATTTTACTTTTTGTATGCATATACATTCATGCCGAGATCAAGACCACAGCTATAGAACTAGAAGGGTCCTGACCGGCACCCCTCGCTCGGCTGCCCTGGACCCCACGTGGCCTCTATTCCTGCAGGAACACGCCCTGGTGTGCCTCCCTCGCCCCCAGTCCCAGGGACGCTCCCTCAGGCCAGCCAGTCTTCCCGGGGTCTGGTGCTGGCACGTGCTTAGTTCATATCTGTTGTGGTCAAATTGTTCGAACCTTCTCAAGTTCAATTTCTAAGGGGTCTCCAGGAAGTGAAGTGGTCTTCCAAACACCAGAAGCCGTTTTCAGAATTTCTGCAGCTGGCCATGATGGAATGGTAGGTACAGAAGCTGTGCCAGCCCTTTTCTTTTTGCCAGAAAGACCTAGAAAGCTGGAGGAAATATGTGGAACATGTGGATTAGACATCGGGACAGGAGGCTGCGTGGGAGGACAGGAACAGATAAAGTGAGTTGTCTGATCAACTCGGTTTTCCCCCTGGAGGCGGTGTCCCTGCTCCGGCGTGGAGGGCAGTGCCAGCAGCCTGGTGCCCCGTGGGACCGAGGAGCCAGAGGCTGGGCCTCGGGGATGCCGCGGGGCAGAGCACCCGAGATGGGGAGATACTCGAGAGGCTTCCTTTGAGTTTGAGTTTGCACTGAGTCTGCATCTATGCACCGAGGGGAGGTTCCCAGAGGCCAGCAGAGGGTGGTGGGCGGGAGCCTAACAGCTCCTGGAACTCAGGCCAGGCGACGAGATGAGCAGGTCTCGAGGAACCCCGGGGCCATCAATAGAGGCATGGAGGTTCATGCCTTTGTTTTTTTTTAAACTTTTAAATACTTATTTATTATTTTTGAGATAGAGACAGAGCGAGTGGAGGAAGGACAGAGAGAGAGGGAGACACAGAATCTGAAGCAGACTCCAGGCTCCGAGCTGTTAGCACAAAGCCCGATGCAGGGCTCGAACTCATGAAGTGTGGGATTGTGACTTGAGCCAAAGTCAGACGCTTAACCGACTGAGCCACCCAGGTGCCCTGAGACTCATGTCTTTGTAGGAGGGATAAATTAGCCCTGGAGGACAGGCTACTTAGATCCGCCTCAGGAAAACTTAGCAACAGACCTCAAAAGATGAACGTCACCTGAAGTCAAGAAATGCCTCCCTTGATAAATATCTAACCGGTCCATACTGTAGTTCTACAAAAATTGTTCCCAGAGGTCTTTAACCATTTTGTTCAATGGTTGGATGTATAGAAAGCTACCTAAGGAAGTTCGTCATTAGACAGGGGAAGAACCGAGTCTGAAATTGCTGGTTCTGAGACGGCAAGGCAACCAGCCTCCACTGAGCTCACCTGGGACCACCTGTCATTCACCTTGAGTGAATAAGGCAAGTAGCGATCACAGTTCCAGCTCCTTCAAAATCAAGTGTGTGTAGCAGTTAGATAGCAAGCTGGATTTTTCCTGGGAGGACCCTTTCAAATATATACTTTGTTATTTTTACATGCCTCGAATCTTTGAGATCTGATCTTTCTAGAATGTTCTTAGTGGACCACTGTTGTTTCTATCTATTTCCTCCTTAATTCTGGTCAGTGCCTGCCTTTCCCTCCTCCTGTGGCTGGTTCTGGGTGATGTTACCAGTCAGAGCACCTGCTGTGCCCACAAGCATGAACATCTGGTCAGAGTCTGGTCAGCTACAGCACTGCATGGCCCCAGCCACAGGGGCTGATCCAGGGATGGGGTCCTGAGTCTTTTATTTACTCAGTGGGCCACACACAAAAAAACCACCATCTAGAGATGTGTTTTCTGGAGCCTTTACTTTCTCCAGTCTTGATGGCTCCAATCTTCATGCTGGTAGGGAGGGGAAAAGGTAGAGCTACACTATGCTCTATTGCATCAGGGTTCTGAAGAGAAACAGAACCAATAGGACATATATATATATATAAGGAGATTTATTACAGGATAGGCTCACATGATTATGGAAACCAAGAAGTCCCATGATCTGCCGTCTGCAAGCTAAGCAACCAGGAAAGCTGTTGGTGTAATTCAGTACGAATCCAAAAGCCTGAGAACCAGGGAGCTGATGGTGTAAGTCTTGGTTGATTCCAAAAGCCTGAGAATCAGGAACTCTGGCGTGCCAGGGGAGGAGAAGGTGAATGTCTCAGCTCAAGTGAAGATAATGAAGTGGCCCTTCCTCTACCTTTTTGTTTTATTTGGGCCCTTGACAAATTGGATGATGCCCACCTGCATTGGTGGAGGCAATCAGTCTGCTGATTCAAATGCTAATTTCTTCTGGAAACACCCTCACAGACACACCCAGACGTAATGTTTTACTAGTTCTCTGGGCCTCCAGTCAAGTTGATACATAAAATTAACCATCACATGCACTATGTAAGCTTCCCACTTGACCCACGTTTCCAGGCTCCACTCCCGACCTCTGTGCCTGATGTTCCTGGATCCAGAGAGTTAATGCTTTAGTCCTTCAGATAAAAAAAACTCCAGATTCTTGTGGGGAAATGTCTGGTATTGGATCTGGAGGGAGATTTCCACACTTTTAATCAAACCCTCAGTTTTATCTTTCCACTGCACCTCACCTTTCATGCTACTGGTACATCTGATTCCTGAGCCATTGTGGGGCTCTGAAGTAGTTCTTGTACTCAGTATCTGTGAACGATAAATGCACCTTGTCAGTGTTTTCCTGAAATGACTTAGGTCATCTTCGCTGTGAAGAATAGTTTAGCTGGGTATAAAATTCCAGGTTGATGGTAATTTTTCTTTAGCATGTTGTGGATATCCCTTCAGAGTATTTTGGCATGCATTGTTCTTGATGAGAAGTTCGTTGGCAGCTTAACTGTTTTTCCTTTGTAGGAAATCTGTCTTTCTTCCTAGTAGCTTTTAAGATTTTTGCTAATTTTCATTTTATCCTATCTGGTGCTTGGTGTCCCCTGTTTATCTGAGTATTCATGGATTCAATTCTGAAAATTCTGAGCCATTACCTCATTGTTTACCATAGCGTCACACTACCTAACTGTGATTTCCTGTTTTCTAATCTTGGAATTCCCAGTAGGCACGTGCTAACTTTTCTCTATCTGGCATCTATGTCTCTCAACTTTTCTTTCATATTTCCCTTCTTTTGACATCTCTGTGTTATTTTCTTGGTCAATTCCTCACTGCTAATTTCCAATTCATAAATTACTTCTTCTATGTAGCATTTCTTCTACTCGTTGAGGTTTCAAAAACATTACATGGCCGTATTTTTTCATTTCTAGTATTTTGAATTGGTTCTTCCCTATATTCTTCAGTTTTGCATTGATTGCCTTGGTTTTTACTGACATCTGAGGGTTTCAAACATATATAATTTTATAATGTCTCTCTTGATTGCTTTATTCTTTCAACTTCTCTTGTTGACTTTTTGGCTGGTTTTCATGGCATTAGTTTTTCTAATGTGTTTTCAACGTTTATTTATTTTTGGGACAGAGAGAGACAGAGCATGAATGGGGGAGGGGCAGAGAGAGAGGGAGACACAGAATCGGAAACAGGCTCCAGGCTCTGAGCCATCAGCCCAGAGCCTGACGCGGGGCTCAAACTCACGGACCGCGAGATCGTGACCTGGCTGAAGTCGGACGCTTAACCGACTGCGCCACCCAGGCGCCCCTCTAATGTGTTTTCAAAGTTTAGTTTGTAAGTTCATCTTGAGTTGACGTTTTCTGTTTCATTTTGCTCCCCTCCTCCTTGCCACCCCCCACCCCCGGGTGGGCACTTCTGTAGCTGCCTCCTTTGGGGGATTGTAGCTGATGTGGCGGAGGTTCCGGTTGTACAGCTATTTGTCCCCTGCAGCGAACAGCTTCTTTTCAGCCTTCATTTACAGGCAGAGAAGCTCTCCGCCAGCCCCGTGGCTGCCTCAGCAGGCCCCCTGGTTCATGCAGCAACTGGCTCAGCCTGTCTAGTTGCAGAGGCCTCAGCACCCTGGCTGGGGAAGGAGTTATCTCTTGGCTGCTCTGCCTTCTCCAGTCTGGAGTCTGTGGCTTCAAATTCTGATTCCTGTTGAGAGTTCCCGTTCCCTCCTATGATCCCCCAAATCTTGGCTTGCTTTAGCGCTCAGCTCTGCCTTTCTAAAACCCCACCACTGACAGGAGTTGGGGTGGGGTGACCCTGATGAACTTGGCAGGCAGTTCCCTGACGTCACTCCCCATGCTTCCCTCCAGCTTGTCCCCTCCTAGTCCCCAACTCCACTCCTTCAGGGCTGCCTCTGTCTGCCTCCAGGCTGCTCTCTACCCATCCACTCTTCATGTTCTCAAGAGGTCCTGCCCTCGTTCAGAAAGTCAGAAATGTGGGAAGTCTCGTAGGTTCTCAGGACAAAGCCCGACCCCTTGCTGGGCTTAGTGGCTCCCTGTTCTGGTGCCCCAGCCCCACTCTCTCTCCTACCCAGTGCTTCCTTGGTTCTGGGCTCCTCCCTCCGTGGCTCCTCTGCTCTTTCTGTCCTCACGTCTGAGATTAGGTGGTCTGGCTTGCAGAGCGGCCCCCTCCTGGTGTTCCTGCAACACGTCCAAGCCATGCCACTGGGATTGACGTGCCCCATTCCCCTGAGAGTATTCGGGGGCCAGGTGTTCATTCTCCTGTCTCCAGGGTGTGGTGCGGGAGGTGCTCAGTGGCGTTTATTCAATTAATGGAAGGAGGATTAGCGTTTTGGCCTGCCCTGCCATTACACATGTGGTTTGTCAGCCCCACTGCTAGGTTAATCTGCCTCTGGCAGGGGTGGGGGTGGGAACGGGCCACGGATCAAAGTCTTAACTCAACCCGGCACCTGCCACTAGTCAAGGGGAAAAAACAGCTCCTCTCCAAAAGGGGAAAAAAGATCAAAAGAACCAAATGTATTGACGGAAAAGCCATCTCGGTGAGGAGGCCGAAGCTGAGTGCTTAGCAGTTATCACAAGAAGAAAATGAAAGTCAATACCCACCCGGAGAAAGTCAAATCTTGTGCCGCCCCCAGTGATTTCTCAATCAATGCAAACCTCTTCCCCGTTAGTCTTTCTCCCAGTAAACAGCTTTCACCCCACAGATCCTTATTCACAGATCCATTTGTCTGGGCACGCCACACTCCCTATTGTCCATAAAATACATGTGCATTCGGAGGCAGGAAAATCCAATGTTCATTCAGCATACTCTGGGGTCCTTGAATTACAAGAAAAACAATTTCCACTATGAAATAAGGATATTACTCTACAGGGTGATGTTGACTGCACCCGAGAGAACTTACCAGGGGGGAGGTGTCTTTTCTGGCTCAGATGAAGTCACACCCCCGAGAAATGGAAGGCATTTGATCAAACCTCGTCAGTGAGTCTACATGATGAAGGCCACACATTGGCCACCGTGGGGACCTCACACGCTCTCTCATAGACTGGTGCGGGGCCAGCCAGGGTGGGTGCACATTAGAGGTTGCTGCCCACTGTGCTCCTCTGTTGTCCGGGGGCTTCCAGGGCAGACAGGGTTGGCTCACAGCCACGTTGAAGGCCTCATCTGCCAGGCTCTGCTGGCCCGCTGACCCTGGAAACCCTTCCCAGGGCGCTGGAGCTCATTGTCCCATTGGGTGCATCCCTCACCCTCGAGGACAGGATTGTCACACCTCTCATCTGTCCCCATGAGGGAGCTCGCTGAGGTCAAGTGTCCTTTGCCTCAGTGTCATGCCCACGGGGGGAGGGGCAGGCAGGGAGAAGCTGACAAGACTTCTGGGGGTCTGTGGCAGAAAATAGCATCCAGGACCCTCATGGCGTGGGGGCGCCCCATGCTCTGAGCCCTTTGTGGGGTGGGCGTGGTCACCGGGGAAAAGCAGACCTGCTGGTTTAGAAGGTTTGGGAAAAGACAGTGCAGTGAACGGAGGGGAAGAAAATAGGTGACCGTTTTGGAAAGCTGGCCATTGTTTCCTCCTCTCTTGTGTCTCGTGCAGTCGCCCGAGCCCCCCACCAGGCCCCACGTCCCCACCTCCGCCCCTGCTGCATCGTCACCCAGCGTGGAGGGCGTCCCCTGCCGTGCCAGCCGTTGGGATGACGGAGCCCAGCTCCGAGCAGACGGCCAGGTGGCCGTGCTGGTCACCTTACTCTTGGGTTCTCCGACAGTTCTGCTGCCCCATGACGGAGCTGTAGTCGGGAAGGGTGGGGTCGGCAAGGATGCTGGGTGGGTGTGCCAGGATCCTCGTCCTTCTGGAAGCCACCCTACTGCTCCTTCAACCCACTGGTCCCCCCTCCTGCTGACCCGGGTGCTGCTCTGGTCTCCATAGAGGAGGTAGACACCTCCCTGGACCTCTAGGATTGGGGCTGCTTTGGAAGATTCAGGAAACTTTGTCCCTGCCCTGAGTGTGTTATTCATCATAGCCTCACTCATTTCCCTGTAGACGTGACCCGTAAATCTGCTTAGATGAGATGGGCCCATGGGCTTAATCTGGGGGGCTCTGGGTGCTGCTGGAGAGACTGATCTCCTGGAGTGGGGAGGTTTGCCCTCACTTGAAGTGACCAGGGTAACCATGCAGGGCCCCACTGTCCCTTCCCATCCTCACCAGAGTGGTTTTGTCTTGTTACCCAGGTGGACCCAGGACTGTCTCTTCTCCTGGACCCTGTCTGTATTCTGGGGCCCTGTCCGTGTCCTGGGCCCCGTCCATTGGGCCCCGTCTGTGTCCTGGGGCCCCGTCCATGTCCTGGGCCCCATCCCTGTCACAGGCCCCATCTTTTAGGCCCCATCCGTGGCCTGGGGCCCTGTTCGTGTCCTGGGTCCCCCACCCCCGTCTGTTGGGCCAGTAGTCGGAGCTACTGTTTCCAATTCTCCTTTCTCCACGAGGGGGTGGTCCCCTTGGGAAGGGGACCTGCCAGGACCTGGCAGGGAGGGGTGAGCCCTGCGGGGAACTGGGAGCAGGCGGAGGGGTGTGCAGAGAACCCAACAGGTGGGGCTGCAATGAGTCACGTCCCATTTTCTGAACGGTGCGGTGTCAATGTGAGTCACACGCAGTCAGACCCCAGGAACAGGACCCCGAGAGCGGCTCTGTTCCCCAGGTGCTCCCTGGGGGTGCGTCTGGGCCAACATCATGACTGAAAGCTGAGAGGTAGCGGCAGCTGTCCCCAGAAATGAGAGGGGTTGTTTCCCTCACCGCAGCAGGCACTGCTCCCCTGCTGTGGCCACTGCCCCAGGCCAGTGTCCCCCCACCACACCGTCAGACTTGAGGGGACAGCCAGGGGAGGCTGGGGCGTGGCTCCTGGGGGCTGGCTCCGAGACAAACGTCATCCACAGGCCTGGGATCCCACTGCTCTGACGGCTCGCCTGCCCCCTCCCCGAGGGCCGGGGTCTGTGCTGGCGTCCAGGCCTCCACCCCCCATGTCGGCTGGCGGGGACGCAGCCCGAAAAGTCACTCCAGATCCCTTTGGGGACAGCAGCTGCCTGGGCCTGAGGGCTCGCAGTTTGGATTCACGGGAAGGAAAACGGGCAGTTTCCCTCTTCCCCGAAGCCGCGTAATCTGCGCAGACATTTCCTGGAAGCGGCAGGAAGTCTCCCTTCAGGCAGATGGCCTTGTAATTACCCCCTGATTGGCGGCCGCTGGGCCTCCCCTGGGTTCCTGCCGGCTGAACAGGCAGCTGAGACCGCGCTGGCTTCCAGGAAGCCCCCTCCGCTCCTGCCGTCCACGGGGAGAAGAGACGGCGGCCCGGCTGGAATTCGCCCTGTGCAGACGGGCGCACGCGGTTTGGAACGTGTGACAGACTGAGCGAAGCTTCTCTCTCTTTTCATCCGCGGAAAGGGGGCTGCAGAGCGAAGAAACAGGGGTGTCTATCTGACCAAGCTGGGAGGGAGCCCGAGCCCAACGGCTGCGTGCCTTGACCCTCGGGGCAGGGAGACCGCCCGAGGGGCCCTGTGTCCTAGTGCTGCAGGATGTCGTGACGCAGCATCACCCAGGACGGGGGCCACAAGTGCCCTGAACCCCAAACGACCACGAAGGCCCAACAGGTCTGGTGACCCCAGCCCCCTCTTCCACGTGACCCAGCCACAGCTCTTCCCCGGGGCCTTCACGGCTGCTCTCGTGGGGCCGGGGCGAGTGTGAGCCCTCCGTCCTTGGCTTCCTCTTTGTGCCCCGGTTTCTCTAGATGCTCCACGGTCCCGGACAGAGCCTGCCCTCTGTGTCCGATCTGGGGTCTGGTACTGTCCACCGTCGCGTGGGGCTGCCCAGGCGGTGACCCGCTGACAGCCGGCTGGCTCTGCGGACATTCCTTCGGACGCCCCCAGGACTGCCAAGGGTCTGACCCTCTGGCTCTTTCTGCACACCGTCTGAGAATCGGACCCGTTCCCGGCACGGACGGGAGGGGGTGCGTTGTCCAGGGGCCGGGCCGGGGGCGTTTGGATGATTTCACCATTTTGTTAAATTCAGAGGTGTTGGGGGGACAGCCCCTTCACCCACAGACCTTCTCCCCGGGAAGTGGAGCGTTTTCCCAGAAGTTGGTTTGCATTCTGGGGGAGACGGCGCTCCCGGGGGCTGGTTCTCTACTCATTACCGCGTGGATTCCGACCGCTGCTGCTCCCACAATGTGGCCACAAATCCGAGACGCCCCCCGCTTCGTCCCAGGCCTTTGCCCTCCGTGGGGCTGGGTGGAGAGAAGCAGCTCCCCGCCCCCCCACCAGGTGAGCCCCAGGGCCCCCCGTCATCCACTCCCTGCACAGGGGGGCCAGGGCATGGAGCACACCGGCCCAGTAGAGCCCCCCTAGGAATCAAGAGGGGAACCCGAACTGTGAGACGATTGCAGAACAGAAGCACAAGCCTTGAAAAATACTTACCGACAGCAGAGATCGGAGAGCAGGAGAGATGGCCTGTCTTGCCGGCCACTTCCTCCTTGAGTGGGGAGGGGCCGTGTGCGAGCTCCTCCTGCGTCCAGGTGTGTCCCCGCCGCCCCCTTCCCCCACCTCTGTAAGGGCATCTGAAGGTGGGGCCTGACTCCAGGGAGAAAATGAGGTGATTGATTCTCACTATTTGCGGATTCAGTATTTGTGAATTCTCCTCTTCACGAAAACTTACTTGTAGCCTCAAAGTCAACACTTGGAGCCTCCAGAGTCGATCCCGGACGTCTGCGGAGAGGAGGCAAATTTGAGTCACGGATACTCACGTTCCCAGGCTGGACCGGGGGATGCTCTGCCTTTCTGTTTCAGGTCACTCTGACGAGTGTCTTTTCCAGTCTGTCTAGTCCCGTGTTGCTCGCATTTTGGTGCTTGTTGGCTGGTGATTTCGCAGTTTCAAATGGCCCCGAGCAGAGTGGAAAGTGCTGTCTTGTCCGTGCATCCGCGCTGTATACGAAACCTCGCGCCTTTACGCAGAAGCGGGCATCAAACGAGGTCACGTACAGGTGGATCGATGACAACGTGACCAGAGACTGTCAGGCACCTACCTGCTCTTCCCCCGGGAGCCACGGCTCACTCACTGTTCTCCGATTCAGCATCGGCAGCAACTTCACAGAGCGCTACTTCAGAGAATTCTAGAAAAGAGAGGGGTAGAAACCAAACTGTCGTCCAGCTGCTACAGAAGCTGGCCTGTGGGCATCGGGGGCTGGAGCCTCGGGGTAAGCTGCCGGGGGAGGGGCAGGGGACCGTTTTGCATTTGGGGTGTTTCGCGGGGAGGACGTTGTGGGTTGGTCCCCAAAGCCATTTCCGCTTTGTGCCTTGCCAGCTCCAGCTGCAGAAGCTGAAACCAATGAATTGCTTTTCTGTCCCTCTCGCTGCTCCTGGGGCTCCCGGGACTGCGCTCTGGCCCGGGAGATGTAAACCCACGTCTCCTGGGCGAGGGGCTTCAGGGGCAAGCTCTGGTTCCTTAGTACAGGGTCCCTCATCCTGGTGCCGACTCCTCCTCCTGCCCCGCGTGGAGCTGAAGGTCACGGCCCCGGCAGCCGGCTGTTTTGTGTTTCACTCTGCAAAGGGTTCTTTACAATGGTTCCCCCGGAACTGTTCCCAGACCCTCAGCGGGTGCCTGAAACCGCGGACGGCACCAAGGCCCGAATATCCTGTTTCCTTCCTCTACATGCAAACCTACGATAAATTTATTTTTGAACAAAAATTTTAACGTTTGTTTATTTCTGAGAGAGAGACAGAGCATGAGCAGGGGAGGGGCAGAGAGAGAGGGAGACACAGAATCCGAAGCGGGCTCCAGGCTCCGAGCTGTCAGCGCAGAGCCCGACGCGGGCCTCGGACCCACACACGTGAGATCGTGACCTGAGCCGAAGCCGGACGCTTCACCGACCGAGCCACCCGGGCTCCCCAGTAAGAGCCTAACAACAATAACTACGAATAAACTAGAACAACTCTAACGATATACTGTAACAACAGTGACGGGAATGTGTTCTCTCTCTCTCCCTGTCTCTCAAAACGTCTCGTCTTCCTGGGCCGTGCCCGCGTGATGAGATGGAGGGAGGCGAGTGACGGGCCGGTGATGGACCTTGGGGCGCTACGGACCCTCCGGCCTTCCTCCAGGAGGACGATCTCCCTGCTGAGCGCGGATGACAAGCCTCAGCCAAAGGGAGCCGCGGCGTTTCAGTCAGCAGCGCTCCGCAGCAGCGTGAGCCAGGTCCTGCCGCCACCCCATTTCGCAGAGGAGAAACCGGAGGCTGGGTGGCCCTGCCAGACTGTTCCGGCCACGGGATGCAAGCTTGTCTGGCTGTCTCGCGTGTCCCCGTGACTTCTGAGATCCTGGCGGCTCGGTAAAGAGGCCGCCCCTCCCGCCCCCGCCGGTGGAGCCGCGGGACGTCCGGGTGCCAGTCCCGGTTCCGCCGCCTCCCCGCTGTCCTGGCGCCTGCAGGCCGCTGGCGCTCTGGCTCCGTGAGGGGCGCAGAAGGCCTGACATCTAGAGCGGCGTCCGACACACGCGTGGGGCGCAAGAAGTATTTGTGGAATCGAAACTGGCCTCCAGCGGAGTGCGGAGTGGAGGACGGACCCAGGACGTGGTTCCAACAGACCTGGCGGGAAACGCCCTCAGCGCCGGCCGTCATCGTCCGGCGGGGGGGCCGGAGCCGGGTCTGTGGGCGAGCGTGTCCGTGGTCGCCCGAGGTGCCCGTCAGGTTTGGTCCCTGTACTTCCAGAACCTTCCTCCCACCTCTTCCTTTCCACCTGCACCGCTTTCTCTCAGTCCTGGCCAGCAGCCCTGCCCTTTGACCTGGAAGGAAACGTCACCTTCCGTCTCCCTCACAAAGCCCTGGTGGTTCAGGCCGCGGCGGGAGAGGGTCGTGTGCCCTGGCTGACAGCTGGGCCGCAGTGGGTCTCGTCCCCCCGCCCCCGGCTCGCCTCCTTCCCCGCAGCTGGAAATCCAAGGAGAGAAATGATGGGCCCCGGGGAGGGAGGGAGGGAAGAGGCTCCCTTTGAGCTCCTGAAATTTGGGGGTTTCTTCCACATTTGTGCGTTTGGATCAGGCGAGGGCTCTGTGGGCCAACGCGGCGTCACCCAGAGAGCACGGCTGGCCACGGGCCCCACGAGGACTGTCTCATGTGGCTGGTGGGGGTGAGAAGCTGTGTGCAGCTTGGGTGCCGACGGCCGATCTTCTCGGTCCCGCGTTCTGGGGGTTCCAGGCCGTCAGACTCGGGACAGCAGCCGCCTGGCATCCTTCTCAGACAGGAAGGGGATGGACGAGGGGAGGCGGGTGCTGCCGGCTTCTCCCTGATAAAGTGGGGTCCTTTTTAAAGACCTTCCCTATGAGGGAGGCGGAGGCAAGGACCGGTCCGTGTCCCTCGCGTGAGTGGGTTGAGTGACTCAGCCCTGGGACCAGCGGCGGGGAGAGAAAGGGGGCTTTGGTCACTGGGGGCGGGACGAGAGAGGCCGGAGCAAAGCGTGGGGGGCAGGAAGCGGGGGCCAGGGGAGGGGCTGGGACAGCCAGCGGCAGCAGGCACAGGGGAGGGCAAAGGAAGGAGAGGACGGTTCTCCCACGCAGTCCCGTCTCCCCAGTTCTAGGTGCCAGAAACAGCCCTCGCCTACCGTGCTGGGCCCTGTCCCCGGCCACGTGACAGCATGGGGGGTCCTCACCCGCGGGGCAGGTAGCTGCCCTCCTCCCTCTGTCCGCATCTGCCGCTGGAAACTCACCTGGCTTTGCGATGGGGCCCGGGGCGGCTGCCGGGACACGTAGGGGCTTCATCTTTTTCCTGCAAATGGAAGAGGTTCATGCAGACGCAGACCGTCACGCAAGGCCCTGTAAGCGCACACCTGAGACCCTCCCGAAAGGCGCGTCCTCTCGACTTTCGGGAACCCCTCAGAGAAATGCCCGGGCGAGGGGGTGCCGGCCGCACATGCTGCGTGGGCTCACGTCCAGGGAGCGCCGTTCACGGCCGAGGGGCTCTGGGGGACTCGGATGCGTGTTTTACCTCTGTTCCCGCTCCGAGCTTCCCGAGAGAGGGAGAGACGCGCGTACTCAGCTCGCCCCCCGAGGTTGTCACGCGGCCAGAATGGGGTCGTGTTTGTGAGGGGCTCCCCGGGGGTGGGGGGGCATGCCGGGGGGCAGCGAGGCCGCATGGAGCTGGCTGAAGGGTCAGCCTGGGGATGGGACGCGCACTCCGGATAGAAGGCGCGGCCACGACAGAAAGCCCGCGCCAGAGCAGCCCGAGTCGTGTCCCTCGCTGAGCGGTCCGGCCACGAGCGGCAGGCCCGGCTTCCCCCGCTCCTCCCCGTGAGTGCTCCCCGGGGTCGACACTACCACGCGGGAGGAACACGATGCCAGCTGGAGCTGAGCCGAGGTGCCAGGAAGGGGGAGGCTCTGTCTTCGTCGCCTCTGCGAGCAGGCCGTCCCCCTTGGGGCCTCTCGGTCCTCCCGTGACGGAAGCAAACCCTTTGGAGTGGGGTCTGGCCGGGCTCCTCGGGGGTGACACGCCCATCTCGGGACTCCAGTTCACAGACGTGCATGTAAGAACCAAAGCGGGGTTTCTGAAACTGTGGCACATCGTGTTTACGTTTAACGAATTAGCTTTCAGCACGTAGAAACTAAGTGCCCCGTGATTGTGCTTTTCAAAGTAAGATTACAGTGCTTATTAAAAACGTTACTTCATGGTGCGTGTGGCTAACGGGGTCAAGTTTAAAGGCATCAGGAGACTCTTGTCTCCCTTCGTTCCCGGTGGGAAGCTCTGAGGTTGCGTCAGGGGAGCCCCTGCCCACCCCCAGCCCTTCCCTTGGCTGAGAAAATTCTGTAGCTTACAATTCGAGGCCTCCACAGCCCTGCCCCCGGCTGGATTCTTCTGTACCAGGCAAGATGGTCTGCTCATGTCCCCCAAGAAGCAGCGTGGATAGTGTACTGGGCTGGACGGTGGCCCCAAAAGATAGGCCCACATCCTGACGGCCAGAACTATTACCTTATACAAAAGACGTAATCACGTTAAGGATCTTTTTTTAAGAAAATATTTCTTTTCTTAAAAGTCTATTTATTGAGAGAGAGAGATAGAGAGAGAGAGTGCGCAGGCATGAGCAGGGGAGCGGCAGAGAGAGAGAGAGAGAGAGAGAGGGAGAGGATCCCAAGCAGGCTCTGCACCGTCAGCACAGAGCCCGACTCGGGCTCCCATTTCACGACTGTGAGATCACGACCAGACCGGAAGCCAAGGGTCGGGTGCTCAACCGAGAGAGCCACCCAGGCGCTCCAATCACATTAAGGTTCTTGAGAGGGGGATGCCTGTGTGGCTCCGTCGGTTAAGCGTCCGACTTCGGCTCAAGTCATGATCTCACAGTTGGTGGGTTCGAGCCCCGCGTCGGGCTCTGGGCTGACAGCCCGGAGCCTAGAGCCTGCTTGGGATTGCGGGTCTCCCTCTCTCTCTGTCCCTCCCCCACTCATGTTCTGTGTCTCTCTCTCAAAAATAAATAGATGTTAAAGAGAAAGGATCTTGAGGGGAGAGGAGGAGGGGTTTATTGGATTAGTGGGTGGGCCTTAGAAAGCATCACGTGTGCCCTTATGAGAGCAAGCCCGACAGACCCACAGAGAAGAGAGAGGAGAGAGAGATGGGGTCACCGCCAGAGGCCCCCGGAAGCTAGGGGAGACAAGAAGCATCCTCCCCAGAGCCTCCAGGGGGAGCACGGCCGTGGCGAGCTCCTCGATGTCAGACTCCCGGCCTCCAGAACTGAGACAGAAGAAATTCCTTTTCTTTTTGAGCCACAAAGTTTGTAGCAATGTGTTCTCGAAGCCCTAGGAAACCGAAAGGTATTTTTGTCTTCGTGTGTTTATTGTCACTTTCATGCTTGGTCCAGCCCAGCCTCCTCCCGCCGGGCTGGGCGCAATCTCTACGGCCGGGCAGAGAGCATCTCCCCGGGTTCTCCGTGACCTCGCTCTTCCTGGGAACCCCGGCTCCTTGGCTGTCAGGCCTGCGGCCCTCAGGGCACCTGGGGACTTAGCAGCTGCTCTTACCTGGGTCCCGGCCGCAGGAGATCTGGCTGCCTCGTCCGGGGCACCGCCTGGCCGTCGGGGTTTTGAAAACTCCCCTGCAGATCCTGGCTCGCTGGTCCAAGCCCAGGCTGGTCCCGCTCCAAGTAGGGGTGCGTCCTGGTGGGCGGGTGGCCACTTAGCTGGGGGCAGAGGCGCCGAGCCGGCTTGGCCTGTGTTTAGCACAGTGAAGCTCTGCAGACAGCAAGCGTCTGTCCGGCTGGATGGAGCACACCCTGTCGACAAGGCTCTTGGCGGCCGCTAACTCCCGTGTTTTGATTTTTCTGGACTTTCTGAAACACGTTCTGAGCCACCTTGAACAGGCAAAGGTAGCAAAGATGATCCCTTTCTTCCCGGTGCCTGAACTTTAAAACCAGTCAGAGATGCTCAGGGAATGCGTCCTGTTTGCTCAGGTGCCTAACCGGAAAGACAGATAAGGGCCGAGGTCCTGGCAACATTGAACGGACCCAGGAGCAAAGCCGCAGCTCAGCAACCGGCCGTTTCTTTGTTTTGATTTAGGAGTGGAGTGGTCAGCCCAAGGACGCAGCCTCCCCGCGGGAACCTGCCTGCCTTGGCATCGGCCGTGAGCCCGGTGGCCAGCTAGACTGCAAAGCCCAGAATCACCCTCGGCGCCCTGAGGCGCCCCTGGGGGCAGAAACGGCTGCCTTGTCCCAGCAGAGAAGCCAGTGGTGACCACACACGGTATTGAGCCGCCCCCGTCCCCAGATGAAGGCACCCCGCCCCGTGTGAGGGCTGGCGGTAAAGCTCCGGTGATCAAAACAGCGCTGTGCTTGTTGGCGGGGGCATAGACACCGAGCCGTCCGGGCCCCGCTGAGCGTCGCCGACGTGCAAAGCAGTTCGAGGGGGTAAGGACAGGCTTCTCGGCACCTGGTGCGGGAGCAGCGGCATATTCGCGGGCTTGACCGAAGCCTCACACCGAACACGAAAATTAATTCCAAACGGATCGCGGGTTAAATGTGAGACATAGTGTGAAAACCTTTAGGAAAACCCCGAAAATCTTCAGGGCCTAAGGGGGAGAGTTTTCAGACTTGACCCCAGAAATCGCATCCATCAGAGGAGAAATTGAGATGGGCGCCTGGGGGGCTCAGTCGGTTGAGCGTCCAACTTCGGCCCAGTCACGCTCTGTTCGTGAGTTCAAGCCCCGAGTAGGGTTCTGTGCTGACAGCTCGGAGCCTGCTTGGGATTCTCTCTCTCTCTCGTTCTCAAAAATAAATAAACATTAAAAAAATAAAAAACAAACAAACAAACAAGCAAACGTCTGCATCGACCCCGAGGACTGAAGGCTGTGTTCGCACAAAAGCGTGCACACGATGCTTAACCGTAACGCCTAAGCACCCACACCGGAAACGACCCGATGTCCTTCACCAGGCAGCGGCCGAGCTGACCACCGTCTGTCCATCAACAGCCCCGGAGCGCCACTCCAGCGGGCGGACCGCTCCCACCGCTCATGCAGCAGCCTGTTGGGGGCTCGCAGAGCTGTCCGGGGTGAGGAGAGCCGTCTCGAAGCCCGGGGTTGGTGCACCTCCGTTTCCGTCTGTTCCGGAGGTGAGGCCATTCCAGGGAAGGGCGAGCATAGCGGCTGCCAGGGGCTTGGAGCTGGGGGGCTCCGGTGAGGCAGCACGAGGGGCCCTTGGGGTGGGACGGCGCCGTCGTCCCATGGAGCCGGCTACAGAGTGCCGGAATTGCCTAGAACCGAACTCACACACACGCATGCACGAGTGTGAGTCAGGTCGGTCTGTCACGTCTGAGCGTATCGATGTCTGTCTCTTGCCTGACCCAGAGCCTCATGTCCACACTCAGGAGGACAGAAGTGAAGGTGGGTCTTTAAGATGTACCCTCAGGCCTCGGGGCCAGGGCAAGCCTTCCTGGCCGGCGCTGTGGCCGCTGGTGCTGGTCACAAGGCAAAAGCGCCCTCACCCCGACAGCGAGTGTGGACCGGGTGTGGAGGGCCTGAAGCCTCCCCTCCGGCCGCACCGCCATCCGGCCGCTGGCAGACCCCCACACACCCACCCCTGCCAAGACGAAGCTTCCGCCCCGAGCCCACGTCACATTGCTGCGGCTTTGTCCCACGGAGACCCCGAGGCCTCAGTCCGGGGCTTCAGCCTTTGAAAGGGGAGCCAAGCCCTTATTCCTGGCAGGACAGGAGTAAACTCTGCCCTAAATAGAAACACCATTCATAGGGAAGCATTTACCATCAATGAATGAGGGAGAACGGTTACATAACCCCTGTAAAAATAGACTGACGTTTCAATGTGTTTAAAGGGCTGGAGGGGAATTCTCCGTGTAAGCTCCTTAGGAAGTAGATTGGCTTCTGTCAACGGGGATCTTAGGGGCCACTGAGGGGAACGACGATTCAGCGGGTTTCATTCTGGCCGCAGAGGACGGTGGCTGGTGGAGTGCACTCGTGAGTACGTTCCCAGCTAACCCTTTCCTGGGTGGCAGGACATCCGCTCTCACGATCCAGTCCCTCGGTCGGTCACAGCTCCGCCGTCGGTGTCGGTAACTGCTCTCTGCTGTCGGGGGTGTTTCGCGTTCTCTGTTGATCCAGAGCCCCAGCGTGCACCTGTCTATCTGCCCTCATTTGGGGATGCAGGGCAGGGAGGCGGAGGGTGAGAAGGCTGAGTAGGGGTGGAGTGACTGACGGTGGTCCAGGGAGGTGGGCTTGTGGGGCTCCAGCCTCCTACTCGCCCCTTTTGGGTGACTCCTGAGCCCCCGGCCACCTGCTCATGGTCTCATGACCTCTGCCCCCACCTGGGTTATCTAACACGGACAACCCACCAGGTGGTTTTTGACCGTCACCGCTTAGGACCGTTGGATCCTCGCGCAACTCCGCAAAGGAGCCACTGTTATTATCTCCATTTTATGGAGGGGGACACTGAGGCACAGAGAAGTTGAGTATGTCACTGCCGGTCACACCAAGCTGGGATCTGAGCCCAGAGTCTGACTCTGCCCCACACAGTGTCCCTCACCTCGGGAAGGCGGTATGTGCCCTGGGACCCTGCCTGTGACGTTGTCGCTGGAAAATCCAAACTCCTCTCCTCTCTGCTCCCACCCCCCCCCCCCCCCCCAACATGGTGCTCTGTGCTGCTCCCTCCCTGGTGTGTTTGTTTAATGCCCCACGGTGGGCGCTGGGGATGCCACGTGTGCTGGCCTGGGGCACTCACGGCCCTCCCTCCTGCCTGTGTGACGGAGGCGGGGAACTGAAATGATGTTTCCGAGCAGCAAACCCAGAGCTCACCAAGGGCGAGCAAATGTGTAAACCTCGGTACGCCAGGAAATAACGCAAAGTGCAGGGGAGATGGTGTGTGGACCATATAACACAGGATGGGAAAGGCCTCCCTGACAGTGTGATTTGAATACGGACCTGGGGGAAGTGAGGAGGCAGCCACCTGGAGGAAGAGCCATCCAGGAGAAGGGGACAGCACGTGCGAAGGCCCCGGGGCAGAGGCGTGCTTCAGTGTTCCAGGAGGGGCAGTCGGTGAGGCTGAAGGGGAGAGGTGGCCATAGAAGGTTCTGACAGCATTTGCCTCATTGCCTCCAGAGAGTTTACACCCGTGCTTACCCCCACCAATGAAAAGTTTCCTGGGGCAGACTGGGGTGGGAAGAAACAGGTTGTAAGGGGGTGTAAGGGAACTTTGGGGGTGATGGGACCGTCCTACATCTTGATTGTGGTGGTGGTTTTACGGGTTTAGACATCTGTCAGATACACAGATTTGCAGTTTGAATGGGTGTAGCTTATTGTATGCAAATTATACGTCAACTAAAAACACACAGAACAGAAAAGCTCCTAAGGGCCGTGAGCTGTGGGCAGCAGAAGCAGGTGTGGAAACCGGCCCTGGGCTTGGGCTCTGGCACAGCTGGGGACGTTTCTCTTTTCAAAATTGTTAAAATGTTTATTTAATTTTGAGAGAGAGAAAGAGAGAGAGAGCGAGAGAGAGAGAAAGCAGGGGATGGGTAGAGAGAGAGGGAGACACAGAATCCAAAGCAGGCTCCAGGCTCTGGGCTGACAGCACAGAGCCCGACGCAGGGCTTGAACTCATGAACCAAACTCTGAGCCAAATTCAGATGCTTAACCGACTGAGCCACCCAGGCACCCCCTCTGTGGGGATATTTCTAAGGAACAGAGGACTCAGCCCTTCTGTGGCAAGTGCCCCAGCACGAGGCAGGTCCCCACCAGGAGGCAGACCACCCCTTGCCTGCATTTACAGGTGGGCATTGAGGGGAGGGCCCCGGGGCTGGCATGTGGACCCCCAGGGAAGGGGCCACCTCTCCCGGGGCTCGAGCTCTGAGCTGGCGTGGAGCAGGGGCTGCTGGGAGAGAGGGTGTGCCGAATCTGGAGCCTCGACCCAGCTGGAGATCAGGGCGCTGTGGCTGGAAAGGACCGCCTTCTCCCAGAACTCGCCCCAGGGGGCACAGAAGTATAGGAGAAGGTGCCCACTCTGGGCTTCCCTGGGCGGGCGTGCCCTTCGTGGGAGGCCCACAGCTGGGAGACCGTGTGTCCCTCAAGAGCACCCCCCCCCCCCCCCCCGCAGACGGAAACACGTGCACGCTGTCACCTGCCAGGAGACGGTGAGTCAGCCCAGGAGGGACCTTTGCCAGCTCCTCGGGCCCAGGGCGCTGGGGGTGACCCTCCAGCCACCACTGTCCCCCCAAGTCCAGTTTTTAAGGCTCAGATCCCTCGGGATCGACCTGCACACCCGGTTTCACGACACACTTGTTTCCTGTTACGCGACCTAGTGAGCATTTCCTCCCGTTACGCGGCCACCACTTTAAATGGCTGAAGAATCTTCCAGCAGAGGCACCAACAGTTCACGTAAGTGACCCGTGGTACACGGTGTGCCTAAGTGTGGATCCATTCAGTGACGACGTCCGTGTGTCAGCTGCACGGCGCGTGGCTGGCCCGGGGCTGGGTCACCGACAAGAAGCAGATCCCCAGATGGGCACGTCTGTCACGAGCTGACGGGCGCCGGGAGGGAGCTGTGCGAGGTCCGACTGCACACGCGGCCCTGGCGGGACCCGGGGGTAGGTTCAGGGAAGGTGCCCGCTCGCTGGGGCCGTGCCTGGCGGGGGCCTAGAGCACGCGTGATAGCTCAGTGCCCCGGGGGCTGGAGGGCTGGCTGTGTGTGGTCCTGTCTGGGGCACACTTCTTTCTAACCATCGGCTTATTCCAGTGGCACCGAGCCCCCTTCCCCGTTCACCACTGGGTCTTTGCACCCGGCTCTGATATCCTGCTGAGATTAAAAACTCCCTAGGAGCTAAGTGGCTTGTGGCTGAGTGCTGCATACATTTGCAATGTCTAGGTACCGCTTTCCACCGTGGTGGCCATTCCGTTATATTCTGGACTCCCTACTTTGGCTTTTGCAAGGCCGCTCTCTCGACCACACTGCCATGAGCCTCTGGGAGCCGCCCACCCCCTTCCCTCCGGAGCTGAGCCCCAAACCCCTGGGGGGGGGGGCAGGCCAGCTCTCAGGAGCAGCACTGGGCCCCTTCCCGGGGGGAAGGGGTGCTTGGCTTGGCTGCAGGGGGCCAGGGAGGGAGGTGGAGCGCTGGGCCGGTTTCCCGCCGCGGGGCGGGGAGGGCCGGCCCGGAGGTCACCTTTGGTCTCCCCCTCTGTCCCCACCAGGTAGCTTCCCACTGACCGAGGGCTTTCCTTGGGGAGGGCTGTGGTGGGTGACGAGAAGGGAGAAGGACACGACGACGTACCGGCCCGTGGAGGCGGCTGCAGAGAAGAACAAAGGCCCTGGGGCTCCCGGAAGAACCCCGAGGGCGTGTCGTCTCGCCAGCACCGGCCCAGCTCCCGGGGCACCAGGAGGCGGGGATGTGCTCGAGACCGTCTCCAAGACTCTATCCTCTGACCTTGCAAGCTGGCTCTGGACAGCGGGGAAAGGTCATCGTGCAGGGACACAGGCTGACGTGACTGTAGCAGCTGGTCAGCAAAGACGGGCCTCCGGTTCCCCCCTTCGTGCACACGAGCTGCTCCCGAGCCAAGAGCTAGAGCCGAGGTCCCATCGCCTCGAATTCGGGCGTCCTCGCTGCTGGCTCTGACCCGGGGAATGCGGCGGTAAGGACGTCCTGAGGCCTCCAAGCCCGGGCCTTAAACTGGAGCCTCTGCTGCCTGCTTCTGGAACCCGGCTGCCCTCCTGTGAGGCCGGCCATGCGGCCACGAGGGGAGCCCCAGGCGGGGGAGAACCGGGGCCTCCAGCCAGCTCCAACTTGTGGCCGCGTGCGTGCACGGACCTTTCCGCCACCCCTGCCCCCCGGAATACCGGGGAGAGCAGAAGAACCCCCAGAGCAAACCACAGAGCTGCGAAGCATAGCGCGTGGTTGGTTTTTATTCTAAGTCACTGGGTTTGGGGGTCATTCGTCGTTGAGCAGTAGATAATGAAACGGAAGTGGATATGGCAAGGTTCTTAAAAACGTAACGTCACATAGGAGGTCAAGTTTGGCTAACGAGGCCCACGTATACGGGGCATTTGCCCGGTTTCCAGAAATGATTGGACCAGGGTCTAAAGCTCTGGGTGCCGACACTTCCCCCGGCTATTAAGGCAGCGATTCATTTGCTGAGTCCGCGCCACGTTCACAGAAACCGTACCTGGAGAGGACACGGTGGTCCTGGTGCCCTCCCCTTGGAGCGTGGCCGATTCCCGCCAGCCTCTCTCTGACCCGTGTGTAGCCCAGAGGAAGATGCTTCCGGATGCCCTGGGAGGGTCTTCCATAACCTCAGGCAGGTTGAGGGCGAGCACGTTTTCCGGTGTTGGCCTTGGGGGTTAGGGTCATCCTTCCTCTCCCGGTCAGGCGGCCGCACCGGCGGTGGGGTGACGGGAAGCCGGGACTTCCTTGCCGGCCCTGGTCCGGAGGCGGGCGACGTCCTCCCGGCGCGTCCCGTCGCGTCGCGGTTTCCAGCTGTCCTCCGCGCAGGGTCCTCCCAGGGAGGGCGCACGCCCAGGCCGGGAGCCACGGCATTCGCACAAAAAGACTCATCTCGCGATCCTGAGTGTCAAACTCTGAGAGGCTCCGTTTTCTGCAGAAGACGCCTCCCACTAGTGGACTTGCCTGCCCCCCGAAGGCGCTTTTCGAAGCCGGCTCCCCTGCCCCGCAGCTCCCTGCCCGCTCCCGGCTCCCAAGCAGCAACCAGGCGAGCCGTGCCTTTCTCTGATCTCCAAAGGCGAGGAGGGGGCGGATCCACACGCCGGGTGCAGAGAGAGAGAGAGGGAGAGAGGGAGAGGGAGAGGGAGACATCTGGCTTCTGTCCCCTCGCTTTCATGCATGACCGAGTTTTCCGGCTCACCCGCCACCCAGCCGTCCTCCCCCGACACCGGCCTGCCCTTCTGCCAGGGTCCTCGCTGCCGTCGGCCCACGGGAGCCGAGGGGCCCGCCTCCTGTCCACCTTGCTCCTGCTCGGGAGCGCGTGACAAGAGCGGCCTGGTGACGGCAGTGCCCCGGAGAGCGGTCGGGGGCTCCGGTGCACTTCTGTGCGTGTTGTCTCCCGGAACCCCGACCACGCCAGCTGGGCCAGTGCTGCAGCCACTGCTCCCAGCGTTTAGGAAGCGTGCAGGGAGGTTGTGAAACGCGCCACGGCACAAGGCCACACAACCTGAAGGTGGCCGTGGCCCTGAAGCACAGCAGCCACGGGGGGGCGGCTCGGCTGTGAGCTGGGCGACCTGTCTGGCCTCCTCACCCTGCCTCGGGGACTCGGGACGTCCTCACGGGCCGCGTGAGTGTCCAGGGGGCCGGGGGCTGCCGAGACCGCCAGAGCCTCTGCCAGGACGGGGCAAATTCACCCTTGCTGGTGGCGTGGGCAGCGTCCACGTTTCCACGGCACGCTCTCCCTCGTCCTCCCACCGAGAGAGCACTGTCGTTCGGTGCCCACCCCCTGGGCCCCCGAGAAGTGGACGCAGGAGCGAGAAAGTGCGGTCCCAGGAGCTGTTGTGAACGTGTCCGCGGAGCCCCCAGGACCCTACCCTGGGCTTTTTCCGGGGCCCAGGGGCCCTGGGGTTAGGAGTGAGTGTGGGGACCCTGCCGTTAAATGAGGTTGCTCGACCTGCTGGTCCTGGGGTCCCAGGCCTTGCCGGACACGGGCAAGGCCAACAGGCTGCCGCTGGAGGCTGGGCGTGGACCCTCCCTGTGAGCAGCGGGCCCTTGGGAAGCCGTGCAGGGCAGTGGTGACCGGCCACACGGCCGCTTCTAGAATCTAGTTGTGAGGTCGATGACGCCGTGGGGGTCGTTTTCTGGAGAAGAGGTGCTTCGGGTCAGCCCCGCCGTGTTCAAGGGGCGTGCCTGAGTCTTCCTGGCCCTCAACCCTGCTCCTACCCCACAGAGGGGGGCTTTCACCAGAAGCCACCAAGCCCACCTCCTCTGTGGCTCTGAGAGGTGAGCCCGTTAGGAATGGGTCTTGGGAACAGTCTTCTCCACCTCCCTAGGCCGTCCACGTAGGGCCCGTGGGTAGGAGACGCCACAGCCCTGGGCTACCTGGGCCGCCCACTGTCCCCCACCACCTGAGGCTTCCAGACCTGTCCAGGGGGTTCCAACAAGTCCTCTTGTCCCAGCGACAGTGGCCAGAGGGGTTTCACTCCTTCACTCCTTCATTCCTGCCCTGCCAGCCTCCGGGGAGGCCCCAACTGCAAAGCTGGAGGGTGGTGGGTCTGGGAATTAAGCCCAGGTTCCAGTTGTTCCCCCAAGACCCAGGTTTGTTGGGAGTGAAGCGGCCCCGCTGGGAGGGTGTCTGCCTGGTGTGAGGGCAGGCGCAAGGGCAGCCCGCCTGTGCATCTGAGGCACAGGACGGTGACAACCAATGTGATTCAGGATGTGGCCACTTGGGGCGCATGTGTCCATGTTCTCTGTCATTTGGTGCTGAGGACAAGCTGTGCATATCCACAGGTACCATTTTCTGCAGTGGGCAAGCTTCCTGGTGTGGCTGGGTCCTCGGATGCAGACATCACTGTGACTTAGGAGATTCGAGTGACGGACGCTGGCCGGTCATGCCAAAAACCATGGGATGTGTTTAATAGCCCCTCTTCCTTCTGAGTTTTCTCCCCAGCCCTCCCTTAAAAAAATGTTTTTTTTGTAATCAACTGTTTTTTAGAGAAGCTTTGTGTTCACAGAACAATTGAGGGGACGGCGTGGAGAGTTCCCGTGTCCCCCTGCCCACACACAAGCTCAGTCTCTCCCACTGTCAACTCCCACCAGAGCGGTGCCTTTGTCACAGTAGATGAACCTGAGCCAACACATTGCCATACTCCAAAGTCTGCAGTTTGCATCCCGTCCCCTCGTGGTGTCGTGCGTTGCGTGGGTTTGGGAGAACGTGTGATGTCATGTGTCCACGGCGATGGTATCATACAGAGTAGCTTCACTGCCTTAAAAGTCCTCTATGCTAGGGGCGCCTGGGTGGCGCAGTCGGTTAAGTGTCCGACTTCAGCCAGGTCACGATCTCGCGGTCCGGGAGTTCGAGCCCCGCGTCAGGCTCTGGGCTGATGGCTCGGAGTCTGGAGCGTGCTTCCGATTCTGTGTCTCCCTCTCTCTCTGTCCCTCCCCCGTTCATGCTCTGTCTCTCTCTGTCCCAAAAATAAATAAAAAACGTTGAAAAAAAATTTAAAAATAAAAAAATAAATAAAAAAAAGTCCTCTATGCTGTTCATCCCTTGCTTGTCTTTGAAAGAATTTTTTTTAATGTTTATTTATTTTTGAGAGCGACAGAGTGCGAGCAGGGGAGGGGCAGAGAGAGAGGGAGACACAGAATCCGAAGCAGGCTCCAGGCTCCGAGCTGTCAGTCCAGAGCCCGTCGTGGGTCTCGAACCCATGAACCGTGAGATCGTGACCTGAGCCGAAGTCGGATGCTCAACCGACTGAGCCACCCAGGCGCCCCTGAGCCTCTGACTCTTGAGCTCAGGTCATGATCTCATGGTGTGAGCACAGCCTCTGTGCTGACAGCTCAGAGCCTGCTTGGGGTTCTCTCTCCCCCTCTCTCTGTTCCTCCCTTGCTTGCATTCTCTCTCTCTTTTTCAAAATAAATAAATAAGCATTTAAAAAATGTCCACGGTTTTGATGTCGCCGAATGTATCAGTCTTTTACACGAATGGTTCTTGGTGTCTTATCTGGGAGGTCCTGTCTCGCCGCAGGGTCACCTGGATACTCACGTCTTCTTCTAGAGGTTTTACACTTTGACTTTCTATGTTTCATTTCCTAGTCCGTCTGGAGTGGCTTCCCGTGTGCGGTGTGAAGAAAGCATCTAGTTGTCTGTCGTGTGTACCGAGTGCCTCCCCAGGCACCTGTCACGCCACTTCCTGTGGTTAACATCCATTGACAGGTGGGGGCGTCTTTCTGCGCTCACTGGTCAGTCTGTCTGTCGCTGAGCCGATACCCCACTTTATGACGATTTCAGCTTTGCTATCAGACTTTCCGGCGGGTGTGATGATGCCCCCTCCCTTTTTCCTTCTTCAGAAGGGTCTGGGCTGTTCTTTAATACTTGAGTCGCAGAGCGCCTGGGTGGCTCAGTCGGTTAGGCGCCTGGCCTCGGCTCAGGTCATGATGCTCACGGTCCGTGAGTTCGAGCCCCGCGTCGGGCTCTGTGCTGACGGCGTGGGAGCCTGCTGCGGATCCTCTCTCTCCCTCCCTCTGCCCCTTGTCTGCGCTCTCCCTCTCAAAAATAAACCTTAAAAAAAAAACAGAATAAAACTTGAGTTGTAACTTACACACGGCGAAGTGCACAGACCTCGAGTGTAATTTCCAATTTGTTTTTGTAAGTGTGTGCCCTTGGCCGAGCCGCCAGCACTGCGTCACACGCCCTTCCATCCTGGTGGCACAGAGCGCCCTTCAGGTCGGGCTGCGACACCGGCTCAGAGCCCCGCCTTTCTAAGCACACAGTCGGCATTTCGGGCTCAGACAGCCCACGTCCTGAGCGACGTCATTAGCACAGACTGTCAGATGCAGCCTCAGCTCCTCAAGGGGCCTGGATCCGGGCTGTTGGGACCATTTCAGCCCCCCGCTGCCCTCGGAGTTCCCGGAGGACCCCCCAAATGCCGCCTGAGGTCGGAGGACTCCATCAGCCATGGGGGTGGAGGGCACGGCCTGTTGGCAGGGACACCCACCCTGCCCCCGCCCGCGGCCCTCCCTGCGCCGTCGCATCCATGGCCCGTGCTTCCTGTGTCCGAACTGACTGCGAGAGTCGCCGAACTGCATTTTCTGTATTCAGGAGCGGGGGTGGGGGTTCAAAGAGTGTGATGGGCTGGAACCGGTCCCAATAATCCCGAAACGTCGCGTCCCATTCCCCTGTCTCTGCCTCCCGCGTTCACCATCCCCGCCGAGCACCCCTTGGAGAGGCCCTGCTAAGTGGCCAGCAAACGGATTCCTGCAGGTGTCCCTTCCCACGGTGGCCATCACCGGCCACAGCCTCCTGTGCTGCTCTGGAAGACAGCCTTCGGGGTTCATTCCGCCAAAGCCCTGGCGGCAGGCCTCTCCTTTGGGCTCTCACACCTCCTCTGTCCTGGGCCTTGGGCCTGGGTCATGACTTCCAGGAGGTGCCTTGGGGTGGGGCTCAAAGGGTGGCCTGCACCCAGACCTTCGCTCAGGACTCCGGCAGAGGTGTGGGTGGGGCTCCAACCTCTGTACGTGCCCCCTGTCTCCCTCCGCCTGGATGGCAGCCCGCTCCCGAGCCGGCTCTGGACGTCGTGGCTGAGGGGACGGGACTGAGAGACTGAGCCACCGGGAGAAGCTGGCCCAGCTCCCGCCACATGCCTGCTCAGTGACCCCAGCCTTCCTTGCCGAAGCTGAGCGCACATGGCGCTCAGACGTGCGGGAGGAAGGGCCGCGGGAGGAGGGGAGAGGCAGCGGGAGCCCTGTGCATGGGCTCTGGGCTTCTCACCGTGATCTCCGGGCTGGCCCGACTGCTCCTTAGGAACCTGGTCTTGGCCAGCCACCAAGGGGGTAGAAATCCCCCCCCCCCCCCGGGAGTTTTGGGAAAACTGGCAGCTCTTTTTGGAAAAGCACAAGAAATGAGCTTTGGCAGATTTAGAATGGGAGAGTTCTGGTTCCACGGGGCCACATCTGATCGGTGGAACTGGGACCCCCGGGGCTGCGCCCAGAGGGGCTTTGAGGCCGCTGCCCAAAAGCTGCGGGGTTGAAGGGGGCCAGGCCGCTACCCACAGCTGTGCACAGGTCGGCCAGCCGCAGAGGGCCGGGCAGGTGCAAGACAGCCTGTCTTTGGGAAGAAGCGGGCACAGACACACACACGCTCCCCCATGCACACACGCTCACCATGACCGCCACGGAGCAGTGCACGGCAATGCACACACCCCGTTTCAGACCGCTCCCGGCCCTGTGTGGGCTGCAGCCAACCGTGCAGGGAAAGCAGGCTTACCGAGGCGGCACCCTGCGCCCCCCGCTGGGAGGGCAACGGCAACAGGTTGTTCTGCCTCGCCTCCAGCTCTGGCCCAGGCCTCCCGCCTCTCCCGAGGCGAGCAGTGAGGAGGGCGCTCGGTGCCCAGGCCCGCCCGCGGCTCCCACATTCTGCGGGCACTGGGGCTGAGGCCGTGCGTGGTGCGAGGCCGCCCCTTCTGTTTCCCAGGTGCTGGGCTCCGTCCTGGTGACCGCGGGCTCCTCCCCAGGCTCAGGGCCCCCGCGGCCAGAGTCCGGACACAGGACCCTTGGGCTGACGCGCCCCAGAAGCCTGGCCCCCTTCCAACGGTGGCCGGGGAAGCAAGCCAGCCTGGCCGGGCCCCTTTCCTTCCTCCTCAAGCTTGCATCCTGGGGACCCTGACGCTGCACCCACTTAAGCTCTGTTTATTATTGTTTTAAAAAGTACTTCTTTCCCACAATTCTATTGCGCTGGAAGGAGTTTTTACTTAAACTCTTGAAATATATTTACTTTTGGCCCAAGGTCAGGTGGATGACGGTTTCACAAGGAAAGTGGGATCCCGGAGCCCTGAGTCACTGGGAATCAGGCCTTCTGGGACGTTTACACACACACACACACACACACACACCGCTGGGCATGCGAGGCGGTGACAGCCCGCGGGGAGGCGGCCAGGAGGGCTGAGCCGCAGCCCACGGCCCATCTGCTTCGAACTGTCGGGGAGCCAACAGGCGCGCCTGTGACGCTGCCTGCGTGTGGGGCACGGGCATGTGGTGACGGGATATTCAGACCAAACTGTCACGGAGCTGACAGCCTGGAAACACGTTCTTAAAAAAAAAAATGAGAGAGAAGTTTATTATTCTCTCCTATCAAAGAAACGTGGAAGCAGGCCGCCTGGTGTGGCGTTCAAGGATGTTGGGGCTGGCTTGTGCTGTCCGGCTGCTACCCCGTCCTGGTTCACCATTTGGGTGTCACCTTAAGGTCCAAAACGGCTTCGGGGTCCCAGACATTCAAAGTCCAGGCACACGTGGCTGAGCCTTTGGGGGCCGGGGCCGAGTCACCCTCCTTGGACGGCGGTCCGCTTACCTCCTCGTTCACTGGTTCCATATGCCCTTGGCCGCCAGACATGCGGGCTCAGGGCCTGGGCGCGAGGCTTGCAACGGGCAGCTGAGGGTTGGCAGGGAGGGAGCATTCGGCAGTAGGACGGGGGGTAGGTTTGCATATCACCCTATCTTCCCCAGAGACAGGCATTTGTCGACCGCCTTCCACCTCCCTGAAGCTTTGTATGCTTTCCTATGTCCTGGAGGGCTGCCGGAACCATCCCATTGTGCAGGTGCAGAAACTGAGGCCCCGGGAGCCTGTGGGATCTCGCGGCTGGTGAGGCAGGGAAGGGGCCAGGAGAGCTGCGTGGCTGGCCGGGTGCAGGCGACCGGGGGGGCTTGACCCTTTCCTTAGGGGAGACAGGGCTGGCCCCTGAGGCTGCCCAAGACCAAGTCCCTTCCTGGCCCCGCCTCCCCGACCCCTCACACATCCGGGGGGCTGCGAGCCTGCTCCCGCAGAGCTCTTTCAACGGGAGAAACGCCAGCACGTCCTGCATTCCCGTTCAGAGGCCCGGCTGTCCCCAAGGAGAGGAGAGGCCCACGGCGTGCGTCCCACAGGAAGCTCGTCCCCGTCACTGCCCTGCGGATGTGCATTCCAGAGGCCCCTTGGAGCACTGCCTTGGATGTCCCGGGCCGGGCTGCCTTCGCACAAGGGCCCCGTGGCCCTCTCACGCTACGTGCCTGCCCGGGTGTGCACATGCCCGGCCGCGTGTGGGCGTGCGCCTGGGGGCCCTGAGTGCAGGAGCGGCGCTGTGTGGACTTGTCATCTGAAGCAAACCAGCAGGCAGAGACAGCGGCGGGGGGGGGGGGGGGCCTGCCCAGTGTGGGCTGCACGCTGCTGCTGTTTTTAGCCTGACAACCTGTACGTGCGGAAGCTGGGAGAGGCGCTAAAGGTGCCGTCCCCTCGCACTGAACAGAGCCCCCCCGACGTCTGCGGCACAGCACCCTCCCTCGGAGTGGGGCGGCCGGGGGTGGGGGGACGGGGGCCACCCCCCAGGAAAGCCTGTCACTCGGCATCGGGCTTTCGGACTTGGGGCATGTTACGGCAGACCGATACGGCGAGTGAATTTGCCTGCCTTTTCTGTCTTAAGAGGACTCGTTAGGAAGGGAACAGGATTTTGTCTCTGGGGAAGCAAAAGCCAACACAGGGAGAGCTGGAGAATGCCCTGGACTTCACCTGGAGCACTTCTTATAATGTGGGCGGTCCTCAGCCTGACACAGCCCCTATGGAACAGACCCCAAGGGCTGGGGCTCCGAAGAGCCTTCCAGCGCTCTCGGTGGACGTGGGGCCTCGAGGGCGGGTGACCTGAACACAGGCCCGTCCGTCAGCTGCCATCACAATAACGCTGCATAAGAGCATATGCTGGAGTAGAGTCGGGTCCAGGGACAGACTCCTCCCTGGAGGTGACCCACACGGCTGGGGCAGAGCTCTGGCTCCTGGCTTGGCCCAGCTCCCGGGTCCCCCTCACTGGGAGATGGACTCTGCACTGGCGGGAAGAGCCTTCCAGCAGGTGCCTGCTTTGGGGGCGTTCCTCACCCAGTTCTGGTTCCATCTCTGAACAACTGATGAGGTGAGTCACTTATTTGCGTGATGGATTTGGGGATTTGACCGCACCCGGACTCTCACTCCACCAGAAATGCCTGTGCCCCGGCAGCTCACGCCTCCTGGAGCCTTTCCCGCGCAAACACGGGCCGGCCCCGGCCCCGGGGGCTGGCGAGGGCGGTGCATCTCCGGCCGCTTCTGCGGGTTGGTGGAAGTGAATGCCCCTTGACGTTGTCCCTTTTCCCTCTCAGGCCAGCTGCCGAGGCCTGCTCACACCTGCAGCCTCGGCAGACCTACCCCGTGTAGCGGCCGAGCATGCCTGCCCGAGCATGCCTGCCAGCCCGCCAGGGCCACCGGCCCCCCGGGTCCCTCCCCTGAGCCCACCCGGCACTTCTCTGGCAGCTGGGAGCCTCTCCTCACAGACGCACGACAGTCTGCCTGGGTCTTAGTGCCTGTAGCTTGCTGGTCGTGGCCTCGCCCCAAACCTACCATCTCCGCAGTGGTGACGGGACCTGCCCGACCTCTGTGGCCCACGCTCAAACCAGGCATTGGAGGAGCTGGGTAACCTGTGTGTGTGTGTGTGTGTGTGTGTGAGTGCGCGCGTGCATATATGTCCTATGTGCATTCACATATATGTGCTTGTGTTTCTCTCTTATTGACCCCCAAATGTACATTACTGTATCTGACCTCATTTTGATCATTTTTTTGCAGCAATATTTTGTTGAGACCATTGTTTCCAGCAGTCAATTATAATTTGCACGGGTGTGACATTTCCCGAAACTGGTGTTCCCTGGCTGGTCAGTTTGGGAAACTGGCCAACCTTTGAGGAGTCAAATTATGATTTTTACAGGCTGCCTGTCATTCCTGACCCCCACACTCCCCCAAACAGGGGAGCATTTTATCTGGAGAATTCTTTTCTTTTTTTTTTTTATTAAAAAATTTTTTAAAAATGTTTATTTATCTTTGAGAGAGAGTGAGAGAGACATAGTGTGAGTGGGGGGAGGGGCAGAGAGAGAGGGAGACCCAGAATCCGAAGCAGGCTCCGGGCTCCGAGCTGTCAGCACAGAGCCTGATGTGGGGCTTGAACCCGTGAACTGAGAGATCATGCCCTGAGCCGAAGCTGGATGCTTAACGGACGGAGCCACCCAGGCGCCCCTGGAGAATCCTTTTCTTTTTAAATGTTTCTTTATTTATTTTGAGGGAGAGAGAACACGTGTCCATGCAGGTGCATGTGTGCATGAGCTAGACGGGGAGGGGCAGAGAGGGAGAGAGACTCAATCCCAAGCAGGCTCCACACTCAGCACAGGGCCCGACACAGGACTCCATCCCACGAACCGGGAGATCGTGACCTGAGCCGAAATCAAGAGTCGGACGCTCAGCCGGCTGAGGCACCCAGGTGCCCCTGGAGCATTCTGAAACTCTTCTTGAGGTTTCTATCAACACTGTTGGGGTGGGGGGTCCCAGAAACCAGGCTGGAAGGCCTGGGGCTGTGTGAGCGACGCAGGAGTGAAACACAGAGCAGCCCGTCTGGGGCACTCCTGCACATGCCTTTGGCTCCTGCTTCTGTGTGTTGGGATCAGATGCACGGGGCAGGCCCGGCTCATGGTTTGCAATCGTTAGTCCTTCCCCTGGCTCACCAGGAGTGAGCCCCAGCACTCACAGTCAGTGTCTCGCGGGCAGTCTGTTTGGAACAGCGTTGCAGAGATGTGTCAGTTATTCGCGTCATGGGCAAAATCGTTATTGAACAGACGGCAGCAGCCTGACCTTCAGTTGGAAAAACTGACTCAATACCCACCGCTTCATGTCTCTCTCTATAAATGGGGATTCGGAGATTTCCCGCCCCAAAGGGCATGTGAGGATCGCACAGACTGACGTGTGCCAAGCTTTGACACGATAGAGCCAAGAAGGGTCCGTAGGCTGAGTTGGGCCTCCTCCAAATCATACGGTGAAGCCCTGACCTCCAGCCTCCGAATGTGGCAGTAGGGCCTTTACAGAGGTGACAAAGATACAACGAGGTCATCGGTCGAAGGTACAATCCGACCTGGTTGGTGTTCTTACAAGAATTCGGGACAGACATACACAGAGAGAGACCATGTGAAGACACGGGTAAAGCCAACATCCACCCACCCGAGAGAGAGGTCTCAGGAGGAAGCAGCCCTGCTCACGCCAGGATCTCGGACCTCCAGCCTCTAGCAATGGGAGGCAATGAGTTTCTCTCACTTAAGACACCCGGCCTGCGGGGCTCTGTTCTGGCAGCCTCAGGGCACTGATACTCAGGTGCTCAGAAAGAATGTGTTGCTACCAGTGGGTTTTCTCAGGGGGCTTTCTGGCGTTTTAAAGTGTGGCACTCCATTTCTTAAGGGCACCTGAGATGCTTAGAACTTTTCCTATGTGTTTTTAAAAATGTATTTTAGGAAAGTAAGTATTAGCACGTTTTGCCGCTCTTGAGAAATACAGCGGTATCTGTTTTAAAAATACACGTGTGGTTCTGTTCCATGGAGCCCCGGATATCACCGGTCCACACCATCACCCCAGAGCTGCGGGGTCAGCAGACTCCTGGTGAGTCTCAGTGGTCAGAGATCCAGGGTCAGGGGATGTCCCAGGGTCCTGCTTCCAGTTGCCCCGTGTGTCACTGGTTGGCTTGTTTCGGGGACAGAATTAATCTGGTGCCACTGTCAGTGGATTTTACTTGGATTTGTGTAGAAGTCAGTTACTAAGTGCTACCATGGATGACATGTTTCGGGGCCTTAAGGGCGAGGGCAGACAAAGGGGCGTGTTCTTTCCCACCAGTGTGTGTGGTCCGTGGCTGCTGTCTTTGTCTGTGACTCTGCGATGTCCACATGGCCTGGTCACTTAAGTCCCCTGGCCCAGGAGCCCCTAGAGAAACCGTGTGCCTTTTCCATCAGCTGCTGAGTGGAAAGAGGGGGTGTCCCTGCTCTTGGGAGCAGTGAAGGGGATGCCCTGGCCATGCGGTTGCTTGAGAAGAGTCTGCAAAAGGCATCAGAGTACTCATGGGCCCTGCCACCCTCTGTACAGTGCCCTGGCCTCTGTGTGGGGCCCTGGCCGCTCCGCAGAGCCCTACCCTCTGTATGGGGTCTCGCCCTCTGCGCTGAGTCTCCCAGACTCTGCAGAGCCCCGCCCCCCCGTGGAGCCCCGCCCCCTCCGCCAAACCGTGGCCCCTGTGCTGAGCCCCGCCCCCCGCACGGAGCCACGCCCCTCCGCCGAGCCACGCCCTTTGCGCGGAGCCACGCCTCCTCATCAGACCCCCGCCCACTGCGCAGAGCCTGGTCCTGTGCACGGAGTCCTGCCTCCCTCGGTGGAGTCCCGCCCCCTCCTTGGAGCCCCCTCCCTGCACCTGGCCCCACCCCTTTCGCGGAGCCCCGCCCCCCCGCCCCAGCAGGAGAGGGGGGTCCCTGGCTGCAGGGCCGGCTACTCCCAGGGCCTTGCCAGTCTTCTGCACGCATGCAGTGTGGCCACGTGGGGGTGGGGGGGGCCCGGACCAAGGAGGGGCCCCGTAGCTAAGAGGGGGAAGAGAAAGGGCAGTGGGAGTAATGGCCTAGCCCACACCTCTACTGGAACTCGGAAGCTGGGGCTGCACTCCCTTTGGCAACTAAAAAGCCAGAGGATGCTGCAGAAGTGTCTGAGAACAACTCTCCTCGCATTGCATTGCTGCTGGCAGGCTTTGCGAAGAATCAGGAAAGATAAGCCACGAACAATGAAGCGATGACGTAAAACAGGGTCATTTGTACAAATTCTGGCAAAGGGCCCATTGGTGAGGTGCATGTGCCCAGATGAGTGCACGCCGCTGATTCTGGCTAAGTGGAGGACAAGGCCGGTCGCATTAGTAAAAGTCTGAATTATGGAAAGTTAATGTCGGGCTTCCGGGGTGTCTGCTACGTCACCGTGAGCAGCGGCTTTCTCCCGCAGCAGGTCCCCGGGTTTGCGTCTGGCGCCTCAGCCGCCATCGAGTACCTGTTCCCAAGGAGCTGTAGAAAACATGTTCTCAGGAATGTTGTCTCTTTCGGTTGTCTGTGTCCCTAGCTTGGCAGATGGGTGTGAAGGGGAGGAGTTACAGGTGTGTGGCCCTTGGAGCCTCACAGGGCATCTCCCCCGTGTGCCCTGTGGCTGCCACCGGCATACGTTCTGTCGTCTAGGCTCTTCCGTGAGGGATCCTCCCTCTGCCGTCCACACGGCCCGTGGCCAGCACCGACCACAAGCCGCCACGTCCTTGCCAAGGGTGCTGCCTGTGGCCTTAGGGCTGTAGGGTATGGGCGGTGTGGGTCACCTGTGGGCCCCTCTGGCCTCACCCCTGCTACTGGTTGCAGTTCTCACAGGACAAAGCTGTGGGTGTTCTGGGCACTCTGAAGTTGGGCGAAAGCTGTTGGCCTCCCACCCCTTTCTAGGCGCAGAGGGGCCCCCCGGAGTGACAGAGACAGTTCTGTGCCGGGCCGACAGGGAGCGGGGCTTGCGGGGACCGGGATGGACTTCTTAGGCCTGCAAGGACTTCAGCGGAGGCTCATTCGTTCATCCGCTCACTCGCTTGTCCCTTCAAGAAACCGTCTGGAGGCCTGCCGTGTGCCTGGTGCCGGGGCTATGCCAGGGACTGCCACTGTCTCCGACCTCATGGGACCCAGGTCCCAGCAAGGGAGACCGCCAGCCAGCACACACAGTCAAGTAGGAACGGCGGGCCAGCGCAGGGCGGAGGACGGCGACGGACGAGGGTGGGGTGTGGCATTTCTGGGTCGGGGGACAGGGGCCCCGGGGACGGGGGACACTTCTGGGTCTGAGAGAGACAGAGCGATGTGGTGCTCTGGGACTCCCTCTGAGCGGAGGGCCGAACGGGTGTCCAGTGGGACGTGAGCTGGGTCAGCGGGGCTGCAGGCCCGTGAGTGAGGGCGAGGCCAGGTGGCAGGGCAGACCCCATGTGGCCCAGAAGCCTCACGGAGCGGGTCTGGCCTCTGCTGGGGGGGGGGGGGTGGCGCTCAGCTCCACTGAGCAGACTGGACTCCCGTTTGCAAGCGTGGAATGTGGGTGGGGGTCCCGGTGCGGGTGTGGGGAAGGACCCGCCGGGGCACGAGGCTCTGCCGGGAGCTGGGGCACCTTCCACCCCTCCCCCAAGCCCCAAGGACACCCTGTGCCTGCTGGTGGCAGCTCTCTCCAGGCAAGAGGAAGAGAGTGTCCCCCCCCACCCCCGCCGGGCTCTCCCTCCCACCTCCTGAGTGGATATTCTTACTCTCCTCCCTCCATCCGCCTGCTCTCGATGACGCACACAGACTCCAGCAGCCGTCATGACTCTCCACTCACATCCGTTGTCATTGTCGCGCTGTGGAGCTCCTGCCGAGGTCCCGGGCTCCTCGCGTTATCCCTCCTTTCCCTCCCAGGGAGTCCTGTCCCCTTTCTGGACCACTGTGGCGGTGGGGGGGGCGGGTGTGGAGGGGGCAGGAGATGCTGAAAAAGCCCAGCCCCCACCTCCCTTCAGAAGAAAAGAAACTCAGTGTCCATTTGGGCAGGAAGCCCGCAGCCCCAGAAGGAGAGCTAGGGGGCTTTGCTGTGCTGGGAGGGTTCTGGTGCTCAGGGGACTGGACACGTCTGCCCCTCCTGTCCCCTCCCCTCACCCAGAGTCCCGCAGCCCGTCCTTGCTAAGAATCCGGGAGTCTCCTCTGGTCCTGACGTGCACAATTTTACTCCAGGTCCCCAGTGACAAGTGCCAGGGTCAACGGCTGTGACTTCCGCTGGGATCCCAGAGCTGGCAGGGAAGGAAGGCAGCTCATCACAAACACGGGTACGCAAGCGATGTCTCCCCAACTCCTTTAAGTACAGGGAATGCTGAGGCCCAGCTTTGGTGGTGCCCCAGGTAGGAGTGGGGGCGGGGGAGAGGGGAAGGGCAGGCGAGCCTCCCTGTGTCTATAAGGTGGCCGCCTCCTCCAGCTGCCCACCTGGACCACTACACAACACATGCAGACCCGTGCCTGAGAGTCACTCCTGGCCCCATGGACGCCCCAGGGCACCTGGTCGGGGTGAGGGAGGTGTCTCAACCCATCCAGGGTGGGTTGGTGTCTCACAGAGAGGAGGGAGGGTCACCAGGGTAGGAAGGGTCAGAGAAGGCCCCCCTGGGCAGTGACCCTTAAAAGGATCTCGGGTGAATTCTCATGGCTGACCGGCAGGAAGAGGGAGAACTCATCACTTAGGACAGAGCTGTCCCAGCCCCAGGCGAGGGGCCCTGGGGTCCAGCCCCAGGGTGGTGCGGGCTCGGTCAGGTCTCCATGTGTGAGCGGATGGGTGCTCCAAGCTCTGTACCTGTCAGGGGGGTTGGGAGAGTCTATCGGGGAGGGAAGAACAGGGGTTTCAGTCCTTCCCGGGACTGCCTCCCAGAGCCATAAATTACGTCCATTATGTGCTGGACGTAAATTACGGTTTATTAGTTTCCTAGAGTGTCTGTGACAAAGTCCTGCAGATTGTGCGGCTTAAAGCACGGAAATTTATTCTCTCACGGTTCTGGGGGCCAGAAGCTCTAAATCAAGATGTCAGCAGGGTGTGCTTCCTCTGAAAGATCTGGGGGACAATGTGTTCCTTGTCTCTCTCCCAGCTTCTGGTGTTGCTGGCCATCCTTGGAGTTCCTGGGTTTGAGGACGGGTCCCTCTGACCTCAGCCTCTGCCACCCGTGGCTGATTGTCCCTGTGTCTCTGCGTGTCCTCTCCTCTTCTTATAGGGACACCAAGCATTGGATTTAGGGCCCACCCTATTCCGGTCTGACCTCATCTTAACTAATTATATCTGCAGTGACCCTATTGCCAAATAAGTCACAGTCGCAGGTCCCGGGGGTTAGGACGTGGACGTGTCTTCCCGTGGGGAACGCACGATTTAATCCACAATGGATAGTAAAGTGTCTCCCTCCCTTTAGGAACCACGGGGTGTGGGCTGCGGGATGTGGCCCGTGGTTCAGTCCCCACTGACGGTCGCCCAGGTGTGGCCTGTGCTGGCTGTATTTCACCCGCATTCCAGGGGACTGTCACACTCCGGGAGTCACCAGGGCTGCCCGTGTCGGTGGCTTTCTGAGGACGAGCTGAAGCTGTTGCCATTAAGTGGGGGCTCCGGAAACGTCTGCCCTACAGGCTGCTCCAGCCTCCGAGGGGACCCGAGAGATAAGTGGGTGGACCCGAGGCTCAGTCGTGGGCGGCCGCGACGAGCAGAGACACTGAGGCTCAACCCCGGCCGGGGTGTCTGGGGGCCTGTCCGCTCCAGGTGGGGGCTGTGTGGAGGCTCCAGCGAAGCCGCCTGAATGAAGTGCAGACGCTCGGCCCTGGACCCGCTCCTCTGGAGAAGAATGCCAGCCGAAACTCCGATGGCCGGTGGCCTGGCCTGGTCGAACAGAATTAGGGCTTTTCTTGCAGAAGTGGAGGAGGCAAATCTGGAAGGGGTGTTGGGGGCAGGCACACGTGCTCACTGTCACCTCTCCACTGGCTGACGGGCAAGTACCGTCCGCACGAGCGTGGACAGGGTCAGGCACTGTCTTCTGTCGGGGACACGCTGAGCCCATCGACGATCCACCGAGGGACCCCACCCTGGCCTCCAACCAGGTGGGCACCCGAGGGGAAGCCTGGATGCCGTACGTCCAGCAGCAATAGCTCGGTCTTCCAGGAGGCTCTCTGGGCTCCAAGAGACCCCGACAGAGCAGGGTCCTGGGTCTCCACCTTCCCGTCTTGCCTGGATGCGCATGAAGCCTGGGCGACCACCTGAAACGTGCGTACTGTTGTGGTCCGTAACAGTGAGGTGGCCGTTGGGCCTGCAGGGGCTGCTGTCACATCCCAGTTGACCTTGAGTCGTGGCTCCATAGGAGACTGTCTGCTGTCCCCTCTCTCAGCCGGGAGCGGAGACAGGTGTTGGCTGAGCCCTGGAGGGGGGGTAGACTGGCATCACCATGTGCCCGGGGGGGCCCCCCTGCACCCTGGTGCCCTCCTAAGTGGGCGACTCCCCGGGGCCCACGGGCCAGAGCCGCACCCTCCGGAACTGGTTCTCCTGAGTACAGGGCCGGGCGGGACGGAAACTGAACAGGCTGTACCCAGGAATGCAAATGACTCTGCCTGAGAAAAGGGAAGGGCATCCAGCCACGACCCGGAGCTGGCGGCCCCTGAGCCTCAACACAGCTGGCATGGAAAATCCCCTGCCCCAGACGCGGCCTCGTCTTGTCTCCGTTCTGGAGGGCGGGGGTAGGGGAGGTGACCCCGATGGGGAAGGCCTGGGTCTCACAGGCGCGTGCAGCTGAGCCCCGTGGACCTCTCTTGTCCGTCTAGCCGTGGCAAACTGGGGAGCCCTGCCACGGTGAGCCTGTTTCCACCCCCTAAATTTGGAGCCCAGAGTTGGAAAAGCCAGACTGCAGGGAGGGGGGTGGGCAATGCCAGCCAAGCCACCAGGGCACACGTGGGTGCAGGGGGTGGAGATCCTGGCATCCGCAGCCTGTGGCGGCTGGGGGCGGGCAGTGAGGACGGCGGGAGGGAGGGGCTTCCCGAAGGAGCAGCCCTGCTGGGGCACCCCCCAGCCCCAGGACAGGGGAGCCTCTTCCAGAGGAAGCAGCGGGCAGCTGGCCCCGGGAGAGGGGCCTTGCTCAACGCAGGAGGGCGAGGCCTGTGCTGTTTCCGGGCCGGGAGGGGTCGTCAGCCCAACTGAGAGGGACAAGCCCTGGGACGAGCCCCGTGTTGCCCAACTCCTGCCCCCGGGCCTGGAAACCCAGAGGCCCCTGCCCTGTGTGAGTCTCTCAGTGGCCACCAGCCACTGGGTAACTGTGGGAGCGGCCCTGGCAGGAAGCCGCCCTTGGATGGCGCAGCCGCGGCTGGAGCCTGCCAAGCCTGACACCCACCTCCCGGGGGCCGAAACCGGCGTGGGGGCTGGGCCTCTCCCGCGGGGGCTGGTGAGCCAATAGTGCCGATGACGCACCGCGGTGACTGACAGAAGGCCCGGGGGCCGCGAGCATCCTTCCATTGGCCAATAAGTATATCTTGACCCGAGGGAGGCAGGCGGCCGCGAAACAGTTAAGTGTTCAGAATTTGCCTCAAGGTCTCCAGCAGTCACCTGAGAGTTCGCTTCTTTAGCAGCGCTCTCCTGCCCGTGTCCCCAGCCCGCCAACGGTCCACACGGATCCCCTCGCCTCCGTGATGCTCGTCACATGATCACGCACGTTTGAATCGGATGCGATGGAAAAGTTCCAGGTTTTGAAATGCCCACGTACCTTTATTTCCACCGCCGGCGTATTGTTCGCAGTATTGTGATGAGACTGGTAAGATGGGCCTTAGAATTAAGCCCACTGAAGTAGGAAGCCATCAGGGGTGTGACGCCACAAAGTCCCCACCCAGCATCCCTCTTACCTGCCGGGTGACAGACGGCTCCGGAGAGGAAATGCCGCCCTCGAGTTTCCCCATGTCACGTGCTGGATGTTTTCACGCTGCGTCCGCGCCGTGGAGTGGCCTTACAGCCCCTAGAAATGTTTGCGTCTGCCCCCACCCCCCACCCCCGTCCTTTCTGTCCCCATCTCTGAGCTGCTGTTTCAGGGAGTCAACTCTGTTCACGACACGAGAAAAAAAATCAAGCAGGAAACGGAAGGACTGCTGTTTCTGGAGCATGTGAACTCTTTGGACAGCTGTGTGACCACCCTGTCACCGCACGGAGACAGTCCATCTCACTCCCGGGGGCAGACGAGCGCTGGGACCCTGTGAGCTGTGCGTGGGCCTGTGCTGACCTCCCGCCTGCCCGCCCGGGGGTGAGGGCCCCTCCTGGGAAACGAGGCAGACTTCTTCCTGCTCCCCTGTGGGTCCTTCCAGGGACTGTCCAGGAGTGACCCCCCCCCCCCCCCGCTAGGGAGGACATTCCCTAGAACGGCCACGCCTCTTCCCGAAGAGGGTCCTTACACCCCGAGCCGAGAGTACCCCACTTCTCAGAGCTTCTCAGAGTGACCCTGGAGATCCGGGAATTAAACTCATGAGTTTATGAAATAAGAAACAAAGACGAAGCTTCTGGTAAGATTGTGTCGGTGGAAATGTCTGGAAAGAGGGGGTCAGCTTAGCGGCAATGGGCGTAAAATCAGCTTGCTGGGAAATCCCACTCGTAACCACAGGCTTAGAACTTTAGGGCTCCTCCGAACTTTCTAGGGTTGGACCCCGGTGGAGGGCGTGTGCAGGAGGGGGGCCTCGGGCACGGCGCCCCCGACGGGACGTGCTGCCGGCAGACCCAGCAGCCAGGGCTTGTGCCTTGGTTTTTTCTTCTCTCCTTTAAATTTTTTTTTTCTAACAATGACACTTTTGTTTAACAAGTTAAAGAACTTGCTTCATTTATTTATTTGTTTGTTTGTGGTAAAACACACATAATGCAAAGTTTCCCATCTTGACCATTTTTTAAAAATGTGTATTTATTTTGAGAGAGAGAGTGAGAGCGGAAGATGGGGAGAGGCAGAGAGAGAGAGAGAGAGAGAGAGAGTCCCAGGCAGGGTCTACACTGTCAGTGCAGAACCCAGCGCGGGGCTCGAACCCACGAACGGCGAGATCGTGACCTGAGCTGAAATCAAGAGTCAGACACTCACCCGACTGAGCCCGCCAGGCGCCCTGTCGTGGTCACTATGGTCAAGTGGGCGTCCATACTGCTGTGCAGCCCCACTTCCCCCCATTTCCAGGACTCCGCTCATCTTGTAAAGCTGAAACTCTGTCCCCGTTAAACCCCGAGACCTGGTTCCCCCTCCCCCAGCTACCAGCGGCCTTCATCCCATTTTCTGTCCCCCCCCCCAACTCCCCCAGCAGGGCAGCCACACACTGCCCGCCCCCGTGTCTCTGGCACATGCATGACGTCCTCAGGGCTCATCCACGCTGCAGCAGGTGTCTGATGTCCTTCCCTTTTAGGGCTGAAAGTTAGTCCGCTGTGTGGACAGACCACGTTCTGTTTACCCATTCATCCATGGAGGGGCACGTGTGTTGTTTCCACCCTTTGGCTATTGTGAACGATGCTGTTATGAGCACGGGTGTTCAGATATCTGTGTGTTTAAGCCCCTGCTTTCAATTCTTTTGGGTCTATGCCCAGAGTGGAGTTGCTATAGATCATACCGTAATTCTATGTTGAATTTTTTGAGGAATTTCTATGCCTGATTTTTGGAAGATTTAGAGTTTCAACATTTCCTTAAATTTTTTTAAAATGTTCATTTATTTTTGAGAGAGAGCGAGAGCGCGCGCGAGAGAGAATGGGGGAGGGCCAGAGAGAGAGGGAGACAGAGAACTCAAAGCAGGCTCCGGGCTCCAAGCTGTCAGTGCAAAGCTCGACAAGGGGCTCGAACCCACGAACTGCAAGAGTGTGACCTGAGCCGAAGTCAGATGCTTAACCAACTGAGCCACCCAGGTGCCTCACACAGTTTCCTTAATATTTTTATAATAATGTCTCACAACTAATATGACAAAAAATTCTTGTTCTCTATTTTCTCATTCCAGACGAATAAATTAGTATGATTTAATAGGATGTAAATGCCCACCAAACCAGCTGTCAGACCAGGCTCCAGGCACTGGCAGAGGCTCAGGGTTTGTGTTGGCTTGCTGAGGACAGTGTGCTCTTGTGAAATCCCGGTGAAGCTGTCTGTACCCAGGGGGTGTCCTCTCAAGAGGGAGTGTATTCTTTCTCTGACCACTTAGAATTGACAGTGCATGGTAATAATAGTTGGCTTTACTATCATTTAATTTTTCATTTTATTGATCGATTGGTTTTTGAGAGAGAGAAACATGAATGGGCAAGGTGCAGAGAGAGAGGGAGAGAGCGTGTGGAGCCCAGAGTGGGGCTCGAGCTCACGAACCATAAGATCATGACCTAAACTGAAGTCAGATGCTTAGCTGACTGAGCCACCCGGGCACCCCACTATCGTTTAAAAATTCTTCATGGGGTGTGCTCCGACCAAGTTTCCCACCCACTATTCTCCTGATCTTAGCAGTGGACCCCTAGGACCGTAATGCTGGAACACTAACAAAGCTACAGATGGCTCCAGGCCCAGACGGCTTCACAGGTGATTCCACCACACCCTTAAGCAACACACAGCCATCAGTGCCACTTCCATGGTTGCACAGTATTGACAAGGAAGCAAATTTCCCAATTCTTTTTATGAAGGCAACACAGGAGTAACACCAAAACCCAGCGAGATGGGCACAGAGAGGAAACCACACCCCCATTTCGTGAATGAACATCAACACAAAAATGTGTAAAACCTAATCAGCCATGACCTGGGGATGTAAACATGGTCTGATATTAGGAAACCTCTTAAAATAGATCTCCATGTTCATAAAGCAACAGAGAAAAAGCATGAGGTGACCTCCACAAATCAAGCTGATTTGATAGAATCAGCATCTATACTTTTTTTTTTAAAGCCTGAGTAATAAGGATATGGAAAAAGCATATTTAACAGGTCTCAACCAAAGTGCCTGAGTTGTGCCGAATGAACAAAGCCTGGGAGCACTCAGTTGAAAGCCAGAATCTTCCCTGCTATTTAACACGGTTCTGGGGGACTGGCCGCACTCTCGTACGCAAGGAACAAAGGCTGAGTGCAGGCGGCGAGGCACATCTGCGCCCCAGAGAACCTGCTGGGAGATTGCCACGCAGAGTAAGGACTCAGCCTAGAGACCTGTGTCAAACTGACGAGGACCAAGAACCTTCTTCTGATGCAAGCGGCAATGAGGGACATTGCGTAATGGGAAAATACCCTGTCCACAATGCCGCAACACCGGTAAGTGCTCCGTAATGAACGGAAGAGAAGTGAACAGCTGTGGGTAGCAAGCTCTCCAACACGCTTTCTCCAACGGATGAATGAATAGAAATGAAATGGAGACCTGGTCTGGGCTCGAAAGACTCAGTAGGATGAAGGGGTCAAGTTTTCTGAAACTAGACTATGAATTTACGGCAATGCCGAGGGTTTTCTCCCTTAGAACTAGCCAAGCTGATCTTAAAGTTCACATGGAAAAATAAACAGGCAAGAGTAGCTAGGGGAAACTCTGGAAGAGAAGGGTATGTCAGGTGTCAGAAAGAAGACAGCAGTCTCCAAAATGGAGTCACTTATGCTAAGCCCCACATCGCCAAACCGAGACTTTACCTGATTCCGGCTCTGACCTCTCCCAGAAATGGGATCTCAGAGTCCATGAGGAGTCACCCGGTCAGCACGAGCGAGGTCATCGGTGGCAGATCCCCACGGTCCCCTGGAGGAGAGTGACCTCACCCAACTAAGATGTTTTGCCCGGGGCGGCCTCCTCGCCCTGCTCCCTTCTGCACAGGACGGTCTGTCGTGCGTGCAGCGAGCTGGAGCTTTCTGTCTGCTGCACTGCCTGCTGCCTGGTTCGGGATCCCTGGAGAAAGCCAACCAGACCTCCAAAATTCACTCAGCTGGGTTTTGTTTTTTAACACAGGCCAGTAGCTTTACTAGCTATCTGACGTGCTTATACGGTTACAATACTGGAAGCCTGGGCCAACTCGATAGATGGGGCCATGGGACCGAGCCCGGGAGCCAGAAACGGACTCAGACCCAGATTTAAACACTTGGAACAAGGGAGGTGCCACATTGATTACCGAAGCCGTGTGAAGTCTGATTTTCGGCAGGTCCTGCTGAGACAACTCCATAGTTCTCTGGAAACAATTAAATTACATCCCTACCTCACTCCCTAACCCCCCATAGGTTACACATACAACAAAGATTTAGTTGTAAAATTCGAAACCATCAACGTACTGGGAGAACACTGTAGTTTCTTTGAATAGCTTTGGGTTGGGGAAGGTCTTCTAACGGATAACCCAAACTCAGAAGCCACATAAAAAAATCAATAAAGATCAACAATAATAAAATCCTGGCCCAAATGAAAACACCATAAACAAAGACAGGAGACTGGTGAGAAATGAAACCCAGAATCTGCAGCATAAATCTCAGGAAAAGCTCTAACTGTATTCCTATATAGAGAGGTTCTATAAATCAGTGTGATAAAGACCAACAAAGCAATGGAGAAGGAACAGCTCACCAAAAAAAGTTATACAAGGGCTTTTACATGTATGAAGGATACCCAGGTGCACTGAACAACAAAATGAGAGACAGAGGGAGAGAAAGAGAGAGAGAGGAGGGGAGGGGAGGGGGAGACAGAGGGAGAGGGAGGGAGAGAGAAGGAATACGGGTTGGAAACGGAGAGGAAAGCCACGGAAACCTGTGAGGTTGGCAAGGACAGACGTGTGTGGAGCGCACTGTGAGAGATGCTGTAGGAGAAAGGGGCTCATACAGGTTGCGGGCGGGGGGCGACTTGGCACGGCTTCTGGGGGGCACTGTGGCAACATTTGTGCTACCTACATACACTCCACGGCTCCATTCGAGGGATTTCCCCGCAGATAGATGCGCAGACGTCCTAAGTAACATTTGCGCGAGGATATCGATTGCCGTGGTGTGTGCGCTAGTCAAAGGCTGGAAATAGCCTCAATGTCCGCCGGGAGGAGCCGGGCAAATAAATGTCACACGTGCCGACAGTGGAAGTGGCATGAGGCAGCTGTTAAAAAGCACAAGGCAAATTTACCTGCAACCATCACCCCAAGTAATTGCCAATCCCAAAGCGGGGTGCACAACAGGCCTGCAGTGTGCTGCCTGGAGACACAGGGGACCTGCAGCGGTAACACTTCTGGAGATAGCGTGTTAGTTTCCGGGGGGGGGGGCATAACTAAACGCCACCAACTGGGGGGCTTCAAACGACAGCTCTTCAAACCTCAGAACTCAACAACCACAGTATTGTCTCACGGTTCTGGGGGCTGGAAGGGCACAAAGTGTCAGCGGGACCACGCTCCTTCTGGGGCTCTACGGGAGGATCCTTTTTTGCCTCGCCTGGCTCCCGGGGCTCCAGACGGTCCCGGGCTTGCGCTGCCTGGCCCCCCTCTCTGCCTCCGCCTGCCCACGGCATCCCCCTGCGTCTGTGCTCTCCCCTCTCTTTTGTAAGGATGCCTTCGTGGGGTTTACGGCCCACCCTAATCCAGGACAACCTCATCGAGACATCTGCAAAGACCCTTTTTCTAAATGAGGTCACATTTCTAGGTCCTGAGTGGTCATATCTTTTGGGGGCCACCATTCAACCCACTGCAGTTGGGAACTGAGGTAAGGAAGATTCCGTGGCGGTCTTCAGGATTTCAGACCGCATCTTAGAATCACCCAGGATCAAAATGGGTAGTGAGAATTAGTTCCTGGTGCTGCGGAGGCCTGCGCATCGTCCTCTAGGCAGGCTGCCGCTGGCTGTTCCCCATGGAGCGGGGGCATGAGGTTTCCCTGCCAGGATCAGGACAGACTAGCACCGGGAAGGGGCAGCCATGTGCCCTGGAGCAGCAGTCCCCGGCCTGGTCACCCTCTCCCATCAGCCCGCGAACCCCCGGCCTGGTCGCCCTCTCCCGTTACCCTGCAGGGAGGTATGTCTTTCCTAGTCGATCTCTATTTGAATTACATCTTCCGTTTTTAACAATGCAAATATTCTTCACTAATTCAAATACTTCTCCATTTTAGGTTAACTCAGTCACCTCTTATTCTAGCTGACCTCCAGCTATGCACACACACGCACACACACACTCACACGCAGGCCGATGCCGCCAGGTAGGAAGCGGCCGGTGGGAATCTGGGGTGAGCAGGTGGGGCAGGCACCCTCTTCCTTCCCAGGTGGCTCTAGGAACAGCCTAGTCCTGTTCTGGCCCTGGACCCAACTCTCCCGGCTCCAGCTTCGCCCCACAAAGCATTTCTTTTACCCATAAGACCCCGAGAGTTTGCATGTTCCGAAAGGTTGGGTCAGTCAAATGCAAACTGTCCCATGCAAATGTTTCGAGAGTCATTCAGACCACTTCCCCGTGGAGGGGGGTTCTGGTGTGGCCTTCGGTTCTGACGCTCTTCCAGGGCTCCCCGTTTGCCCCAGGACAAACCCACACTCCTGTGACCCTGCCCCTCCCCCGGGCTTCTCCCTAAGTTGGTCTTATGCACAAGCCCCTCCGGAGTCCCATCCCAGAGCCGGCAGACTTCGGGTCTCCTCAGCCAGGACGCCGTGTGGTTTGGACACGGGGGACGCTTAGCCATGTCTGGGGACATTTTGGCTGTCACTACTTCGGGGGGCTGCATCTAATGGCAGAGGTCGGGAGGGCTCAGCATCGGCCCCCGACAAAGAATCTTCTGGCCCCAGATGTTCACAGTGTTGGACGGGAAACCGTGATCTAATCTGACCAGGGGGGCATCAGGGCTGGTGACAAAGACCTCGGGCGAGAGGGCGCGAAGCCTGTCAAAAGACAAGCCCTTCCGGAGGAATTCGCCAGGCTCCTTTGACTTTGCAAGGAACGTGTGTCCCTCCTGGGTGAGCCTTCCCACCAGAGGGAACCTGGGCCCTTGTCACTTGTGTGTGTGTGGGAGGGTGTTGCAAGGCCAGAGCAGCGGGTCTCCCCGAGGCCCGGAGGACGGCGGCTGCAGGTGGGAGGTCGGGCCCCTCCCCCAAAGACACGTGGCCCCACGGTGGTCCCTCTCTCCCCCTTTCCTTCATCCTCCTCTGACACAGAGGCCCATTTCCTGACACATCCTCCTCTGACACAGAGGCCCATTTCTGAGATGTCCCTTCCATCAGCTGTGATTCCGCGTTCCTCTCTTTCCTGCAAAAGACAGAAGGAAGGTGGAGGGGGATCTTACCCGCGGGGGCGGGCTGACACTAAGGAGGTGACAGGTCACCGTGCCCCCAGTTCTCCTGCTGACCCCAGCCCTGCTTGGCAATGAGCAGGCGCCCTTTCCTGCCCAGGGATTGACAGACCAGCCAGCGGTGCCACACTGAGCAATAGGGCCCCGTCCTGATAGTAACAGGACAGAGGTGGTCCTGATGCTGGCCGTGTGCTAACGGTGATGGGATGTCCTAAGGGGGTCAGGTACTCCTAGGAACAGGACAGGGCCGGTCCTGATGGGGACCCGGCGCTAACGGAATCGGGCGATCCTACGGGGCACGCTGTTTTGGGCGAAGGCAGGCCGCACTGAGCTAATCGGTGCTGGACTCTTGCCCTCGGGGAGACCTGGGAGCCGGGCTGGCGGGTGATAGGGAGGGGCCACGTAGGCCCCATCAGGGAACCTGACTCCCGTGGTAGCGCCCCGGTGAGGGAGGTCAGGGTGGGGCAGGGACCGTCAGAGGACACGGCACCTCCCAGAGAGGATGGGGGTGGGAGCCTGCAGCCCGCTGCCCGGGGTCTGCCTCGGCCTGGGGGGCCGCTCTGCTCCAGGCCCTGGCTGAGGCTGAGCCTGTCCCTGCCCTGGACACGGTGCTCACGGGTGAGGGGCTACAAAGGACCCCATCACTCTGCCCTCTGGTTGTGTGTGACCTCGTGGATGGAGGGCGGCTTCCTCCCTTCCTGGTCTTTCTCTGAGGGAAACTGGGCGGGACTTTTGGTTTTCTTCCTTCCACCTGCTGTACGTCATTCTCAGACCCCGTCACTCAGGCCCCCTCGCAGGGTGGTTCCTCGAGGGGTGACCTGCCGGAGGTCCGGGTGTGGGGGGAAGGCTGTCACGGCAATGGTCCCCAGGGTCCCTGGGCCTGAGTCCCTGTGACCCCAGCGTGGTGTCTCTTCCTGCAGCCGCGGCCTCTGGGGGTTCTCCTTACGGCTCCCAAGTTGGACCATCTGGGTGGAAATCTCCTTGCTGAGGGGACACAGTGCAGGTGGGGAGGGGGCGGCCCTGCAGGGTGGAGGGTCACACCCTGGGAACCTGGGGGCAGAGGGGCAGGATGCATCGGGGAGAGGCTTCTGGGAGGAAGAGTCTTGAGCAGAGTTGTTCTAAAAATGTGTCCAAATTCTCTTTGCTCTTTATAAGATCAGCTGAGATCTTGTCACGTAAAGAAGGCGCCGTGCGACCAGGGCAGGCTGTGTGACGCACAGGGCCGGAGAATACCCACCCGAGGGGCTGGACCTCATTTGCCTCAGGAAGCACCCACCTGATCTGGGAAGGTGAGAACACAGAAGGTGTTTATCACCCTGTGGCGTGAGAATTCTCAGGCAAAATTATTACTCAGGTTTTTTGGTTTTGGTTTTTTTTCGTTAGAAAACCAGAGCAAAGGCCGTATCAACGTTCAGGGTTCGTATGTATGTTCTGTCTCAGAATACATCGCAAATCCGAGATAATCGTAGGGGGCGATCTGGCCCAGACAGAACAGCATCTGGTTCCTTAACGGCTCCATGGGCAGCGCGCTCCCTCACGGGCCAGCCGCTTGGGCGTCCCAGCCGGCGGAGGGATGAACTGAGCCTCGGTCAGACAGCGTGCCTGAAACTCCCTCACGGGCCAGCCGCTTGGGCGTCCCAGCCGGCGGAGGGATGACTGAGCCTCGGTCAGACAGCGTGCCTGAAACAACGGACGTTTATTTTTCACGCTTCTGGAGGCGGCAGGGCCACGATCAGGGTGCCGCACGGTGGGATTCTGGTGAGGCCTCCCCCCCGGACTTGCAGACGGCCGCCTGCTCACTGTGTCCTCACGCGGCACAGAGAGAACCAGTCCCTTCTTCCTATATGGACAATGATCCCATCCCGGGGCTCGCACTCATGACCTCATCTAAACCCAGATACTTCCCCAAGCCCCCACCTCCAAATCCCATCACGCGGGGGTCAGGGCTCCAACATGTGAATTTCAGGAGGGGGACACAGTTCAGGTCGTAGCAGAGGGCATGGCCCTGCTGTGTAAGGATGCTTTCTGAAAGCTGCATATATAAGACAGCTGCTTAAGATTTGTTGGCCAAACTTTAGGCACATGGCCACAAGACAGGATGGGGAGTATATCCAGCTAGATTGAGGGCTTTCTATTACAACATGCTCAGATAAGAGTTGGGAGTCAGACTTTTTCCACACAGCTGCTCCTTTGTCCTGATCGTGACACCTCGTGGTCCAAAATGGCTGTTGGGGGACATCCATCACCTCCGCATTCCAGCCAAGAAGACATTCCTTACTTAGTCACTATGTTGTGTGGGGTTGTAGCCTTTTATCCGCATGCAATGAATCTAGCTAAAAGCTGGGGTTCTTGTCACTGAGGCAGAAGGATGTAAAGGGTGTTGGGGGTGATTCTACACCCCACCCTCGTGGTTGCCTCAAGGATCTCAGAGCCTGACGTTTAATGGCGCTGTCCTGTTCTGACATAACCAGCTCAGATTCCACCTCTGCTAAGTCTACACTGCAGGCTCCCCAAGTGCACGGGCCACAGCTTTCCTTCCCTTCATCCCTCCTAGAATTTGGCAGCCAGCAAGTACTAGGCAATCATTAGCTTAGCGTTTGTTTGCTGAGCTGAGGTCGAGCTGTACCAGGCGCGGAATCGGGAAGCAGAGGCGGGGGGTTGTTTTCTGACCCCGAGTTAGCCTGCCCACCCACGCTAACGCCTGCCCCCAGCCTCCGGCCCTGCGTCTCCTCCAGTGTCAGAGTTCCCGAGGCCGGCTCCCCTTGGGACAGACTCTCCCCCCCGTACCCCTCTGTAAAGTTTCAGACCTCTTTCTAATAAACCCCAGATGGAGGGAGCGTTTTGCCCGGGAGCAACATTATTCCCTGGCATTCTTGAGACATTTAACGGCCAAGGACTGTCCAGAGCTGGGAGAGGGCCATAAAGGACAGACACCGGGCCTCAGGAGGTGACAAAAAGAATGGGGAGCAGGGAGGGACCATTGCCCTCAGCCATTTGTCTGCAGCCACGGGTTTCCAGATGGCTCGGCCTGCTCCGTGGGCTCTCCCCTCCCTGTACCCCTGGGATCATCTCTCTGCACGCGGATGGGGGGCGGGGGGTCACGCCTTTCTCTGCTCTGTGCTGGACAGTGTGACTCACTTGGGCGATGACGCGACTGTCCTGACCGTGGCAAAGTGGTACGATTGTCCTCGCTCTCCACAGCCTTCAACCACTAGAGGTGCTTCAACGATGCAGATCCAGACGGACATCGCTAGTGACACATCACCTCTGAGCCTGCAGGGCCCATCCCTGCAAGGAGCCGTGAACACCATCGTCGCCCTCGGCGCGGAAGCGGCCAAATCCTGGGGGGAACGCCCCGCGCTTATAATAAGCTTTCTCACGATGGGCCTTGGGAGGAATTAGAAATATAATTTTTCAGGCGCTTACAAAATATCAAGTAATTGGAGCTTCTGCACATAAAAGGGGCACACCATGAGATATGTGGCTCCCTTTTTAAAAGAACCTATTTATATATTAAAACAATAAAATACGTCCAAGGGAGTGCTGGCCCCACAATGTTTTCAGTGTCTCCCCTCTCCGGTTCTAGAAAACTCTATACCACCGGAGGAAACCGAGAATATGCCCCCTGGCTCATCATCAGAACGTTCGAGGCTGTGTTTGGCCAGATGGAGAAGATATAAAATTATTATGCATATTCCCAAGGCGGGGAAAGAGCCTCACGGTTAATGTTCACCCTGGCAACGTGCCCACTTGAATCAACTCAGCATAAAACGGCGGTGGAGGGAGTGGGGGGGGGTGGAGAGAGTGGGGGGGGGGGTGGAGGAGGGGAAAATGCTCACGCTCCCAGGTCCTAATGTAGAAATTTAAGTAGCAGGAGGGTTTGCTATTAGATTTCCAGCTCGTAAAACGAGATGCAGGTTTATGTTTGCGCGTGGCTGTGGGGAGGGGCCGGCCACAGCCCAGGGGACCTCCGTCCCCATCCGCAGGTGGGCTCGCAGCCTCCCCCGCCTCCCCCGGCTGACGGGCTGAATTGTGTGCCCCCCAGGATGCAGGAGTGCTAACCCCCAGTACCCGTGAACGGGACCTTAGTTGGAAATAAGGTCTTTGCAGATGGCCAGGTCAAGATGAAGCCGTTAGGGTGGCCCTAATCCAATCTGATGTCCCTATAAAATGGGGACATTCGGACACTGAGACACACACAGAGGGAAGATGTTGTGAAGACAGGGAGAACACGGCCGCCTGCAAAGAACCTGTGGGGCTTCCAGAAGCCGGAGGGCCTGGAGCAGGGCCCTCGGAAGGGACCAGCCCTGCCCTCACCCCGATCTCCACTTCCTGCCTCCGGCCCGGGAGACAGAAACTTCCGTTGTTCAAGCCGCCCAGCCTGTGGGGCTTTGTCAGGGCAGACCCAGGACCCAGGGCAGCAGGACCCCAGCTGATGGAACACGGAGTTACCAGTTCCATTCTGGCCCCAAGAGAGCCCACTCTGGGGTCCTGCTCATGCCCAAGGCTCCTGGGCCACCCTGGGGCAGGGGCATAATTTGGTGTTCCTTAGGGCCACCCCACCTGCCCCTGCCCCTGGCACCCTGTTAGAGTGGCAGTGACATTGTCTGCCGATGTTACCATATTCGGAGACCACCCTGGTGACGGCGGGGCGCCTTGGGTCCTCCGGAGCTCCCAGCACCCCAGTCCCAGCCAAGGCCCCCTTCCTCTTCCACCCTGCTCCCAGCTGTGCCCATCTAGGGCTCGTCTCTGAGTGTGTGAACCCTGGGGGTGGGTTCAGGGATACGGGCTGGGAGCCTGTGGCTTGTTTCTTGGGAGGCCGGGGGTGGAGGCGTTCTCAGACACACCACCAGGCCCCCCGGTCCCTCAAAAGCAGGTTATGGACCCCGGGGTCCAAGTGTATGTTTACTGGCTTGCCCAGTGGGACCGTCCCGGACTCTCCATTCAGATCGTCCTTCCCAGTGACTTCCCCTAACACAGGACAGGGACTCCCAGGCCTCCGTGTCCCCAAGAGCTGTCATATCCGCCCCTCCCTTCTAGAATTGGAGGGTGGGGCCCTGGCTGGGTCCATGCATGGAGGTCCCTGCCCCCTACAGGCCAGGTGGGTTCCCAAGTCGGGCCCTGGCCCCTCTTTCCAACCCTCTGCCCTGACCACATTCTGGTCTCTCCTTGGGGCACTCTGGGGTCTGTCCCCCCACCCTTTCCACAGGCAGGTGGCTGGGGCAGATATGGCAGCAGATATAAGCGCCCTGGGGTGGGAGCTGGGGGGCAGAGACAGGGAGCCTGTGGGGGGCCTGTGCCTGTACTCTTGCTTCTAACTCCTAAGTCCCCACAAAGAAGCCCAGGGTGGTTTGGGGTTCTCACGCTTAGGGACAATCCAACGCCTGGCTGGCGAGGTCAGAGACCATCTCAAAGCTGCAGCTGTCAGTGTGGGCCGGCTGTCTCCAGGCCCTCCTGCCCTGGGCAGAGCCCCTGGGCCTGGCCTCCTGACTCGGGACGTTCGGGGGCACCGGGGGGAGGCGCTGGGCTTTCTGCAGGCCGTGCACAGCCCAGCCGGCCTCCAAGACCATGCCTTCGCAGGCCCAAACAGGAAGAGCAATCTCCAAGCCAACGGGATAATCAGCGGCCTTGGAGGGCCAGCCTGGGGCCAGATGGCGACATGTGGTGTGTGAGTCCGTGAGCTACGGCCAGTGGGCCAAGTGACCAACGGATTGCACGGTCCTGGAGACTCTCTAGGGTAAGGACACATGCCGTACCAGGGCGTGGGGGCCGGCTGCGGCCAGACACCGGAGAGTACCAGATGGGAAGGAGGAGGCGGGGGCGTGGGCATCGGCTCCGGGAGGCGGGGGCCATCTGCGTGTCCTCTGGCCGGCTGGGTCAGGCACAGCTCTCAGGGTGACCGTGGCCCCAGACTTCCAGGCGGCTAAAGCTTAGAGTACCGCACAACCTCACGGTCTGACCAGAGGTGTTTAGGAAATCAGCCTGTGTCGATGAGCAGACAGGAGACAGCCGTGGCCTGTCGGTGGCCCTGGGGATCCTAGCAGTGTGCCCCGTGGGTGCTCCGGCCAGCGCGGGGCTTCCGGAGGCAGGGGCACCAGCCACCAGGACCCCTGACGGTGCGGGATGCAGACCCGGGGGGGGCCGGGCCTTGCTGGACGCCCTCCTCGGCTCTGTGCCCAGCGCAGGGCGGGCACCAGCTCCAGAATGTAGCCCACCCACGTGTCTTCAACACCATCAATTCAGCCAGGAGAGTCCTTTCTGGTGTTCCTTATGCTAACTGGAGAGCTGCCGATTCCCCCGGAGATCTCCGCAGATAGCCCCCCTCTCGTTAGCAGTTAGCGGGCCGCGGGGCTGAAGGCGGCGAGGCCCTCCATGGAGGGTTCTGTGCTGTTCGGCCCCCAGAGCTGATGCCGGGAGCACCTCTTCTCCCCCAGGCTGGGTGCTCGTCCTGGGCAGCGGGCAGTCTCGGTGCCGGAGAAGCACACATTGAAAGCAGATTACAGTCCGTGTGGAGCAGCAGGAAGATTCCAGAAATGCCGGCAACGTTTTGGCCGTCATTATCGCTGGTCTCCGTTTCCGGAGTGGAGGGTGTGGGCCTCTCCCCGGCTCTGTCTGTCGCCCCATCCTTGGCCCCTCTCCGCCTAGGTGGCCAGGAGGACTGCTCCGAACGCTCTCTGGGACACGGCCTCGGGGCTGTCCGTCCTCGGGGGCAGTGCCGGCCTCTCGGCCAGCAGGGCATCTGCTCCCGTGGCTTCAAGCCTCCGGGTGGACTTCAAGGGGAGCCTCTGCCCCTACAGCCACTCCTGTCCTTTGGTCGGGCTGCGTCCGTGGCACCCACCAGCTTTCTATTTACCACGGTGGGGGGGGGACGGCCTGTTACAGAGGGGCAGGTGTACGGGTCCGGGGCCCCACAAGGACCCCGGTCTCTTGCCGTGACATGCTTCCCTGCAAGGACAGGGGTGAGGGCTCAACGGCTGCCATGGGGGGAGCCCTGGGCACTACCCCTGGGGCGAGGGCTGGTGTGTCACAGCTGGTGTGGCTGTGGTGGGGTCCAGCCCAGGTGGCTGCGCGGGGACTCACACCCCGGCCTTTGCGGACCCCTGTGTGCCCCAGGCGCTCCCTCAGGTGAAATCTGCTGTGACTGGTCTGTTCTCACGTTGGATTCCGCATACTTTTCACATTCTAAAATTTTTTTTTTTAACGTTTATTTATTTTTGAGAGAGAAACCGAGGGTGAGCTGGGGAGGGGCAGAGAGAGAAGGAGGCACAGAATCCGAAGCAGGCTCCAGGTTCTGAGCTGTCAGCACAGAGCCCGACGCGGGGCTCGAACCCACGAACCGCGAGATCATGACCTGAGCCGAAGTTGGACGCTCAGCCGACTGAGTCCCCCAGGCGCCCCCCACATTCTAACTTCACTGAAGCTGGGGAGCTTCTTACAACAGACACGCCGCCTTGCCTCCTCTGCCCCCACCCCCACCCAGTAACTGGTTTTAACACTGATGGCTCATGTCACCCTGCTGGTGGCTTGGGACCGCGGGGGCAGAGCACCATTGTTTGTAGGCGCGGTTACCGCAGACCCTTTCCCCCATTTCCGCCCCCCACACCAGCTCTCCAGAGAGCGGTCACCAGAGAGCAGGATGGGATGGCTGGTGCCATAGCAGCCATCTTGCATCAGCGAGGCGAAGCTCTAGAAAACTACAGAGACTTTGGTGATGAGGGCATTGACCTGTTAAACCCCAGACAGCGACCGTCTATCTCCGGATTCTCACGATGTGACTTTTTATAAAAACTCTATTTGTTTAAGCACCTCCAGGTTGCTCCCCACCGCTAACTTGCAGCGGAGCACATTTCTTTCTGATACTTGTGGAAACCAGATAGGAGGTGGCTCGATTTCATCGGCTCCTCTGGAGGAGATCATTGCACATTTCAGAGCCGGTCTTATTTTCACGACTTCGCATGAGTCCCCAACTGCAAACACGTTTTCTAAGACAAGGGCAGCCTGGCCGGGTCCTAGAGTCCCAGGGCACAGAGACTCAACCCCGACAGGTGCCAATGCCCTCCAGACGTTGGAGATGGCGCAGTGTGGCCAGGACCGCACAAGCTGGGTGCGAGGGGGAAGTGAGGAGTGGCCACGGACTCTGGCAGGAGCCCCTCCTGGCCTTGGTTCCATGCGTCCCTCAGTGCTGCAGGCACGGCCCGGGCCCCAGGCCAGGAACCAGCATGGAGGTCTTGTATTGTTGACAGCTGGCAGGCTCTTGGAGAACATCTGGTCCAGCGTCTCCCTCTTCTCTAGAAAGTGAGGCCCAGAGAGGTCCAGGAGACAAAGCTGGCGAATGGAAGGCTGTGACCTTTTCAACACCTCCCCCTCTGGCCCCTCAGGGAGCCAGCAGACTCTGGGCTGAGACATTCTGTGCCATTCCAGAAGCCACCGGAGCCGGGATCCTGTTGGGGGAAACGCCTGTGACAGCAGGGATGGGGTGGGAGCGGGGGGGAAGCCGGGAGAGCCATGCGGTGCCCCTGCAGACCTGAGTCCAAGTGAAGGGGTTGGGGACAGCAAGGGGAAGCTTCGGCCAGGCCCCAGGAAGGCCACCAGGCATGCTTGGCTGGCTTAAGAATGCTGGGTCACTCAGGGATGTGCCTGCCTCCGTATCCCCTCCATGCTCCTGCGTGGGGCCCCGGGGAACCCACAGGAAGTGCGTGTGTTCTTGCACAGGGTCTCGGCGAGGCCGGCGCGGCCGGTGGCCCCTTGGCTCCCGGAGACAGAGGCTGACATCACAGCCGCAGGCAGCGCCTTACAACCCCCGGTGCCAGCCCTGCTCCCGGGGTTCGTGGCTCGGTGGCCTTGCTCGCACAGCGTGTGAACACAGCTCTGTCCGCAGAGTAGACGTGTGTACCCGTGTGCTTTCTCTCCACAAGCGCCCTGTCCTTTCACTGCCTTGCCGGGTCCAGGAGCCAAGCCCTTGACGGGACTGCATGTCCCCGTCACCTGTCTTGCACTAGCTGCTGTTTTTTTCATGTGCTGTGCCCGCGCTGGCTTGCGTCACTGCCCGGCTCCCGCGGCTGTCTCTGCAGTCCCTGCTCTGACTGCAAGGTGCGTGGGGGCGGGGACTTGGCTGGTTCTCTGCTGTGTCCCTGGAACTTTGGACAGCGCCTGGCACACAGAAAGTGCGCACGGAACGCATGACGGACGAATGAATGAGTGAATACATGAACGAAGGAATGGACAACGGAGGAAGGGAAAGCAGCCGAGGGCGGGAGGGGTTCTCAGAAACTTCCACCAAGAGGACGGGACCCTGGAGACAATACGGGTCACCCGCTTTCTCCTCGGACTGTGACCTGTCTTCCGCTGTGACTCAGGCCCCTCTGCTCCCGGCCCTGCAGGCGCTAAACGTCCAGTCCTGTGCCGCGGCTCGCCAACAAGGACACGAGACCGGGGTGTCCTGCCAGGGATCGTGCGTCCTGCCTCGCCTCCCGTCTGGCCCTCCCGCCCCGGGCTGTGGGCAAATACCTCCATACCGCTTTTTAATGGCCTGCTTTGTTCGCCTGGCTTTGCCCTTGCAGCCAGCCGGCCAGGCCGCTAAGCGGCCACATGTCGGTCATTAAGGCAGCAGGTCACCCGTGGAGCTGGACGGCCTCCGGCCACCCTGGGGGAGGCCCGCCTGACACCGGCGCGGGCCCGTTTCCGGGAGGAGGCGGTGCTGGGGGCACAGGAGCGTCCCGTCGCCGCATTTCCCGCTGCAAGTTCACTCAACCGTGGCACCGCCCAGGAGTGCCACGAGGAGCCCCACGGGTGCTGTTGTGCTTGTGAGGCGGGGCCCGGACGGAGCTGGAGGGAAGGGAGCTGAGGGGTGCCTGCTCCCCCTCCGCAGCCGTCCTGACCGTCACTCCGGGCAGCGTCACCGGGAGGCGCAGGCAGGTGCCCGCACGGCCACGGGCCAGGCCTGCCCCTGCATCCACTGGCATCGCGCGGGGATGGTGACCCTGGAATGCCGACCTACTTGGGGCAGGAGGCGGGTCTGCCCACACACCAGGGTCAGGCAGGAGCTGCCCAGCACCCAGATTCCGGGGCCACATCCCATGACCCTGCAGAGGCCCGGGGGGCGGGGGGGGGGCTGCACCTTCCCCGTTATTTTCTGTAACTTCCCGGGACTGACCTGTAGTGGGGCTGGGAGAGGGGCAGCTCCAGGCAGGGGTGCGGCGGTACTCGCGCCTCACTCTGGGCAAGGGTCCCTGCTGCTGGTGCCCTTCTGAGCTCCTCAGCTGTCTAAGCCGCTTTGAGGAGCGGGGGACCACTGCAATCCAGAGGCACAGGGAAGTTAGGCAACTTTTCCGAGGTCACACAGGAGCTGGATTAGAGGCCCAGAGCCCTGGCCCCAGAGTGCATCCCTCGTCACTACACGCACTGCCTGTGCAGCAAGCACGGCGATATGACGGGCAGTGACAGGTGCAGCTCTAGATGGGAAGGTCAGGGAGGACTGCTCGGAGGGGGCGACAGAGCACAGAAGCCTCCAGCCCCTAAGCCCCTCTCTAGCCAGAGAACCTGGGCGCCCGCTACTCAACAGCAGACAGGCCCACAGAGAGCCCCCACGGCGACAGCACCACGGGGAAAGGACAAGCTTCGGGGAGGGGGGCGCCCCGGGAGGCTGCCCTGGGATGAACCCTGGGCCGTGAGCTCAGCCTGGGGCTCGATCCTGGACATCCTCTTCCCGAGGACAAGTTGACCACATCCGTTGTTGGCACTGGCCGGGCCGTGCGTGCTGTCCCAGGCTGCCCCCCCCCCAAAAAAAGATCTGCACACTGGGGGGAGGGACAGGGGGCCCTGCTAAGCCACCCAAACAAACAGAATAAAACAAACTCTGATCGTCCCCTTCTCCCACCTGGAGTGACCACTGTCCGTGCCCCTTGTGCCTGGACACAAATCTTTCAAGCCACGGAGCCTCCAGCCCCTAGTTTGTGTGAATGTCCTGATTTGGCCACGGCCAAGTGCCACCCACTAGGGGCTTAAACCGGAATCTATTCGGTGACAGTCTGGAGGCCGGAAGTCAGATCAAAGCGTCAGGCCTGCTCTCCCCGCTGAGGCTCAGACAGACGGTCTTCTCTGCCTCTGTTGGAGCCTGGTGGCTGTCAGCGTTCCTGGCCGGGGGGGCCTCACAGACCACGTGGCCCCTCCCTCTGTCTCCGTATAAGGGCACGTGGGAGGGGCAGTGCCAGGAGCCCCAGCCGTCATGGAGCTGAGACCCTGACCTGTGTCCCCCCAGCCCCTGCTGCCTCCCAGGGAAGGGCAGACCCTCCCCCACCCGGTGAGCTGGGGCTGAGACAGAGCGTTTGGTCCCCAGCAGCGTCCCCGGATGTCCCTGTCTGGCTACAGGCTCCAGGGCACTCAGTCAGCAGTCAGGGTCCCTCCCGGCACAGGGACACGGCACGCTGCCTCTGGTCAGGCCACGAATTCAACGGGAAGCAAGCTGAGGGGTCACAGGTCCCCATTCCCACAGCTCGGCGGGCCTCAGGGCACTCCCACCTGTGTCCCCATGGCCCCTGTGCTCCAAGCCTGTGAGCCGGGCCCCATCTCACTTGGGTGCCTCCCCTCCCTCTCGGCACGACCGTGTGTGCACGTGTATGCATGTTTCTGCACGTGTGTGTGGGCAGGTACCCAAGGCCCAACCATCCCCTCCTCCACGGGTGGACCTGCCCTCTCCCCCAGGCGGGGCTCTGAGGTTCCAGATACTTCCTTGTACACCCTGGGAGGGAGGGTGCACCCACGGTTACACAGGCATGCACACACGTGGACACACACACACACACACACACTTGGCCGGGCGATCGGAGCCACCGGCTCTCCTTGACCGCAGTCCCAGGCTCAGACAGGGGTCCGGCCGTCCGTGCCGCGTGCTCCTCTGGACAGGCACCTGGGACGCGAACGTGCGGGACTCTGCAAAGTGTTAGGAGGTCTCTGCACCCCCTTGGGGCTTCCCCGCCCCGTGCCTGCACCTTGTGGACAGTGCTGAGTATCGCCGCGGTCTCCGAGTCTGGGGGGCCCGGGAGGGGCCCTCAGAGCCCCTCTCAGCCCCTTCACCCAGGGCTTTTGTACCAAAGGGGCCTCGTTCTGGACTCGCCGCTGCCTCCGCGTGGGCCGGGAGAGTGTGAGTCCCCACGCACGCTGACGTCAGCCTGGCTTTCCGGACAGGAAGCCTGGAGCCGGCATTGGGAGAGTGTGTCACAGGCCCGGCCACTGCTGGTACCTGGAGCCCACAGCGCTGAGCGGGGGGTGGCCGGCGTTGCCCCTTTGCCCAACGGAACTCTCGGGGCCGCCGCCCTGCCCTCCCCTGGCGGGCAGCACGCGTTCTGGTTCAGCCAGAGCCGGGGTGACCTGGGTGACCGGCCCCTCCCTCTCCCCAGGGACCAAGATGGGGTCAGCATCGGGCCACGCAGGGCAGGGAGCTACCCTGTCCACCCCCCGATGGCGAGTCTGGCTTCAAGTAGGCGCTCAACTAAGATCCTGGGCCCCGAGGAACCTTCTGGAACCACCAACTGGGTGTGTGGCCTGTCTCCTACACGCTGCTCCATTATTCTTGGGAACTCACAGGACGTTGCTGTGGACAGACCTGTGTTCAGATCCCACCCTGTTCTCTTGGGAAGTCCCCACTTTGAGGGCCCAGGAGTCGGTGGGGTGAACGTCCTCAGCAGGGCAGTTTCTAAGCCCAGATACCAAGGAGAGGGAGCAGGCACTTATTGGAGTGAGTTTGGGGTGGTGGGTGGGTTTCAGGCCCTGGGCGTTCTAGCTCCCAGTGGCCGTCTCCCTGCAACCACAGGCTCTGGGAACTCTGGGCCCCTCTGACCTTGAGGTTAACCGGAAGCCCGTCGCCCAGGGGCCGGTCCATGCGGATTCCTGGGCTCTGCCCAGGCAGATCTGGGGGCAGGGCCCAGCCAGCTGCATTTTTAATAAGATGCCGGGTTTTGCGGGGCCTCTGGGGCCTGTGTCTCGGTCTCAGGCTTGGACCCCGGCCGCTGCGCACCAGCTCGTCAGCTCAGTGTTGCTGAGCTCGTTTCCTTTCTGCAAAGTGTCGTTTATGTCCACACTCACGCGTAGAGCTCTGGCTAGAATGCTGGGGCTGTGGCGGGTATCAGACAAATCCCACTAACAGCCACACAGCCAATGTGGGAAACCATGCAGAGCACAAGTAAAAATTACCCTCAGTTCTACCCTCCGCTGTGTTTTCTTCCAGCTAACATGATATAATAGAACATCACATCACATAATTACAAATTGGGATCACACTAACGTCCTTTGTCACTGTCCTTTAGGAAATTTGGATCATTCTCAATTTTCTCCTCTCCCACATTTAGAACCATGGTAGTTATTACGGTGTGAAAGAGTCTGTGCATTTGCAAGATAATTTCCTGAGGCTAAATTTCCAGTCGAGCTCCGCGGATGTCTTCGGGTCCCCCTGCTGCTTTCCAGCACTGTCTGTCCCCTCTCCCAGGCCCGCTGTGTGGCGTCCCAGTCACCGTAGAGCGGGGCACTGAGCCAGGAAGGGTCAAGCTCCGGGAATTCTTTTGGAGTGGCTGTCCGCCTCCAAAGCCGGCTTGTGGAGTCACCGAGCCGCCTGCCTGCTGTGCCGTCCTTGCTGGGAGAAGCCGCATGGGACCCGGGACAGAACACAGGAGCCAGCGGGCAGTGACAGAGGGGGCTGGGAGTGCGGAGTCCGCTGGTCCCGGGCACAGGCTGGTCCTTGGCCTGCGCGGCTCGAGTCGGGATAAAAGGAGGGTGTTTGTGGCCCAGGCATCCGGAAGCCCCGGCCACTGCTCCTCCGGGCCGCACCGTCTCTGTGTGAAGTCTCCACCTCGTGACCTCTGCCCCGGGTTTACCCGGGTCCTTCTGGGTCAGGAAGTCGTCCCCGGAGCTGTGAGCAGCTGGCGGCCTGCGGAGCAGGGATGCAAACGGGGGCAGTGGCTTCGTGTGCGCAAACCGAGGAGAGAGCCCCGGGGACCAGGCCTTCCTACTGTGCTCACCAAAACCGCCCAGGACCACCAGCCGCCGGAGAGGCAGCGCCCTCCCCGCGCCCAGCGCTCCCCCTCGTTCCACCGCGAGAATGTTCACACGTACAGGAAGTAGGAGAACGTAAAACTCCTCGTCTCCATCAAGAGATGAACAATTCCTGCTCTTTTTCTGGGTTTGCTCTATTGTTTGAGTTGTATGTGAAATACGTTCCAGGCATTGTGCCCATCACAGCATCTCTGCACGGATGTTTCGGACACACCTCTGACGGGAGCACACGGCCCCTTCCGCGGCCTCTGCCCGGTCGGTGGGCACACCAGCCACACGGCAGTTTCCCGGACGCCGTCCGGACCAGCTCCTCCATGGTTTGTCAGAGCGACGATACAATTCCCCACTCGGCATTTGCTTGTTGGGTCTTTTCCATTTCTTTCTTTCTTCTTTAAATTATTTCTTTAATGCTTATTTATTTTGAGAGAGAGAGAGAGACAGAGACAGAGACAGAGACAGAGAGACAGAGCACGAATGGGGCAGGGGCAGAGAGAGAGACACACACACACAGGCAGAATCAGAAGCAGGCTCCAGGCTCTGAGCTGTCAGCACAGAGCCCGATGCGGGGTTCGAACTCATGAACCAGGACATCATGACCCGAGCCGAAGTCGCATGTTTAACTGAGCCACCCAGGCGCCCCAGGTCTGTTCCATTTCTTGTCATCTGGAACGGCCTCCCTCTGCTTCTCCCGGGCCGAGGCCTGCTCGAGAAAGTCCACCCCAGAGTCCCTTGCTCAGATGTCTCTTCTTGTCCTTGATGACATTTCACTGTCCTCCCCCTCCCTTTCCCTGTGATTCCCCGTAATTGAGGACTTAGATCTGAAGGCTCCATTGCCTCCAGGCTCACCTGGCTTGGGCCAAAACTTCCCCAGCAGGGCTGTGTGGCCCGGAGGCCGCGGGACGCCCTGCCCCGAGCAGGGGTGGAGCCGGGTCTCTCCCCGGCAGAGCCGCAGCCCGCAGCATTCATGTAATTACTTGTTGGCATTATCTTAGAAAATACAAAAAAAATCTCAAATAACGATGTCAGAGTTAGTATTAACAGTAAGACTTACCGAATGATATTTATAATTTCTTTATCATCTTTTGTCCTTAAAAAAATCCCATTGAAAACAATCTAAATACTGTAATACAATCTAAAGAACATAAATTTATATAAATTGGTTGTTTTCTTTTTGTAAGGATACTTTCTTTTTCAGTTTAAGCTTTTGAATACGAAAACATTTACATAGTTCTCTTTCTTTCTTTCTCTATTTATTTTTGAGAGAGAGAGAGAGAGAGAGAGAGCATAATAAGCCAAGCAGGGGCAGAGAGAGACACACGAAATCTGAAGTAGGTTCCAGGCTCCCAGCTGTCAGCACAGAGCCCGAGGCGGGGCTCAAACTCATGAACCGTGAGATCATGACCTGAGCTCAAGTCAGACACTTAACTGACTGAGCCACCCAGGAGCCCACAACATTTACATAGTTCTGAAGTCAAACACTGTGAGATCATGGGAAACATTTGTACCGGTCTCTGCCCCCATCCCCGGCACAGAGCTCCCGAGGGCCCTGTAATTTTCTAGGTCACAAGGGCACTGGGAGCATCTTTTGGGCTAATGAGGTGACTCAGTGGGCTCCTGAATCGGCCCTGGGTCTTTCCGGGGACCTGAAGCTTGGGACTGGAAGCTCGGAACTTTCAGCCCCGACCCCCAATTCTCCGGGGAGGGGGAGGGGCCGGGTATGGAGGTGATGAGCCGCCTCACTTCTGCGTGAGGCAGCCCCGCAAATCCCAGCAGGTGGGGCCCAGAGAGCTGCCGGGCGGGTGCACACGTCCCCGCCGAGAGGGTGACGCACCCCGAGTCTGCGGGACAGAAGGTCCTGTGCTCAGGACCCTCCGGGACCCGCCGTACCCACCCCTCCATCCGACTGCTCATCTGCAACTTTGTCCCCTCCTTTATCACACGATGACCCGGTGACCGTGTTTCCTGGAGATCTGGGAGCCGCTCTAGCAAACTGATGGAAGCCCAGGAGGGTCGTGGGAACCCTGGTTGCAGCCCGTGGTCAGAAGCGGTGGGTCCGCTGGGCCCTGCTGGTCGTGATTGGCACCTGAAGGGGGGGTGTCGGGGGTGACAGGGGTAGGGTGTCGTGGGACTCAGCCCCTAACCTGCGGGATCCGGCGCTGTCTCTGGGTGGATGGTGCCAGAATTAAATTGTAGGACACCCGGCTGGTGTTGTGGAGGATTGCTTGCGGTGGGGACCAAAGCCCCCACGTGCGGTGACAGAAGCATCAGGGCCAAGTGTTCTGAGCGGTAAGGGAGACAGGAGGAGGGCTGGGTGGGTTTTCTAACGCACACCCTATCGCAAAGTTTCACTGCCCTGCTTCACTCCGCTTACCCCGCGATCACCATTTTTATTGGTTTCTGATCGATCACTCCAGTGCTCGTATCTTTTGCAAATGTAAATAAACACGCACATATTCCTATTTTTACCTTTTATTGCACCAAAGACAGCACACTGCCTACTGCACCCAGCTTTATCCACTTGACAGTGTGTCTGGAGATGGCTCCTCACCGCTCCCTGGAGGGGGGAGGATGGGCCCAGGACGGGGGAGCCCAGCCGGCTGGAAGGGGGCCAAGCGCTGAAGGCCCAGAGCTTCTAGGGGAGCTGGTCGTTGGAAGGCAGGGCCGGGAAGGATATAGGCTGTGCTCCAAGGTCGATCCCAGCCGGCCTGAAACATCTCACGGTTCAGATGCGGTTTCCTCATCTGTGTGGGACTGTGGGACGATGGAGTGGGTTGAATAGGGTTCCCCCAAACTCACATCCGCCTGGAACATCGCAATGTGACCTTATAGGGAAATAAGGTCTTTGCAGACGTAATCAAGCGGAGGTGAGGTCCTAGCGGTGAGTGTGGGCCCTAACTCCGACGGCTGGTGTCTTTATAAGAGGAGGACTCACAGACACACAGGGAAGAGGCCAGGTGGCGATGGAGGCAGGGACTGAGGTGATGTGACCCAAGCCTGAGAACATCACGGCTGACGTGTGGGGCCCACACTCCAGCCTCCAGAACGCTGAGTGAGGGTGTCCCTTGTTGGCTCACTTAGGTCCTGCGGCCCAGCCCCGTGACAGAGACGGGCTCGTCTCTGAGGTCACTTTCTGCTCTGGACCCAGAGGACTATTCCAAATTAAGTGGCACTTGAATCCCAGAAACAGGCATCCGGAGCCCTGCGCCCACGGAGGCCGCCCGGCACAATCCTCTCCCTCAACGCTGCTAATCAGTCAGGCAAGAACAGCGACTGTAAACAGACATTAAAATATTCCCAATTACGTATGCATCTCCCGGGCAAAATTACATTTCCATAAACGCTGCAGAAACGGCTCAGAGAATGTGACCAGAGGGGCCAGCCTGGGAAGCAGGGTGGGGGCACCCACCAGACCCAGGCCCGCCCGGCCAGCCCCAGCCCCTCCCAGACCCTCGGTACCTCTGTGCTGGTGGGATGGACATTCCGTCCCGGGGTCCCCGTCACCCCAGACTCAGCCGTTCAAGGCCGGACTCACCTTGTCTCCCCGGAGCCTCACGCACTCTTCCCAACGGTGGGCCAAAGTCCCCTCCGTGTGCGCGTTCCTCTGGGTCAGCCCCGAGGCCGCCTCGGACACCCGCCTTCGGCTCGTTGAGCCACCAACACCACTACTGCCGTGGGAAGGTTGCTCACCGCCCCGCCCTCGCCCTGCTTGATCGCACACCTGCCCCCTGCGTCCACTGGCTCTGGACACCCTGGGGATTCAGCCCCGGGCCTGCAGGCGTGTGCTGTCACCCAGGCATGCGTGGCCCTCTGTCCACGGGAGTCACGGAACTAGCCTGGACAGGGTCCGTGTCAGCAGCCGGCCCAGCGCATCTGGTCGCTGCCAATGGAGGAGCTGGAGAGAGGAAAGGCCCTTCTCCCGCGCTGGACGCTGCCTGGTGCATCACGGTCCCTGAGTGGAGCCGGAGGAGGCGAGCTGCCGGGGGGGGGGGGTTCTGCCCCCCCACCCCCAGGCGCAGAAACCTAGGAGCGCTATTTCCCGCCAGCAGGATGGGCCCTGGCCGGCGAGGGACACCGGCCACCTACTCCATTTGCCCACACACGTTCGGTCTGCTCGCCTGTGGCTGGCTCCCTCCTAGATGTCCCCAGAGGCGCGTGGCTGGGTGAGTTGGGGGAGGGGAGACACGTGGGGGTGTGCGTCTAGAGGACGAGCGGTCCCCTTCCCTGCAGGGGCTCGCAGACCTGCCCAGGTCGTCACCACTCTCACGGGAATTCTTGGGACTCGTGGTTTGGACATATTTTATGCTGCTGTTGGTTCTAGTTATTGATTCTTTGATAGCGGTCCGTTCTGGTTGCTTGCAAGGATTCTCTAGGAACCCGCTCAGCGGGGCCAGGGGAAGTGGCAGTCTGTCCACGCTCAGGGCCCCACGTGGCCGCAGCGAAGGAGGGAGCGGAAAGACTCTGGGTGTAGAGAAGGCGCCAGCAAAACCCACTTCTCCCCCAGGATGGCCAGACGTTGGGAGCCTGCCCTGCCCCTTCTCAGAGCCCACCCTCCACCCAGTTCACCCTGCACTGGGCTCAGTTGACAGCTTCTTCCCCCGATGCAGCTTCTGCAAATCAGTCCGTGAGGTCTTTTCCAGGCCCTAGAGATCTCCCCAGAGAGTTCCAGAGAGTTCTAGGGCCCCAGCATTCCCCACATGGCCCCAGCATTCCCCACATGGTCGGGTTCAAGGTGAAAACTCAGGGTACAGCAGACAGTCCCCTTGGGTTTTTTGCTTGAACGCTTTCTCTTTTCAGAATCCCCGTTCTCTGGGCCTTGAACCCAGACCTTTCTTTTCAGAGAGAGTGTTTTTGCCCTCTACGATCTGGGCCTGGGTTTGCCTTTGCCACATGCCTCCCCCAGGCCATGCTGCCTCCCCAGGCCACGCTGCCCCCCCCAGGCCACGCTGCCCCCCCCAGGCTGCGCTGTCCCCCCAGGCCGTGCTGCCCCCCCCCAGGCCACATTGCCCCCCCCCACCAGGCTGCCTCCCCCAGGTGACCACAGGCTGGGTCCGGCCTCTCCCATCTCACACCATGTGTGGGCAGGTATGAAGCTCTGGGGGTCATGTGTTTACCTCTAGTAAGGTGAGGGCATGATGAGATGGGCGGTGGTTCATCTCTCTGCAGCCGAAGCCTGACTTCTTTGTTGCTCTCTGACGTCACCAGGACCCGCCCCTGTGCTGTCTGCTGTATGCTCTGCAGGCTCTCCCCAGACCCATTGCTGGCCCGCCGGCCTGACCCTCGGGGAGATGTGGCAGGTGCTGGGGGTGGGGAGAGGGAAGCCGGGAGGCTCAGACTGAGACTGCCCTGACGACGCGGCGATCTGTCTACCAAGCTCTGTGATGGGCAGTGGCGGGGGATGGGGAGACAGCTGCGGAGGAAAGAAAACTCATCCTCTGCCTCTGCCGGGGTCCCATCTAGCAGGGAGGTGAGATGATCACTCAGGGGGCGATGATGCCAGTGCCATAAACACAGCTGCCCCAGTGGTGGAGCCTGTCAGCAGCAGGGTTCGGATTTTTGGAGGCCAGGCCAGTGTGGGCAGTTCCAGAAGGAGCCCAGGGAGGAGGTGAGTTTGCACATGTATGTGCCCAAACCCGAGATCCCCTTCCCCGCTTTTAAGAGCCAGGAAGGCTCTATCTTCCCGGTACCTTACCGTTGCTTTGCTCCCCGTAAGCGTCTAGAGAACCCCGTTTCAATACATTGAGAATTACACTGTTCAGTTGCACAGAGGATTCCTTTGGTTACAAGGGACGGGCCCCAGGCGAAACTCGTTTCAGGAACGAAGAGTTTTCTGGTTCACTCGACAGGAGAGTGTACAAGGCAGCTAACTTTTAGGCACGGCCACAGCTCAAAGACACCACCGGGCAGCATCTTACTCAGACTCTAACCTTGATTTCACTTGCCTTTGCTCTCGGGTGAAGGTGGCCCCAGAGCTCTAGGCCTAGGGGGTCCTCAGGACTCCCCACTTGGAGGACCAGGGTCATTTTGCCTTCACCATTCCAGCAAAACCCTGAGCGTCGTTTTGATTGTTTGGACTTGGGTCACCACGGGCGTCCCTTAACTGGTTTCTGGGGGTAGGGGCGTGCAGTTCTCTCTTTGGCTGGCCTTGGGTCGCGTGACTGCGGCCAGCCCATGTGACCACCCTGGGGATGGCGAGGCTGTAAGCCAGCAACAGAAGCCATCATGAGGGTAAAGCTTGGGCAAGGAAATTTCGCTAAAGGGAAGCAAAGGGATTTTGTTCCCAAGACGAAGAGGAAATTGTATCTGGGAAGTTGAAAGCACCAGTGCTTGGCAGTCCGGGGAGAGATTTCCTGCCTCCACTCCCAGCTGATAGTGCCCCTCGGGGCCCTTACACCTCATGTCGGGAGCACCCCGACTTTCTCATGCCTGGTGGGGCGGGGGTCACCCAGAGGTCACAGTGCTAGGGACACAGTAGGTTCTCCACAAACGTGTGGGGCGCAGAAGCATCCAGTAGGCACTTGCAACCAGGCAAATCACGAATCCTCCTGTCTCGTAGCATCCGGGTCGCGTCCCTCACTTTGCGGAGGGTCCCTGTGTGGGCGTGAGACAGGTGGACGGAGGCAGAGGGGCGTGAGCAGGTCAGCCCTCAAAGGGCCATTCCCGCCCCTCCTGCGGGGGTGCGGTGCCCTCTGGGGGCCTAGCCCCGGAGACCCCCAGGATGCGAGTTATCTAAAACACTTCCCCCTCTCCGCTCACATCAGTTGCAGGTCAGGATCCGTCTGACGCTAATGGAAAATCTGCTGTGTGACTTGTGGAGCAGCCCGGGCCATCGGGCGTGTGACAGTGAACAGGCCAGGCTGAGCTGCGACTCCCCAGAGAGGGCTGGGAGGGGGCACACTCGGGCCCGTCACTCCCACGAGGTTGGCCTTCGGGCTCCGGGACGAGGGCCACGGCTCTCTCGGGAGAACACGGAAGGCGGTGGCAGGCAGGCCCTCCTGGCTTGGAGGGGGTCAGCCCTCGGCTGGCCCGGGCTTGGCCTGGCCGGTGGGAATGATCCCAGAATTCCAGGCATTTGCCCCGGGAACAGCTGCAGGGACAGCCTGGGGCCTCAGTGCTCCGCCCCCACCCCAGACCCCCCTCCCCTCCCCCAGCCTGTCCACGCTCAGCTGCTCGGGGAAACCTGGCAGCAGGAGGTGCTGGGAGATGTGAGATCCGAGGAGGGAAAAACCTGTTTCTCAGCCAGCCCTTCAAACGGAAACCAGTCCTCAAACCCTGAGAGCTGGGGCTTTCTTCTTTGCAGAGCTGTCTGCTTTCTGGGTTGCCAGGGGCCTGGCTGGGGCTGGAAATAGAAATGCATTCCGTGCATTCATTCACTTAGCAAATATTTACTAAGCACCTCCCATGGGCCGGGCCTGGGCCAGGCGCTGCGTCCTCTCCTCCCCCTCATCGTATGTCGGCGAGCAAAACAGACAGACCTGGGCCTGTATGGAATTAGTGCCCGCGTGTGGGACGACAGGAAAAAAGCAAAAAAGAGAACACGGCCTAAAGTAGTAGATTCAAAGGCGCTAAGTGCTGAGGAAAAAGCAGGGCAGGCCGAGCGGGGCGGCCTGGGGCCCGTGGTCGCACTTCCGCTCAGGCTGGTGCAGCGAGGCCGCGCGGGGGCTGTGAGCGGAGGGGAGACCCCTCGGCGCGTGTTCTCAGGCTCCGTCGGCTGCCGCGTGGACGACAGATGGTGGCGGGGGCGGCAGGGAACCCAGTGGGAGGGTGTTGCGTGATCCAGGGGTGATCCGGCGAGGCGGTCGAGGGGGCAGACGCCGGTGCGGGGTTTCCCGCGAACGAGCAGACCTTGGATCGGGTCCGCGACAACGTCCGTGGGGGATGCTGTAGGGGTGGGAGGCGGGAAGGGCCATCGCTCAGCCTACCAGAGGCTGGAGAGGCAGGTCCACCCGTCCGGGGTGTTGGGGGCAGGCATCGGGAGTCCCGGGGACGCTTCGCGGTTGGGACGGACACGTGTAGGTCTGAGACCTCCGCCACAGTCATGCAGCGCCACACTCTGTCCCTAGAGAGCCGGCCCCCAGGCGTGGGACAGGGCGCGACACCTTCTCTGGGCCGGGCCTGGCCCCTCCAAGCCCCTTCAAGAGCCCCCCACTGCCACGTGGGGACAGGGTCTCAGAGCGATGTTGCTTCTGTGGTCTGTGCGTGCGGGCGCGTGTTTGGGTTGGTTTAAAAAGTGACCGAGGGAGCTCATGTGGAAAGAACCCAAGGTCAGGAAGGGCTCTGCCATGTGGACTTGGAGTGTGAGAGCCCAGCGCCCGGGGCCTCAGCGGTGGTGGGGGGGAGCAGCGTGCCGCAGCAGGGGGAAGGCTTGGACGCCCAGCCGGTGGCTGGCACGCTCTTCCCCGCGACTCACAGACCCACGTCCCTGCCGTGGGCGGAGAAGCTACTCATTGACCAGGAGGAGGGTGGAGGAGGGAGGCCGGAGGGGGTGGAGGGCGCGAAGAGGAAGTCAACATTGTCCGAGTGGGTGGGCATCTGGGGCGGGAGGAACCCTGTGGGGAGGACGGCATCCCCACCCCGGGAGACCGCTTCCTGCGAACGGCCTGCGGGAACCTTGGGAAGTAAGTAACCCGAATAAGAGGGCACAGGGGCCTCCACAGGTGTGACCGGTGCTCAGTGGCTCAGGGAGGGTCAAGGATGCGTCGATGGCCACCGTGAACGGGGGCTAGGTGGTGGGTTCACGGCCAACAGGACTATCCTGGCCAGGTGGTCGGGCCGGGCGGCCCTCACTCTGCCCGGGCGACCCGCCTGTACGGCCGCGGACGGGACGCGAGGTGACCGGTGTGGGGCTTCGAAAGGAAATCGACGCCGGACTCGTGACCTGACCGCAGCTAGCAACGTGCCGTGAGATGGCCCCGGACTCTAGAGGGGGGCTTACCTCGTCTCCGGCGCTGGGAACGTCATCATCACCGCCGTCGGCACAACCTCCGCGTCCTCCATCGTCACCTTCACCACCACCACATTAACGTCGTCAAATGTCTCCCGTTTGGGGGGTAATGACCGGCTATTTGCTCCCCCCGGGTACCCTCTTATCCGAGACAGGAACCCCCGTTCTTTCCACCCCAAGCTCTGCCCCGGGGAGCTGCCCGGCGGGTGGGTGACTTTGCCCACCTGACTCCCTCACCCTCTAGCTTCCGGCCGGGACTTTCGGCCAAGCAGGAAGAGTAGAGGACGTCATACAAAGGAAAGCGTGTGGGGAGGGCTACGTTTTCTCCTTCACCCCCCGTGAGGAGAGGAGCTGCCATCAGGCCTGAGGCCCTGGCCCTCGCTCGGTAACAAACATCCTTCCCAGACCCCTTCGGCCTGGGGGTGGTCACAGCTGCCGCCCTCACAGGTCCACTGATGCTGCGGCGGCTCTGGTGGTTTCCCTCAACCCTGGCAGCACCTCCCAAAATGCTCTTTTCATGAACAAGCCTCTTTTCTCCCATAAGCGGGCCATCTGTTTCCTGCCTATTCTGAGAGACGCCCGCCTCGTGGCGTGCCAGGCGCCTCACATGCCGTCCCAGCGGCACCTGTACAAAGCCCCCAGCAAAGCATCTGGCAGCACCCGTGCCTGGGGCATCTGGGCTGAGTTCAGGGACACGGCCTGCCCCAGGGGGCCCCGGGGGCCTGGGAGACAGGCAGGGCCTCAGCCAGACGGAGCAGAGTCCAATTCCAGAAGCTGAGGTGGCGAGCAGGTGGGAGGGAGCCTGTTGGAATCAGGCCTGGGTGCAACGGGAATTTGCCCACGCCTGGGGGAGATCCAGAGTGGCCCCTGGAGCCTGGCCCGGCTGCCCCCGGGGTGCTGGGAGGCCCTGCTGGGCCGGTGGGGGGGGGGAGGTGGTGGCGGGAAAGACAGACCCCTCTCGGTGGGGATACCGCGCCTCCCGCAACAGCGCTGGGTGGGGAGGTGCCAAGCCGCTCCTCTCTCCTCTGGGCTAAGGCCTCTGGCTCCCGGAGGAGGTGCGGTCTCAGGAAAGGCTGAAAACTGGCCTCACCAAACAGGTGAGGCCGTGGAGCCCATGCAGGCGGGAGAGGGGCTGACCTGGGGTCAGGACTCTGTTCCCCTTCCTCTGGGCTCCAGGCCTCTTCCCCGGCCACCAGGCCCTGTTGGTTTCCTTCCAGGTCTGACCCTCGATGTAATTGTTACCTTCCCCAAGGCCCCTGACACCAAGCCTCCCCTCCCCCTCCTTCCTCTTTCTCTCCTTGGTGACGATAGTGACAGCACTAACCGAGAGCCCTGGCACCTGCTGGCCACCAGACCCGTGTAGCATTTGGGGGTGGCTCCCTTTCCTCGAGCACACCCCCCCCACCGTGGAGGTCATGAATTAATGCCCCAGAGGGAGAGGTCCCAAGTACCCACGACAAAGTCACCGTGTCCCCAGAATCTCATGTTTTTACTTAAAGCAAAATTCATTCACATATGGTTTTCTCCTCGGTACAGATTGACGCTTTACGATAAGTGCTCCCAGAAGGCTTTGCTCACCCCGCCCCAGAGCCTCCTGAGCTGAGCTTCCTGCTCTCAGAAGTTGCTGATGGCTCAAGGCATCGATGTCAGGGTGACCGAGTGACAGCGTGTCACCCGGCGGGCAGGCAGGGGAGCCAGACTCCGAGTCTGGTCTTGGCCAGCACAGGGCAGGGTGGGGACCCGGCTGCCCGAACAAAGGCCTGTTTACCAGGGCAGGAGGATGCCGGCCTCGGGCAAGCCAGGCCCTGCGGGATCCACCCACGGACTCACAATGGGCAGCTTGTGTCCCAGCCATCCGATCCTCCCGGGGCTACCCTGGGCCTGGCGCCGTGGACAAGGCAAGCGGGGGGTCAGGACGTGCAAGGAGGAACCTCTGTGTCCTTGGCCAGGCCAGATGCACGTGTGTGCCTGTGGGTCAGCTGAGACAGCATGGGCAGAGTAGTGGCCCCAAAGCTGTCCATGTCCTGATTCTGGAAACTGGGAATGTGTTACCTTCTGTGGCCAAGGAGGGTCTGTGTCAGAGAGAGGCTGGCTGTGAATGGAGCGGGGGGGCCACAGGCCAAGGGGTGCGGAGACCTCTAGAAGCTGGAAAAGACCAGGAAACTGATTCTCCCCTGCAGCCTCCAGAAGGAACCAGTGCCACCCACACCTTGCCTTTAGCTCAGTGAGACCCTGTAGGACCTCGGGCCCAGGAGACCGTACGGGACTAAATCCGTGTGGGTGATCTTTGTTACAGCAGTGACAGGAGCCCCGTGCTTATCGGGACCCGCTCCCCACCGTGAGTCACCGGAGGCCGTTACACCTGGCAGAGCCTGGAACTCCCCACCTGAATCTCAGGGAGAACCCCTTCCACGAGGGGCCGGGGGATCAGGTGAGATGGGGCACACAGGGCCCAGCACAGCGGGATGGTGTCCGTGTGGCCAGGGCCAGCTCCTTCTTTGTGGACAGGTGCACAGCCCTGTGACACGTGCTGGGGACACCTTCAAGGACAGTCCCCCACCCCCTCTCAAAGTGCAAAGGTCAGCCACTGGACAGAAGCCTGGTCACGGGGTGCGGCAGCCACTGCGGGAGCAGTGTCCAGCTACGTGGAGCTTGACCGAGCGTCCGCGGGCTGAGTGAGGCCAGAGGAGTTTCCGGAGCGAAGGGCGGCGTCTGAGGGAGCTGTGGAGGCCGTGCGACCCTCCCACACAGAGCCGGGTCCCGTGCAGCCGGCCTGCCACTCGCTCCCTGGCCGGTGATTTTGGACATGCGTGATGGCCACAGCAGGCCGGAGCCTGTACCCGGTGGCCCTCACCGCCTGTCCAGCCAACCCCACGGGGCGAGGCTTCTGCTCCTTTCCACCGAAGCAACACGACCCTACCAGCTGGAGCTTCATAAGGAGCTGTCCCTGGAGACAGGGGGGATCTGGGAGTAGTCCCGGATGAGGCCCGTGGCCGTGGCAGAGCCCCCATGGATGGGTTTAACCTCCTGCCAGAGTTAAAGGCCCGGTGGTTCTGTCTCTGGCCCGGGAGTTCTCTGGGAAAGTCGTCTCAGAACTCAGCCAGCAGCAGCCAGAAGGCAGAGAACAACTCCCCACAGAGACCGCCCAGGCCCCTCAGCCCCCGGTGTCCCACAGGTACCCCTGAGAACGAGCAGTCACAGAGTGTGCTGGGTGTCCCAGGGGCCACCAGGCGCTCCCCTACACGACAAACTGGTGAGCCCGAGACCGCTGCCCGAGAGGCCCCCCCCACCCCTGCTCACCAGCAACTAGAAACGTGGCCTTTGGGGAAGGAAGGGCTACCCCTCCCCGAGCCAGAAACTCAGATACTGTCCACCTGGGAATCTGGGGTGTCTGCTCCGGTTTCCCTCTGCTCTCCTGGGGGTGCCTGGGGGCTCCTGTTGCTGAGATCTGCTCCCCAGACTCCCCAGAGGCCTGGGGAGAGCGTGTGTCCATCTGTCCCCAGGGACAGCCCTGCCTGTCTTGCCAATGGCACCAAGACCGGGGCGGGAGGCCTCCTTCTCACACCGGGAGGGAGAGAGGACCACATCCGGGCCCCTCCTGGGTGGCGGGCGTCCCGGTCTGCTCTTTCACAGCCAGCCCGGGCACCCCCTGCCGAGCCAGGCACCCCACTGGTTCCAGGGTGTGGGCACCGACCCCAAGGCCTTCCCCACCCACTCCATTGTAGGGCTGCAAGCTTAGCACGTGTGCAAGTATTTGTGGCCAGATGCCTCCCGTCAGCCCTCCCGGGAGGCCTCCACCATGAGTCACCGGCTCTGGTCTGGGGTCAGGCAGCAGCGGCCTCGCCCGTTCAGACTTTGGAGGCCTCACCCTGGAGAAGTGGGGCACCGACCCGGCTAGCAGCCTAGAGGGGCTTGGCGGGAAGGGCAATCGGTCCTGCTCCTGGGCCCTGCCCCTGCCCTGAGTCGCCCGGACTGTGACCCTCAGCGTGGCGGACGAGCTCACGGGCTCTCCATCCTCGGTTCCTGCCCGCCGTAGATGAGTCACGGTGACAGCGGATGGTCCCACCAGGCCTCATGATGTGTGGTTCTGTCCTGAGTGGCTCAGCTGTCAGTTTCCATGCCCGGGGTGGCCAGTCCCGTGGCCAGGAAGAGCCAGGGCGGCTGCTGTCCTTTACCAAGGCAGACCTTCGTGAGGTAGAGCTACCCACAGGTCACAGGGCAAGTGGGGGGAGGGCAGCAGGGAGAGGAAAGGACTCTTAGGGTCTGAGGTGCTTGATGGGGCCAGGACAGCCCCCCCCCCATCATACATGAGCCCCCAGGAGTGGGGGGAACAGCCGCCCAGGTTCTTGTCCTGGCCCTGCCCCAACCGAGCTTGCCCTGGGCCAGCCACCATCCCCTGGCCTCGGTGTCTTGATCTGGTCCCGAGACACCAGCTTGGGCCAGTTAGGTGAGCTCATAATCAGGACAGGGGACTTGTTCCTCCTGCTCACCTGGCCTTGTGGGCTGAACCGTGGCCCCAGGAGAGATGTCCACCCAGCCCTGTGAATGTCACCTTCGTGTGACAAGAGCCTTGGTGGGCGTGATTAGGGTCAAGATGAGACCATCCTGGCCGGTGGGGAGGGGACATAACCCAGCGACAGAAAAAAGCACACACAGACTCACCGGGAAAAGGCAGAGGTCGGAGAGATGTGTGGGAGCACCGAGGGCTGTCAGCAAGGCCTCGAGGCTGGGAGAGGACCCCCTCCCCGGAACCCTCAGAAGGAACCGGCCCTGCCCACGCGTGATTTTAGCCTCCCAGTGCGTTGATCTGTTACGGCTGCCCCAGAAACAGGTACAAGCACAGAGCCCGACACGGGGCTCAAACTCACAAAACCACGAGATCATGACCAGAGTTGAAACCAAGAGTTGGACGCTTAACCGACTGAGATGCCCAGATTCTTGGATTTTCAGAGGAGAGCAGACTGTGACCAGTGCTCCTTGTAAGCAAGGACAAGGCCGCGGGGACCCACGTGATAAGGAAGACTTGTGTCCTTGTGCTCGGGACCCAGCCCCGCAGTCTGTGTCACGGACAGCGCACGGGGTCTGGCCTCCAGGCAGCCGCGGCATGGCTGGGGGGACAAGATCTCCCACCTGGGGCCGAGGGCAGCACAGGACAGCATGCGCTGGAAAAAGTGGTGGCCCTGAGGCCAGTGGGTGAGCTCTGGGTGAACATGGGTCCTTCCTGGTCTGGTGCTCAGAGGAGAAAGCTTTCTGGGCAGGTAAACTGAGGCACATGCCCAGGCCGTTGGGCTGAGGAAAAGAGAGTGTGGGCAGGCCAGAGCTGTGGGAAGGGGGATTCGAGCTGCCGCGGGTGGTCCCTCGTGGGAGGCTTGTGGGGGGGGGGCACCTTCCAGGGAGCGCCCTGGAAGGTGACAGGAGGCCACAGGGTTTTAGCTCTGAGGGGGACGTCGGGGGACACCTTTGCAGCAGGCCCTTTGCAAGGATACAGTGTCGGATCTGTGAGGTGACTCACACTTTCCTGCCCCAGAGCGGCAGGGGTGGTGATAAGGAAGGGCTGGGAAGGTCACACGGGGGAGGCGCGAGAGGCAGTGGGGTCACATAGCTCAATCTGAACCCGGCTCGGGCTGGAGCCTCCACGGGACACCAAAGAGAAGCTATTGGGAAGCGGACGTTTCCTCCACGAGCTTTAGTCCCTGTGTTTTTCAGGGGGGTCTTCGGGGGAGGCTTTCATCTCCGTGAAATTGCAGGTTCGCCGTGGCGGCCGGGGCTCCTGCCAAGTCCCTCAATTAGCTAGAGGCCTCTGGTGGCTGTGGGGAGCCCGCTGCGGGAGAGAATGCGCTTCTGCTCCCTCCTCCTGGGGCCCGACCCCGGGATGCTTGCATCATGGAAACTGCTTCTAGAAACCCCATGGCCTGAGCCGCCCCACTCCTGGGGAGACCGGAATGCCAGCTCAGCGGGCAGCACCCGGGCGAGCGTGCCTCCTGCCTCTCCCCCGGGACTCCCCTGGCTCCGCAGGGCTGGTGACCAAGAGCTGTGATGTCACCGTCACCCTATGAGGCTGCCAGGCGCCCGGCGTGAAGGCTCCTCCTGGCCAGCTCGGCACTGACGCAAATCAAAAGCTTCCAGCTCTCTGAGCGGCGGCCACCGTCCTCAGCCGGCAGCTCTGTGGTCCAGCACGGGGGTGGCAGGGGGGAGGGTGGCGGGCAGAGGGCTCCAGCGGGCCTGGCATCTGAGATAATCAGCTGCTTTTTAAAGGGCGGCCAGCGTGGCATGTGGGGCTCCCCGGAGGTCAAGAGGGGCCAGCCCCGCCCCCCCGCAGCCCCTGGCAAGGTCAGCCGCGCGCCGCAGGGCCTCAGGCGTCGCCTGCCAGGCCACCTCCTGCCCCACGTCCCCAGCCGGAGGGTGCCTGGGGTCCTTGGGCTCCGGGCAGGGCTATTTGCCTGGAGTGGCGCTGGCAGCGTGGGAGGAAGTCAGGCCAGATGGACCCACCCCAGGGCGAATGGGGGCAGGGGACAGGGCAGCCTCCGCACGGCATCCCGCAGGGCTGCGGCGGGACCCCCCCTCCCCTCCGCGCACTGGCCTCTGCCTGGAGCCGCACCACCCGGACCTCCTTGGCTTCCCGGGGAGGTTCGCGGACACGGGACACGTGTCCAGGGCTCCTCCCGGGAGTGTGGGGAGCTGGGCTCGGAGGTCACGAGGACCCGGGGTGCCCTTCCAGACGCCTGTGGATGAGAGCCACCATGGGACCCTGACTGCCCTGGAAGAGGCCAGCCTGCCGGGATGTTCTGTTCTTCCTTAAAGACACGCACGTGAACACGCTCCCACACCCACACGTGCACGCAGAAATGCAGGTGAGTGTGAGCACGTGTGCACACGCTTACACTCACACGTGGGCACACACGCACCGTGGGTGTGGTTGCTTTCCACGCTCGGATCAGCACTGGCTTCAATCGACAGGGCACTTGGCACAGCACGAGGACCCTCTCCTCTCTTCCTGCCCCCCCGACCCCGTGCAGTCAGAACCGCAGCGCTCTGGCCTGGACTTGATGGCCACGGAAGAACAGAATATCCAGGGGCCACGAGTAGCCACCCGGGAGGGTGACAGGGAGACAGCAGTGGGGGGTCCGGGTGGAAGGACGCGTCAGGAGCTGAGGACAACGATGCCAGGGCCTACCTCCCGGCCACGTTTGCCCTCAACCGGCACCCGGGCCGGGAAGTGCACAGTCCCGACGCTTTGGACCGGCCACTGGCAAACAACCCCGGGACGCGGCAGGTGCGGGCTGGGGGGGACGGAGGCAAGCTGGGGGGCATATGGAGAAAAACCCTGTCGCACAGCCCGAGCTCACCCTGGGGGTCACACTGTGGGGTGTGGGACACAGCAGCCCCTCTCCTCTTGGGCCACTGCGATGTCACCCTTGTGGGCGGCCCTTGGAGCGGGGAGCCCCTCCCCGTGGAAGGGCCTGTGGGGCGTTCTGCCTTGCGGCAGGACCACCTGGGTGGCTGGGAGGCCGGCTCTCTCCCTTCCCGTCCAAGGGCTCCGCCCAAGGGAGAGACACCTGCTGCTGCGCTGTGGGGACATGGGTCCGGGGTGTCTGCAGCCCGGGGACACCCTCCAGCACCGTCTCGGAATCACGGCCTCAGGAAACAGGGTCACTCACGAGGTCAAGGGCTGGTGAGGACTGACTCTGGACACTAAATCTGTCTGTCGCTGCCGCCGCTCTCCTTCCTGACCTGCACTACAATCCTGCCGCGCTGTTCTGGATGTTTCCAGCAGCCGTCCCACGCAGCTCTGGGCCTTTCTCCACGCAGACGGTCGAGAGGCAGGCACAGAGCTGATGGGGACTGCCGGCAGAAGCGTCCAGAACAGTGCAGCGGGATTGCAGCGGGCTCGGAACGGAAGACAGCCTGAGCTCTGGGCAGAAGGACCTACGGGGCAGGTCGGGCCTTGCGGGAGACCTCCAGGCTAGCCGGCGCTCCTGGAGTTCGGCCCCTGAACCGGATCCTCCGCTCGGGAGTGGGCCGACCCCCCGACCCGCACACTCGCCGGCAGCCCTGTGTCCTCAGGCCAGCAGGGCAGAGCCTCCCGGGCCCCGCAGCCCACCTGGCCCCCGGCGCCCCGGGCTCGTCGGGAGGAAGCCGTTCTCTGCAGGCAGGGCGTCCCCGCCCACAGCCTCCCTTCCGCTGCCCTCTTTCTGCTCTCCGGGCTGAAGTTGGCCTTTGTGTTGTTTTGTTCTAGTAACCAGTCCGCATCGGCCGGCGGGCAGTCGGCCGATGGTCACGCTGTCCACGTGGCCGGGCTGTCGGCTGTCATGTGCAAGTGGGGACGGGGCTGAGTGGGAGAGAGGAGCCTAGCAGGGGCTCCCCCAGGCCCAGCAAAGGCACCCCAGGAATGGGAGGACGCCCCTCCCCACCCCACTTCTGGTTTTCCAGACGGAAAAGCCGGCAGGAGGGGCTGAGCGGACCAGCCGCCCGCCCCTCCCCTCCCCTCCCTTTGGAGACCGGGGCGCCCAGCCCTGCGCCCCCAACCGAGGGGGCATTTCTTCCGGTCCTTCTGGCCCAGCGGCCAAGCCGCCAGCATCTGTTTTCCCGCCGGCTCCCCGCGGAGCCGCAGTGGCAGCGCCCCAAAGTCGGTATCCGCACACACTCCAGCCTGCCCTTCAGTTTATAAGACGTCAATATTTGCTCTTCCATTGAGAAAATAGTCAGAGGTTTTCCTTTAAGTGCTCTGTACACATCAGTGCCCTTCAAAGCCCATGTTGTGCTCTCTCTACACCGTGGAGGGAGGAAGCCTGGCCTGTGGCTCCCGGCACAAAGCAGCCCTCCCATATTGTCCCCGCCGGCCTGAATGCTCTAGAAGCCAGGGCACCTGGGGAAAGGAGGACAGCAGGAGCCCCTGGCCCGACACCAACGCCAGGAGGAGGCAGGCGTGGTCATTCTGAGCCACGGGCATCCCAGCCGGGCCCCAGTCCTGGCCCGCAGGCTGACCACCAGCCCACATGGGAGGTTTGGTCTGAAAGGGAGCGTTTCTGGGCTCCAGGTTCTCACAGGGCCTTTGCCGGAGAAGCGGTCATCGGTGAGACAGAGAGAGAGAGAGAGAGAGAGAGAGAGAGAGGCCCTGCCTGGGCGCGGAAGGTCTGCATTTTACACTCAGCCTCTCACTAGACGCCTGACCCCCTGCTTACCCTCTCCAGGCCCCGGTTCTCTTACGTGTGGAAGGGGGGGCGCGTGGAGCCCACGGTATGCGCCTCTCCACAGCGAGGCGTGGCCACAGCAGGGGTAGTTTTGCCGTGAGGATTGGCAGGTGTTCCACACCTGGTGACTGGTGCCGGCTCATCGTTGGCTCTGGGCTCCAGAACCTCTCTCGAGCCTGAGCCGAATCGAGGCCTAGAAGGACCTCATGTGACATGCCAGCGCACAGTAGGCCCTCTCTAACAGCTTTGCCCGAATCCACACGACAAACAGACGAACGGTGACACAAATCGCTGTGGCAGTGCTCTCTGGCTGCCCCCCGGCCCCCTTGCCCTGAGCGCAGACACCCGCGGGAAGGCCATGCGGGCACCGGCAGGCTGGCCTCCCTTCTGGTGACATTTACACCACAGCCTCCCGCACGTGTGGGCCCCCGGCGGTCCTGAAAGTGGCTACACGGGCACGGACAGCTTGCTTCCTAATTGCTGGACGCCCGGGGTCCCTCAGACCTGGACGGACACGCTCCTGGGCCCCAGCCCCCACCAGAACCTCCCCTGCTTGTGAGCCCTCGTCCTCTTCAAAGTGGCTCCTGTAGCGATCAGGCCACCTTCTGGCTGGGGGGCTGCGGGATGTGGGACTGAACCCACGAGGACCCCCGTAGGTCCCAGGTCCAGCGGCAGGGGAAGGTGCTGGGCCGCCCGGGCCCCTGGGACCTCATTCAGGCCATTGGCTCACCCTGCTGGGTCCACGTCCCCTGTTTCTGGGAGACGATTCTGCGAGTTGCCTAGGATGACATCGGTAAAAAAGCTTGCTTCTGCCTGGGGCTCTGAGGACCACATCTGCCGTCACACCTATGACAGAGTTCTGCGGGCCCTCTGGAGTTGACATGAGCTGTCTGGGGCTGGCTGGGGGAAGGTGGTTCCTTGTTTCTTTTTCCACAGCAGGAGCAGAAGTTTAAGTAACAGATGGCCTGAGTGGTGGTTGGTGGGGGGGGGTGGGGCACAGGTGGTCAACCCCGTGGGCCCATGGGAACCAAGTGGTGGCCATGCGGGTAACTGGGGCATTTAAATAAGGAAACACTCAGGTCTGATCACAAGCCTGTGAGTGTGTGGGGGGCTTTCCCTTTCTTTCTCCTGCTAGAAAGCTCTCCTCCGCCTGGAGCCCCTCCAGGCCAGGCTCTCCCTTCTTATATCTGCCCCCTTCCTCTTTTAGGAAGCAGCCCTGACCCTCACCCTCCTGCTTGCTCCCCTTGGGTCTCCAGCCTCCAGGGGACCCCTCTCGAGGGTCTGCTGACATCCTGCCATCCCAGTCTGCCCGGACTCCTCTCCACCTGTCTGGAAGACAGGTGCCGCTTCCTGACAGGTGTTCCTCTGCCTTCCACATCCTGGAAGCTTCCCCAGGGCTGAAAATGCCTGGTGAGTGGCGGGCCAGCCTCAGGTGGACTATGTGGGGCCTCCACGGTCCAGAGGTTTCCAGCTGGTGTCCCGCTCAGTCGTCTGATGGCCAGTCGCCCGTGTCCACCTTGGAGCTGAGTTGGGCCGGGAGATAGCAGAGTGGGAAGCCCAGAGAACGTTCTAGGCGGGACTGCCAGGGACAGGGAGTGAGCGCCTCTGTCTGGGAGGCCCGTGGGAGGCTCTTGGTCCAACGGCACTGCCAGAGGACGTGTGTGAATCCCAACTCCCGACGCAGACGGCTTCGGAGGTGTGGGCCACCGCCTGCCTCTGACGCGGCTCGTTCTGTTCGCCTCTGCTTCCTGGCCCGCTGCAGGTGGAGTCCCCTGCCAGGAACGATGGTGCCACCTGGCTCCGTCCTCGACGGTCTGACGTCTGCACTCCGCCGTCTGGGCCAAGATGGAAACCAAGCGGAATGTTCCTGACGTGGGATCTCCTCGTCCCACGGTCCCGTGGCACCCGGGCCACGTCAAGTGCGAAGGAGAGCCGTCCCTCCCCGGGTCATCCTTCCCCTCTGGGAGCATCGTCCACTGTTGGTTTTGGGGGAAAGTGGAGTCTGCAGAACTCTCTGGCCCCTTATGACAGACAGGCAGGCGTGGTGAGACCAGGGCTCAGGTGGTCTGAGTCCTAGCGGGGGCTGAGGACCACACACGGATCCCCCACCACCTCCACGTGGCTCACACCCACCCCAGCCATCTCCCACCAAAGCACTTCCGGCACCCCGCCCCCCCGCCCCCCCACCGGCTCTATGGCTGGGACCACGGGCCGCCCCCTGCCCCCAGGACCCAGCTGGGAAGTTGGAAAAGTCTGGCCCCACACCAACCGAAACATGACCCCAGAAGCCCAGGCTCGGCCCCACTGATTCATCGGCGGAGCAAACTTCCTGCCCCCACCTGCCCCCACGCGGCTCACGCTCCCGTCAGCCAGAGCTTGGGGAAGAGGGTGAGGCCCTCTTGCTTGCACAGCGTCCCGGCTCCGACCCCACGAGGCTGGACATCTGCTAGGCCGATGACGGATGTGACCACAGGCAGACGGTGGGCATCAGGGCCACAGAAGCCCAGGATCCGGCGCAAGAGGCCTTAAGATCAGCGGGCCATGGGGCGCCGTGTGGGGCGGCAGGGATAGGACGCAGCGTCAGCTTTTCAAGTCCTGTGTGGATCTTCCTGCACACTAGCAAAAAGCGTAGAGCATCAAAACCTCGACGGAAGGATGTCATCTCTTGTGGCCGAGACTGGTGAGGAGGGCCGTTAGCCCCGGGCTGGCTGAACAGAAAGCGCCAGGCGCGTCGTGGACCGGCCTGGCTGAAATTCTGCCGTGGCCGGTGGGTGACGGAGGCGTGGGGAGCATCGATCTAGCCCAGGGCTCTGCGAACTGTTTCTGGAAAGGGCCAGAGAGTAAATATTTAGGCTCTGTGGCCGGCGGTCTCTGCTGCATCCTCTCTGTTGCAAAAGTCACAGGAGACACGATGTGGACAAGTGGGCGTGGCCGTGCCACAATGAAACTTTATTTATGGACCTGAAATTTGACTTTGGTGCGACCTCCACAGGTCGTCTTCCCCTCCCCCCACCCCAGGCACTTACGAATATTAAAACCGGGGCACCCGCGTGGCTCTGTCGGTTGAGCATCTGACTTTGGCTCAGCTCATGATCTCACGGTTGGTGGGTCGGAGCCCCGCGTCGGGCTCTGTGCTGACAGCTCGGAGCCTGCTTTGGATTCTGTGTCTCCCTCCCTCTCTCTGCCCTCTCAAAATAAATAAATAAACTTTAAAAATAACTAAATAAATAAAATGTTAAAACCCTTCTTGGCCAGGGGTCAGACACAAACAGGCCAGACTTGGGCCGTGGCAGCACAGCCTGTGGGCAGAGTGCAGACTTCAGAGTTTAACGCTCTCGGCTAGGACGAGGTGACAGTCTCAGAGGCGGGAGACTTGCCCAGTCCACAACTGCAGTGGCAGAGACTGGTCCGAGGTCCAGCCCTGCACTCAGATGCACTTACTGCTTCTGTTTTCTGGGGCTGTCGATGGGGGCGGGGGGAGCTGGTAGTGGCTGTTGGATCTGTGTGACACCCTCCTGACCTCAGCAGCACCCTCTGTTCCTTCAGGAGCAGGAGTGGTCCGACTCTGGGTGGTTCTGGAGGCAGCCCGTCTCAGAACCAGCCCCCAAGGACCCCAGAGACCCACACGGCAACCCCAGGTTGGCCAAAGTAGCACCATCTCCCGGCAGGTGCACTGGCCCAGGGGGCGGCTGACCAGCAGGAGCCTCGGGGCCATCCCTGGACATGGGGAGGAAGGGGCTGTAGTTCCTCTGGGGTCTTGAAGCTGGACCACCTTGCAGGCATTGGGGGGCCGCGGCCAGGACCCCCTCCTCCAGGCAGCTGAAGGAGTCCCATCTGCAGAAGAGAGAAAGAGGCCCCACCGGGACAGGAATGTGGACCCTGCCCTAGAGTGCCTCCAGCGGAGCCCAAAACACGCACTAGCCTTGCTCCTGCATGTGGCCTGCGCCTCACAGACGCCCTGCCACTCACACCCGAGGCCCTCCCCTCGGTGCCTCTCTGGGTCAAGGCCCTGATCGGCCCTCAACCCCTCCAGAGGGTCCCAGAACCACACACGGCAACAGACGAGCCTTAGGACCTGGCAGCCGTGCCGGAATATTCCAAAGGCCCCGGAGGCTGTCAGAGGCTGGGAGTGTGATCAAAATCCCCAAATGTTCCAGGACAGGAAACCAGTTTCACCCTCAGTGCTTCCCCCGCTGACAGCCACTTCAAACCCGGCCGCCGCACAACCACAGACTCGCCGCCGTTCCGAAAACTGCCGCACGTCGTCCCGGGCACACGGCAGCTGGCAGAGGCCCGAGTAAAAGATCGGTCTTCTAGATTAAAGCATGTGTCCTCTGAGGCGGTGCCTTGTTCTGCCCCCGAGGGGAGCGGGCAAGACTGAAGAGAGAGGAGGTCCAGCCGGCACCGTGCGGACGCCGCAGCCCCTTCGACGGGTGGGGACCGCAGCCTGGCAGGGGGTGGGGGCTCCCCCCAGGAGCCGAGCCTGCGCCCGCCTGCTCGGCACCGTGGGTTACGGGGCTCCTGTCGGGAAGGGCTGGCTGAGTCGGGAGCCGGCTGTGCAGGTGGTGTCGCCGGGACCCGGTGGCCTTGATGAAAGCAGCCGTTGCCTGCGGACAAAGAGGATGAGAGGGTAGCCTATCTCACCCTCTCTGGGGAAACTGAGGCCGCAGGGCAAGGGCCTGGGCGCCACGTGGCACTGTTGGGACCCAGCTCCGGCCTCTGGGCTGCCAGGAGGTGTTCTTCCTGTGCCCCGAGGAAGGCGGGGAACATGGTCATTTTGGAATGTGAGCCGTGGGGGCCCCCCCTTTTCCTTTTAAAGTTTATTTATTTATTTAGAGAGAACCAAGGGGGGAGGGGCAGAGAGAGAGAGAAGGGGACAGAAGATCCAAAGCAGGCTCTGCGCTAACAGCGCCCGGCCCGACGCGGGGCTCGAACTCACAAACTGTGAGACCGTGACCTGTGCCACAGTCGGAGGCTCAGCCTGCGCACCCACCCGACATGCACACACAAAGGCCAGGTCCCAAGAGGCAGAGCCTAAAAGCCGATTCCGGGAGAAGTAGGAGGCGCCATCGGGAACTGTCGGGCACAGGCCCTGAAGTCTGGCTTGGCGGGCTCCTCCTTCCCACATCCCTGTTTAAGTGTGGAACATTCCGGAGAGCACTTGGTCAGGCAGGGAGCCATCAGCCCCGCGACAGCTGAGCCTGTGTGCAGGTGAGGCTGGCCCGCACCGAGCCATCCCCGAAATGCCTCGAGGCGAAGGGGGTCGTTGAGATGTCTGGTTCTCTCAGTTCTGCGTGAAAAATTGTCTAGCCTCATAGTTTTTATTACATGTTTGCCTATGTGTGTAGACCTTGCATAGATGCAGTGAATCAAATCGATTAGCCAAAGTGTATTCCGCCATAATTGCTAAAGCTCCCCCGCGTAATGACTGTGGTTTAAAGTACCTGAAAAAATGTTAAAAGAAGGTTTGACTCCTCTGCACATGAACTGACCTCTTGAAGGTCACAGCTGAATGGAGGCAGGGTCTGGAAACGGGAGGCACCTGGGTCACCTCAGGACATCCTCCCAGAGTGACTGTCTTCACCCCCAAACTCACCTCTGCCCCTCTTCCCCTCCCCTTCTCCCCCCTTCCCTTCCCCCCCTGCTCTCAGGGCTCGGGACCCTGAGGGGAGGGTTGGGCCCCTGGGAGTCCGTGACTAGCCATCCCTGTTCGTCCAGGACGGAGGGGACGCAGGGCTTTAATGCTGAAACCAGGACTCCTGGTCACCCAAGCTGGGGGACAGTCACACCCTGGGACCATCAGAGGATGTGGCCACTCTGGTTGGGATTCTGACAAAGGGGCTTGGACTCTGGGGTCCTGGCTTCCCTGACTGTGCCCCGAACTCTCTGGCCAAGGGTGGTGGCCAACCCCTGGCCAGATCCTCACGCCCCAAGGGCAGGAGAGGGACCAGGTGGCACCTGTCCCCTGTGAGCGTGGAGCGTGCTGTCCCGGGCGCTCGCTCTGCAGGGCCCGCGACATTATATACAGAAGAGCTGATAATTAGTCACCAGCACGATCCAGGCGTGGTTCCTCCTTCCCATTTCACGGCTCACATCTCGCCCTCCACTCCTGTGCTTCCTTCCCTCCTGGGGGCTGAGATGCCAGCACGCTGAGTCACAGCTGCTTGAGCGAGGACCGCGCGGGGCGGAGGGGGTGGGGGGGAGGAGGGGGGCGGGGGAGGTCTGGTGGCCGGAGGGGAGGCTCGGGGCCCGTGCTCAGAGGCCCACTGAGGCCATGGAGGGCGCAGCCACGAAAGTGCCTTCAACCCTTTTAGCCTGACTTTAAGAACAATGCAGAGTCATTCACACGGAATTTGAAAATAAAGAAAATTATAAGAAGCCGAAGGAAGAAAATACACTCAACTCACCACACGGTGAACACTATCAACGCTTTTGGAATGTTTCCTTCCAGTCCTACCTGTTTCTGCACATTGTAAAAACAGAATTAAGGCTGCGCGCGCGCGTGCGCGTGTATGTGTGTGTGTGCATGTGTGGATGTGTGCATATGCGTGCATGTATGCGTGTGAGTGTGTGCACACGTGCGTGTGTGTGCACGAGTGTGTCTTCTTTGAGTGTGGGTTTCTGCTCGCTTGGGGTTTAGCTCTGTCTACAGGGCCGACGGTTTTAACTACACTTCTGTGTTTTCTGCAATCTTGCTGTCCTGGTGTCTGTGGCCTCCCTGGCTGGGGACAGGCGGCCCTCCCCGGGTTAGCCAGCTGCCAGAGACGGCCAGGGCTCCCACACACCAGGCGCCCCTGATGCCCCCACCTGGGATCGACCCCGGGGCACGTACCGGGCAACAAGAGACCGCCTCTGCGGCTCAGAACCTGCCAGAATGGCTCAAACTGGCCCCTCCTAGGCTGGCTCCCCTGCCTTGTCTTTCCTGCAGAAAACCCAGCCTTCCCCTTGCTTCTGCCTCCCGACCTGGGCCTGGTGCTTCCCCATGTGGCCCCACGTGGTGTCGTGCCCCTTTCTCTAGTACGGGATAAAATATCTTCTTCCAACAACATGGGTCCCTCTTGTTCTCACCTCTGTAAATGAAACCTTGGGTGCAATTCTTTTTTTTTTTTTTTTTTTTTTTTTAATTTTTTTTTCAACGTTTATTTATTTTGGGGACAGAGAGAGACAGAGCATGAACGGGGGAGGGGCAGAGAGAGAGGGCGACACAGAATCGGAAACAGGCTCCAGGCTCTGAGCCATCAGCCCTGAGCCTGACGCGGGGCTCGAACTCACGGACCGCGAGATCGTGACCTGGCTGAAGTCGGACGCTTAACCGACTGCGCCACCCAGGCGCCCCCTTTGGGTGCAATTCTGATACAGTACGTGCGTGTGCAGCTTGCTCCCATCACTTAACATTGTCACGTGGGTATTTCCCAAGGCCACTGATGTTCTTTTTCAATGTGATTTGTAATGAGCGTATAATACCCTCTCCCATGAGTATACCAAAATCCCTTTTGCTATCTTTGGTTTGCTTCTATTTATTTTTAATTACCCTGAGAGGAACATTTTTGTGCATCGATACTTCCCCATGTTTTGGGATCTTTCCCTAAGTCAGGTGACCAGAAATAGACATGCTGGATCAAAGGGACATTTTCAGGGGGGACATTCATGCTGACAATGACCTCTGACGTAGCCTGCGTGTCGGCTGGAAGCGTGGCCAGCCCTGAGGACTGTCCGCTATATGAAGCTCACCAGTTCGACAGGGAGAGCATGGTGTGGAGGTGTCGTGGTTTGTATTTAACCACTGGTCAGGTAGGGCCGTCCTCCCTGTGTTTTGTGATCACAAGCATTTGTTTTCTAGAGAATTCCTTATGCCCGTTCTTGGCCTGTCTTTCACATCATGGTCACCGAACCTGTTTTTGTTTTTACTCGGAGACACTCCTTGTGGACGAAGGGGGTTGGTTGCAGTTTTTGAATTGCTTCTCCCCTAAAGCCTTCGTGTGTTGAAGACTTGGCCTTTTGTATCTCAGAATGTGACCTTGTCTGGAAACCGGGTCGTTGCAGATGTAATGAGTTAAGAGGGGTCATATTGGAGAGGGGTGGCCCTGATCCAATACGACCACTGGGAAATTTGGACACAGACACGTACAAGAACACCACGTGAAGATTCAGGCAGAGATTGGGGTGGGGCGTCACCTACCAGCCCCAGAACTCCAAAGAAGCCAGCGAACCAGCAGGAGCCAGGGGGAGGGCCGGGGACAGATCTCCCTCCCCACCCTCGGAAAGAACCAGCTTCGCCGGCCCCTTGGCTTTGGCCGTCCAGCCCCTCCAGAACTGAAACGACGACGTTCTGTTGTCCGTACTGCTCTGTGGCGCCTCGGTACAGCAGCCCCAGCAAAGTAATGCAGGGGTCAGCCCCGCATCTACAGGGCCAGCCAACACGTTCTCCGACGTTCCCACGTGGAGGAAGAAAGTCACTTCCGGGGCCCTGGGGAGCTTCTCTGGGGCTGGCCCTGCGTGCCTTGTCACAGAGGTGCTGGGCTGCCCCGTCCCCTTTCCTCCCCGAGAGGAGCCCGAGATGGCCTGACACCTGCTGGCCCCTCGTCCCCATTCCCTCTCCCACGGCCCCTGCTGCATTGGCACCCTGGTGACTGCAGGGGACTTCCAGCTACAGCATTGGTCCCCACCGTCCCCAGAAATGAATCTGGGGTAAAGGGCTGCATACGCCCGGTCCTAGCAAAGCGTCAAAGATCGAACTGCTCTTGCCCACTAGGTTGGCCAAGTCACTGGATGTTGACTAAGGGCCCCGGAACAAGGAGTGGCTGACTCAGCGCAGATGATGATGCCAGAGGAGCCTGGTGGGGGCAGGCGGCAGAGGAAGGCAGGGGGCGGGGGTGGCGTGTTCAGGCCTGCACAGGCCCAGTAGCCTCGGGGGATTGGAACGTGCAGGATCGGAGCCTACGGGACCATCCGCACTCACGCCAAGGTCAACAGTGTAGCAAGGATGTGGTTTCCACGCCCCGGCACATTCTCTCCCTCCCCGCTTCTCGCCCACGTGATTTCTAGGGGTCAGTGGCTGCAAACTCACTTCCCAAGCGCACTGCCGGCCAGCTGCGTGGGACAGCCTGCAGGGAGGGAGAGGGGAGAGGACCAGCTCGTCCCGCTTGAGTTGAGTCAGCGGCCACTAGGAGCGCGTCCCTGTCCTGCTCAGGTGGCCCCTCCGTGGCACTTCCAGGACCAATGGCATCCCAGCCCTAACGACCGGGCAGGGGCACAGGCTCCGTGGCCGAGAGCAGCTCCTGCTGCTGGGATCGCCTGGCCTGCCTGTCCCTCCAAGCCACCTGCCTCTGTGGCCCCAGCACCCGGGTGGCCGGTTCCCAGCACTAACGTCCCTCTGTCGGAACGCCCGCACCGGCCGCTTTTCCTGCAGGGCCCTCAGCACCGTCCCAGACCACGGGGCCAGGGACAGTCAGAGCCCGGGCCATGCCGTCACGCCCGAACCTTGCCACCGCATCTGCCTGCAAAGACACATGTGAGCGGCCCCTCCCGCACCGCCCCCCCCTCCCCCGCAGGTCCACGTGCCCACGTGCACGGCGACATTGTGTTCAGTGGTGGCTCCCGGGCCCGACCTGTATACCTATGACTGTTATGAGCCACTGTGTGATGGGGAGGGAATCTCCTGAGCTCGGTGTTGCCCGAAAAACAGAAGCGCACGAATAAAGGGGGTGAGACCACAGGTGTGCCCCTTCACGCTCGTTTGCCTTTTTTCCTATTTGCTCATTAATGCCAGGGTTACACGTGCACAAGGGCCACACTGCTGGCTCTGCGGGGTGGGGAAGGGGAGGGGAAGACCTTCACTGAGTACGCGTCCCGTCGTGCCTTCAGAATTTTAAAGCACCGCACTAAGTATGCATAAAAGATGCTGTTTGTTTGAAGAGTTCAATTTGAGGCGGGTCGAGGTGGGCAGGCCGGTGCCCCGGGAGGGCCCGCACCGGTCCCGGGCAGCATGGGGTGTCGGGACAAGCCCTGGCCCACGGCAGGCCCCTGTAAACACGGGGAGCCGGGCCCCAAGCACCACCCCCACCCCCAGCCTGCATCCTGGGCCCATGGCCTTGCTGCTCTTAAGGGCGCTGGCTCTCGCCACCCCCGAGGCCCCAGGAAGGTCGACCGGGGACCGGCAAGGGCACCTGCTTCTTTGTTGTAACCAGTGGCTGCTGCTGGGCGTGTGTGCCTCACGACAAGCCGGAGGGGACCCACTTCACACCCACGCGCTGGCAGCGAGGGACTCCGGTGATGGTGGCCGTCTGCATTGCTACTCCCTGGCGGGTTCACGCCAGGCCCCCAAGCCAGCCGGGGAGTCTGAGCTATGTGAAGACGTCCCCACGGGACAGGCCACACGGCCCGCAGGGAGGGGCTGTGCCCACACCGTCCGTCGCCAGCGGGAGGGGGCTGCCGGGGAGGGGGCACCGCTGGGCCCCGAGCAGACGTTGGTGCCAGGGACCAAGGGTGGGTGGGTTCCTGGACCCTGCGCGGGCTCCCGGCTGAGGTTCGGACCGGGCCTTAAAGAACTAAGACTTGATATTTTCCATTTCGGAAGCATCGTGCCTCTTGACAGTGGATTATCCACCGGGAGCTGGTTTCAGTGCTTCTTGGCCGAAACCTTTGGCCGAAGCCTTGTTGATGGCCCGGCTTTCATGCCGCTCCAGACACCTCTCCCTGTTGGTTCTGACCTCAGTGGTCGTTCCTGCCCCTGACCCCTGCCCCCTGCAGCCAGCACAGCGGGCGGGACCCCGTCTTCCCAGGCCCTCTGTGACGGCTGGTCGATGGCCTCCTCCGTGGGCACAGACAGATCCTACAGTGGACTCTGGCCGCCAGAGGCCCGGCCTTGGGTGCTGACCACCCCTCCCCCGCCCCTGGGCACATGCTTCGAAGGGCCGGCCGGAGAGGATACCGCCTCCGGGAGCCAATCAGCCGCCCTTGAGCCCGGAGAGCGTCCTGCCTAGACTGCAGCTCAGCGGTGCTTGGGTCTGGGAGCGAACCCGTCGGCTCTGCGCCGTGGACACAGCAAACCGAGGACCTTGAATCCTGAGATTCATCCTCCAGAAGTTTCTTCAGCTGCACCTGTCTTTCCTGGCCTGAATAATCAAGTGGCAGGAGCAGGGCCCCTCACACAATCTCGAGTCTATCCCCAAATAAGTGAGTTGCCACTCTAGCTAGTCACTGCTGAGCACATAGACAAGCTACTCCTTTAAGAAAGAAGCCGCCTCGAAGGGAAGGAGCAAGGCGATGACCGCAGGCCGGCAGGCGGGGGGCTTGTCCCCGCAACACCCTCCCGCCCCCAGGAGTGAACAACTTGGGACTGATGGAAACAGCTCTGGGAGGCCCCAGGCTGCCATCAAGAAGCTGCAGAAACCCAGAGGGCACAGGAGCCCGGGACAGCCTGTAGTGGAGCAAGCTTTCGCCTCCACCCCCGGGGCCCCCAGCCTGGCGCACCGCAGCCCCGAGAGGGATCCCCTTGGCACGACCTCCCGTGGAAGAAGGGCAGCCCTCGTCACCCCACAGACTCCGTGGGCTCAGCCAGTGCAGCACCCGGGCCACAGGGCTGCCGGCCCGGCCCCACCGCGGAGAGGGAATGAGCCACCCCCCGGGCCGGAGCCCCCACCCACGCCCCCACCCCTGCTCCAGAGCCACCCTACCCTACACACGCCCACGCCTCAGACTCGGGCCCTGTCGCCACCACGTGCAGCCGGAGGGGCCCCCTGGCCACCGCGTCCGTCCGCGGGTAACGGGAGTACAGGGACCCCGGCGGCCTTCAGCACTGTGCACCCGGACAGCCCCCGCCTCCACCGCGGACGCCTGCAGCCTCGGCTGACGGGGCCGCACAGAGACGCTGCCCCACGACCGCAGCCCGCTGCGACCCGCCACCCGCCGGAGCTGGGTCCGCCACACCTCACTCAGCGCCCTCCTGCTCACCCGTGGGCATCACTCCTCACGGGTTAGAACGCCTATTACTGGCAAGACAACAGACAACGTGTTGCCGAGGACCTGGAGAAAACAGAAGCCTTTGCTGCTGGTGGGAATGTAACTTCTGGAAACCAGCGTGGAGGTTCCTCAAAGAATTAAAAATACAACGACTTGATGAGCCAGCCATCTCACGGCTGGGTACATAGCCAGAGGAAAAGGAAACCATGGGGCTCCTGGGTGGCTCAGTCGGTTAAACATCCGACTTCAGCTCAGGTCATGATCTCACGGTTTGTGAGTTCGAGCCCCGCATCGGGCTCTGGGCTGACAGCTCAGAGCCTGGAGCCTGCTTCCGATTCTGTGTCTCCCTCTCTCTCTGCCCCTCCCTCGCTCATGATCTCTCTATGTCTCTCAGAAATGAATAAACATAAAAAAAAAAAGACAGTGAAATCAGGACTTCAGAGAGCAATCTACGTCTCCCTATTTATTGCAGCTTTATTCACAATAGCCGAGATCCGGAAACAACCTGAGTGCTCGCTGAAGGATGAATGGATAAAGATGTGGTTTATGCATATGCTGGCGTATCATCCAGCCTGGCGAGGAAGGAAAGCCTGCCATTTCTGAGAGTGTGGATGAACCTCGAGGTCAGTGTTCTCCCTGAGATGAGCAGGTGCAGACAGGCCAATATGCGTGTGGACCCTGCATAGCAAAGAGCACCACGGTGGCTCCCGGGGCTGGGCTGCAGGGAGGCAGATACGAGCAGGTGTTGGCCAAGGGTACTGAGTTTCAGTTAGGCAACATGAGTGAGTTCTGGAGACTTTTTAAAAAACGTTAATTTATATATTTTGAGGGAGGGGGGAGATAGAGCTTGTGTATGCGAGCAGGGGAGGGGGAGGGAGGGGGAGAGAGAGAGGATCCCAAGCAGGCTCCGTGCTGTCAGTGTAGAGCCCAACGTGGGGCTTGATCTCATGAACTGTGAGATCACGAGCTGAGCTGAAATCAAGAGTTGGGCGCTTAACCGACTGAGCCACCCCGGTGCCCTGAGTTCTGGAGACATAATGTATGACAACGTAATTACAGAGGACAATGCTGTATACTTGAAATTTGTTAAGAAGGTAAGTTTCAAGTGTTCTCACAAGGAAGAAGAGAAGGAGAGTTATTTGAGGTGACAGATCGGTTCGTTGGCTCAACTGTGACTTTTTATTTCACAGCGTATATGACTATCAAAATAAAATCGTATGCCTTAGCCATATATAGTTTTTATTTGTCAAAGATTCCTTGATTTATTTTTATTTGATGTTTATTTATTTTTGAGAGAGAGAGAGAGAAAGAGAAAGAGAGAGACACAGCATGGGCAGGGGTGGGGCAGAGAGAGAGGGAGACACAGAATCCGAAGCAGGCTCCGGGCTCCGAGCTGTCAGCACAGATCCCGACGTGGGGCTCGAACCCAGAACTGAAAGATCATGACCTGAGCCGAAGTCGGATGCTTAACCTACTGAGCCACCCAGATGCCCCCAAATATTCCTTAATTAAGAAAAATTAGCAGTGGCTTGGTCTTAGATGTGAAGCTGGATCCCACCTGAGCCCCTCCTGCCTTTAAGAAGAAGACGCCCCTAAAGAAGCAGGACAACAGGGGCACCTGGGGGGCTCAGTCGGTTAAGCGTCCGACTTCGGCTCAGGTCACGATCTCGCGGTCCGTGAGTTCGAGCCCCGCATCGGGCTCTGGGCTGACAGCTCAGAGCCTGGAGCCTGCTTCCGATTCTGTGTCTCCCTCTCTCTCTGCCCCTCCCCCGTTCATGCTCTGTCTCTCTTTGTCTCAAAAATAAATAAACTTAAAAAAAATATAAAGTTTCTTTAAAAAAAAAAAAGCAGGACAACAAACACAGCAGGACACGAGTCTAAGCCATCGCTTTGGGGATGGGGTGGTGCCCGCACAGAGTCTGCTCCGTGTAGGGAAGCAGCATGTGGCTCTCTAACACTCGGGCACGTGGTTTCCATCCAGTGCGTCCTCCCACCGGGGCCGTGGCCCAAGGGACAAGGGGAGACATGCCGATTGCCCCTGCAGGTCTGAGCTGTCTCCTTTCTCGCTCAGCATGACGACTGAGCACTGGCATTTCCCACCCCAGGCGCGGAGAGTTTTCAAACACAGATGCACCTGTCTTCGTGGCCTCCGGTGGCGAGCGTTCTGAGCTCTGCTTCACAGATGGGAAAGCCGTGAGGTTAATTAAACCATTTGTTGCCCCACGTGTCGTCGGCTGTGGGCTGGGAGCCACCCGGAGACCCGCTCCCGTCGACCTTGGCTGAGCAGCACACAGCCGGAGAGCCCCCCACCCCCACCCCCCTGCAGAGCCGTCCCCCAGCCGGCCCGAGGAAGAGGCCGGGGTTAGAGCTGCACAGCAGTTTCTGTCCATTCTCGCATTTTATGATCACTCCGTTCCTCTGGGTCCCCAGGAATAAGAAACTGTGCCTGTCAACCAAATGTACGTGCAGACCGTGTTTCTTGTTAGATGGCCCCGATTATCTGAGAAAATCTGATGCTCCGATTAAGAAAAGGACACATGGGCATGTTGTGGACAGAGGTTATTTTTTTTAATGTTTTATTTATTTATTTGTAGGAAATTTACTGTCAAATTGGTTTCCATAGGACAATGATCATTTTGAAATAGTCGAAAGAACGGGTCAGGCCCGTCCGGGGCCCACACGCCTGTTCCAGCTCAGCCTCCGGGGTGCCAGCGGCTTAGAGCCCGTTCCGCGTGAGGCCGCCTGTGAGCGGACGGTACACCTGTCCCACCTTCTGACTTGGAGGAGCGGGACGCTGGCTGGGCCCTGTCTCAGGCTGGGTTCCCCAGAAGCACAGCCCGAGGCGGAGTTTGTGAAGGTGATTGGTGGGGAGACGAATCACCGAGCATTAGGAGGTGAGTTACGTTCCCCAAACTCACGTGCTGAAGTCTCAAATCCCAGGACTTCAGCATGTGACCGTATCTGGAGACAAGGTCTTGAAAGAGGTGATTAGGGCACAATGAAAACATTAGGGTGGCCCTACTCCAACCTGACCAGTGTGCTTATAGGAAGACGATTAGGACGCCCAGAGAAACGGCCGTGTGAGGACACAGCGGGAAGGCAGCCATCTGCGAGCCAAGGGGGAGGCCTTCTCAGAAGCCAATCCCATCAGCACCCGAGCTCGGACTTCAGCCTCTAGATGGTGTGGAAAAGGTGTTCTGTTGTTTAAGCCCCTGGTCTGGGTTGTGTCGTGGCAACCTTACTCATTCCCATGGGAATGGGGGAGAGGGAGACGGGACAAGGGAGGTGGCTAAGCTAGGATGTTGGCTGCAGAGGAACATTAACCTGTCCCACGGGGGTCCAGACTTTGAGCTGTCCCGCAGGGAGGACCCAGCCCGCGGGACTTCGGGTGTGAGCTGTCCTGCACAGAGGACCTGTCCTGCGGGGGCTCCAGGCCTGAGCTGTACCCCAGAGCCCTGAACCCCTTCCAGAGCCGTAGCAGCCTCTGGGCCCCTAGCAGCTCACGGCCAGGGGTGGTGCCGAGGCCTGGAGAGGGGGGTTGGGTGGGGCAGCAACAGCACCCACTGCCTCGCACGGGGAGCTCCGGCCGGCCTGAGCGCCTCAGGAATTCATCGATCGCCGCCCCGAGCGGGATGAGATTAGCATTCGGACACCGGTGCCCAGAGGGACAGCCACCGGTGAGGGAAGAAAAGTGCCCTTAGCACATAGGACCTTGTGGGACCTCGGGGCGCTGGGTAGCCTTTGCACGCGGCTTGGACAGAGGGCAGCCCCAGGGGATCTAGAACTGCGGCCTCCGGGAAGGGGTCCGGGGAAGCCACCCCCGGGGGCGCGGCCCAGGCCCCGCTGGCCTCACTGCGCATTGCCCGCACCTCCCGACCTTCCAATGCCCCCGAAGTGAGTTGCGCACCTGGCTGTGCCCCGTCCCCCAAACCTTCCCCGTCGCTCGCTGCTGGCGGGGGTCCACTCACCCCTCCTCGTGCCCGCTGAGGCGCGTCTGGGGGCCCCACAAGCGGTCGCTGTAGGCGCTGGCTGGCAGGCCGTGTGAGATCACTTGCCTTTTTCCCCGTGATGGCAGGACACGGGGCCGGGTGGTGCCGCGTAACCCTTGAGATCCCCCCTAGAGGAAAGAAAAGATGCTCACGAGGGAGCCTGGCGACAGCCCTGCTCCCTGCTCACCTCCTGCGGTGCGCGTGCACACGCACGGGCACATGCGTGTGCCGGGCGAGGGGGGGGGGGGTCCGACCGAACGTTCCATCAGTCCCAGGCACCGTGCCCAGATGGCATTCCCTGCGTCGGGTCCCCCTCTCGTCCACTCGATATCGTGCAGATTTATTCATCGCTTTCTACCTCTGTTTACTCATCTATAAAATGGGACACCTGCTGCCTGCCCGGTTGCCATGACGATTAAATGGACTTTCTGCCCGACCCCGGTGGGGAGCCCCGGATGGCTGCCAGCTGACCTCCGTCCACATTCTTCACACGCAGGGGCTCGAGCACCCGGGGGACCCACCACCTGGGCTCCCCGGACCCACCACTCGCCGTGGCTCTCCGTCACCGGGAGTCAGACGCGGCAGGGCGGGTGCAGAGTAGGCCCAGGTGTCAAAGGTGACGGTGAGAGCTGTGGTGTCCTGCTAGCTGTCCTCTCCCCACGTGGACAAGGCTCCTGGTCGGGCCACGACCAACAAGGACAGCTCCCGCACTCCTGTGGCGTCTTCGGTCCCTCCCGCTTGCTTGCACACCAGGCTGCGAGCCACGTGCCATGTTGGCCAAGGCCCTGGAGCCGTGAGCGTCACCACCCTCCCCGTCTTGCAGGGACGGGGACAGAACCCCAGATGAGAAAACGATTCGGCCGAGGTGGCTTGGCGTCCCTTCTCCTGTTGCGGCCCTCGGGATCCTGCTCTGCACACGTCCCGCCCATGCGCCCCCCAAGCAAAACCCGAGCTCTGATGACACGAACGGCTTCCACCCTGGTTTCACACGCCCAAGGCAGAAGGTGAGAGAGGTTCCGTGTCCCTTTGCGTGAGAAGAAAACAGGAGCAGGACCGTAGCCACCACGTGGGCTTGGGATGTCTGCCCGCAATGCCCAGAACACCCCTTGCAGACACGAAGGGTAGGGTTTATCTTTACCAAGCGGCCTCTTTGGAAAGACCTGGAGCATGTGGGCAAACAGGGCACACGAGGAGCAGCCCGCCCGTGCCAGCCCAGCTGCCCAGGTCGCTGTGTTCAGTGAACGTCCCTAACCTGGTGCGGTGCTGTTGGTCATGGCGGCTTGGGCGGTGGCCCTGCCCGTCGGTGTGGGGCAGCGGAGGGTCTGGCCCTCCTGAGTTCCACTGTCCACACCCAGGAGAGCCGGCCGTGGCTGGGTGAGGTTCCAGGATGGACGCTGTGAGCCCGGTCTGGCCCCGAGGGTCGGTTCCCTGCAGCCTCTTTGTTTATAACGGCCTGGGTTAAGTCCCACGTGCATTCCGGTGACAATATACATATACACGAGTCAGGGAGAACAGGGAGAGGAGCGGGAGGGAAGGTCCAAAAGGTTCGCCACGCCAGAAGGCGGTGCTGATTGGTTTGGCGTTGCATGGAAGGTTTTAAACCCAGCCCGCCAGACAGCTCGCTCCAGGCAGGGAGGACGGTCCAGACAGACGGAGAGTGCGCCTCTCCCCTCTCTGTCCTCCCGGGAGAGCGGAGGACTCTCCGTTCCTGGGCACTGAGCTCCAGAGTCTCCGAAACCACTCTCTGTCCTCCCTGGGGGACACCAGCCCTGCCACGCGGGACCTGGTGGGAGAGGGACACAAAAGACGCGCGGCGAGCAGATGTCACCCGCCCCGGTGAGTGCGTGTCACTGCTTAATTTAGGCTCAGTGTGGAATTCTGAATCACGGCTCAGACACAGCTCAGAGAGGTCGGTTTGTTTTTCAAGGAAAAAACATCCAAGGGGATTTCTCTCAGTGCGTATTTTCTCACGACCCCGGTCCTTCCTCTTGTGTGCCTTTTCACCATGTGTCCCCCTCTGCCGTCACACGTGGCGTCATCCCCCCCCCCCCCCGCCCACCCCGTCGTCAGCTGCTCAGTGAGACTCTACCAGCGTCAAACGCTGCCCCCACCTTCCCCTCCAGGGCACTGGCTCTCCCGCCCGCTGCTTCCTCACGGCCGATGCTCCTTGACCCGAGGGAGCCCGCGGCCCACAGGCGGCCACCTCTGCGCCTCGCTGCCAGCCAGCCACCCGCACCGCCCGTGGGAGCTTTTGGAGTGGCAGAGGTCCTTCAATCGAGGCCCCGGATGTGCTCCTAAAATTCCGTCCCCGTTTGAAAAAACGGATCACACAGTAAAGGCACTCGGGGATGTGGCTATCGGTGCTTCTGGCAAATTCAGGGTGTTCTTTTCTGGAGAAAAAGGTCCTTTGGAGAGCGAATCATCTCTTTCTAATTCCTGGATTTTGCACGCTAGGTCTCTTGAAAGGACGCGTCCCCTTGGGACCGTGTTCGTGACAGAGCAGGAGCCGGACAAAGCAGGACAGAGGAGGACCTCAGAAATAGGCACGCGGGCAGCGGCTGCCGGCCTCCGCGGTCACCCTGAGCACGACGCGTGGTGCTGACCTGGGGGTCCGTGTTTGCCACTATTTTCCAGAAGCACTTCCGGGGTCACAGGCCTGTGGGCCTGCAGTTCTGTCCTCTGGCCGTGGCCCAGGACCTGCCAGGACCTCGTTTCTGATTTGGGAGTGCACCAGCGCAGCAAAGGTGAGGCGCGGGGTCTCCCTGCACTGTTTCCTGGGCAGGGGTTGCAGAAGCAGGGACGGTCACCGCCTTAAAATGACCGATCCAAGCCCGTCTCCCTGCCCCCACCCACCCTCACGCCGCTCAGGTTGAAGCTTCTCCATCAGACAGCAATGGAGAAGAACGGGCATCCCCAGCGGTGGGCCCAGACAGTGGCGGCGGTGAGCCCCGGTGGTGGGAGGGGTGATTCATGAGGACCACAGAGGGATCTGGGTTCCTCTAGTGGCTACACCCGAGAAAGCCCCCCGAGGCTGCCAGCCTGCCCGGGGTCCCCGTGGCAGGGCTGGGGACGGGGTGCCCGTTATGAAGGAGTCAGCAAAGACACGGCACGCAGGCTAACTGGTGATCGATCACCTCCTTCCTCCCCGACATCCGCAGGAGAGAGGCGGGCGGTTGGCTCAGGCCAGCTCTGCTTCCCCCAGCCGGATGGAGCCCTTCCCTGTGATCTGCTTGCAAGACGAACCCGGGAAGCGAGCAGCCCGCCCGGGGGCGTGTCACAGGTGGACGGAGACACTCCGCGTGGTCAAAAGACCTGGTCTGTTTGGGTCAAGGACAAACCCACCTGCATTCCGAGGGTTGTGGAGACTCCTGGGGGCCTGGCTGGGGGATCAAAGAGCTTCAGCCCCCAGCTCACTGCTGGTCCCAGGGAGGGTCAGAGGGCCCAGTACGTCCAGGGGGTCCTGCTGGAACCCCACGTTCCTCGTCTGCCCTCCCCTCGCCCCTATTCTTGGCAGGGCCGGTCGCCCTGGAAGAGGGGTCCGCTTGTAAGGTGGGTGGGACCAGGCTCTTCCTCCTTCCCTGGGGGAGGACTGGGCTTCCGGCCTGCTGGGGGACAGGCGCAGCCACCTGGAGGCTCTGGCTGGTGACAGGGACACAGTCAGAGAGCCCCCACCCCAGCGGAGGCCTCAAGGGCCGTTGCCAGCTCCAGTGAGCTCTGTCCCCTTGGCCGTGACCCTGAGGAGGCTGCCCCGGGCGAGGGCTGGCTGCACCTTTATCCTGGGTCCCGAAGCCAACCCAGCCCGGACGGGCACCTTGCGCAAGAAGGAAAGCTCCTGTGGTCAAGCACCGTGAGTCTGCCGCGGGTCCCTACAGCCTGACCTGCTCGGCTGACCGAGCGAGCACCGCCCTGGAGAAGGAAAGTCAGGTGCCCGTTAGCACCTGCTGCCTTGTTACGCAGGGTCGGGAGCCACTGCAGGCACAGCCAGGGGCCAGGTTCAAGCGGCTCGCACCCCATTGGGTGAGGGCGGTGCACAGCATGCAGGGGGGAGGCGTGCAGCCCTGCAGCCCCCGGCCCCCGCCTGGGGACGCATCCAGTCTCCCTTGGGAGTGGCCTCAACCCTGCAGTGAAGGCCAGGTGGTGCCGTCCTGCTCCTGGGCTCCGGGCCACGTGACCTGCCCTGGCTGAGCAGAGCCCCAGGCCCGCCCTGGACTTTTCCAGAACCCCTGGGAGAAAGGAGCACGCTTTGCCCTTTTGCCGGCTTTGGAGGATGAAGGTCCCGGGAGGAAGGAGCCGGCACGCGGGGGAGGGGCAGCTGCCTAGTGGGTCTTTTCTCCATAAAGGGCAAGGCGTTTCACTCGTTACTTGATGGAGGGTTTGGGGCCACTGGCCGCCTCTGTCACATGTTCTCCTTCGTGGTGCTTTACATCCTCCTGGAGCTGTGCAAACACTGTGAGCTCAGGGCTGTTGTCAAACACGGACGCCTGCCTCCGTGGGTCAGGTCAGGAAGGTGGGGCCGTCCGCGACACCTGAGTGTGGGGACACCGACAGGCCTCCCGGCCGCTGGACACACCCCAGGGCCCTGCTCCCGGCTGCTGGCTGCACGACCCCGCCCGGCTCCGACAGACCCCGACCCACTTCTCGGCACACCCGGAGAGAGACTGCTCAAGGGCACCGGGCGCAAACCCCTTGAAAGATCACCTGGGGGCCGCGGGAAGCTGGCAGAGTCCTCTCAGTCTGTGAATGATTCATGAGGGCCACCAGCTGAAGGCCCGGTAACAGCCGAGGGACAGGGGGGCAGGGAGAAGGGGACGGCGTGGACAATGTCCAAGCAGGACAGCAGGGGCCGGGGGGGCCCGGGTCTGACCTGTCCGGGGGGCTGCTGCACTGGAGGAGCTTCATGGCCACCGGCCAAGGTGCAGCTGGTAAAGAGTGGGGGCCACCAAGGCTGTTCTGGACCCCGTGGGGGAGGAGGGCCGTTCTCCCATGGCCGGGGGGTGGGGGGGCCGGGACCCAGTTCAGTGACTCCGGAATCGGATGCTGTCCTTGTTCGGCGAAGCCTGGTTACATGACCAGCGATTAAGACGCTGCCCTGGGCACTGTGGGGGCTGTGACAGGTGCCAGACCCCTGCCTCGGGGTGTCTGGGTCAGACAGGGGTGGCCCAGGGCTGCACAGCGTGCAGAGAGACCCCACCCCCTCTCCCAGGATTCATTCCAGAGACTGCTGGGTTTCGTTTTCCCTGTTCTTGGCTTCTTTCATCACTTTCCAATCAAAAGCTTCATTTAAAAGCACACTCTGAGCTCTGCAGGGAGCAGAGGGGTCAGTGGCGGGCTGGCGGCTGGCGGGTGGGGGGGCCCGGTGAGCGGGCAGAGTGCAGAGGGCCTGGAGGGCAGTGAAACCGGTCTGCGTGACACTGTGACAGTGGACACAGGTCACCAGCCTTTCGCCTGAACCCGCAGGACTCACACCGGCAAGAGCCTTCCTGGCCTGTGCGCGGTGATGATGTCAGTGTGGGCCCATCCGTCTCCATCACGGCGGATACGCTGCTCGGCCGGCGTGAAGGGGGGGGGGGGCACTGCGGGGTGTGGGGCCCGGGAAACGGGACATCTGTCCTGTGCTCAGTCTGCTGGGGACCTAATGCAGCTCTAAAGAATAAAGTCGGTTTTGTTTTGTTTTTTAAAGCGTATGCCTGAGACCCCTTCAAAATGCATCTTTCCCTAAACACTCAAATGCATGTTCACTATTAAAATCCTGTATATTTATTTTAATCTTTAAATTTTTGCAACGTCCCTGTAGTGTGTGATTTGTCCTCATTCTGTTTGGAGAGAGGAACAAGCGAGGTCCCCTCCCCCCTCCCCCAAGCCCCCACCTGGCTGGGCCTCCTGGAGACTCCCCAATACACTCGTTTCTCATGCTACCTCCCATCCTTCTGGAAGCTTCCCTGACTGCTCTATCACTCAGGGCCTGGGCAGCCGCAGACCCAGGTTTTGTGGGCCTAAAGCTTACACTTCGGGGCATCACTGCAAGAAAAAGAATACAAAATTATAACCACAAAGTGTAGGTGCAAACGTGACTATTTGGAACCAGAAAAGAAACCATGGCGAAAGGATCATATTTTAAATTCCGTATGCATGATAAAGTCAAGGAAATTTATCGATCACTTGACATACCTGTGTAATTCCCTTTTGCCTTTTTTCTTTTTTTAGAGTTTATTTTTGGGAGAGAGAGACAGAGTGCGAGTGGGGGAGGGGCAGACAGAGAGGGAGACACAGAATCTGAAGCAGGTTCCAGGTTCCGAGCTGTCAGCACAGAGCCTGATGCGGGGCTTGAACTCATGTACCGCGAGGTCTTGACCTGAGCCAAAGTCAGATGCTTAACCGCCTGAGCCCCCCAGGTGCCCCGATAATTCTCTTTTTTCTACATTTCAACCGGATACCCTGATTGTCTCTTCATGTGGCCGTGATGTCATAACATTTCCTATAAAGAGAATAAAAAGATAATTCAGGCTTTTCTGTTGCACTGTTGATCAAAATTTGCTTCTAATTATTTATAGGAAAGTTTCTTTATTGATGATGTTGAGCATATTTTCAGGATAATCAAATTTAGGGAACCCTCTGCCGAGGTGTTCTGCTTAGTATTTATACGAGCTGTCAGGTTTGGAGAACGATCCACAGACTTCCCCTGGCTGCATTCCCAAGCTCTCACGATTCCAGGACCAGGACTCACCGGGCGTGCTGGCGTCCTGACCCGACCTGACCTCTGGCCCTGAGGCCAGGGTGGCAGAGGGCAGGAGTTTCCAGATGCCCACGACCCAGGTATGCCGCCCAGAGGTGACCGTGAACCATCAGAATAGACATCCACTCCACCCGAGCTAGACGTGGCCCCGACTCTATGCCTCCCAATGCCTGTGGCTCTTGCAAGTCCCCAGAGGGGACATGCCTGGGGTGGGGAGGGGCCCAGAACCCATGCTCCCAATGCCAGAGGCCCCTGCCCCCTGGGGGGTCTGAGCCCCGCATGCCAGAGGAGGGTCACCCAGAAATGTGCAGCTAGGGAGAGTTCCCGGGGGGTGGGGACAGGCCAATCCGAGGCTGTCTGCAAGGGACAGGGGTCTAGGGGACTTTGCTCCTGGCTCTTCAAGGAAACCCCAGCCCGGGTCTGCGGGTCACGCGTCGTGGGTGTGTCTGGAGCCCCAGCCCAAGTGTGGTCGTGACAACACTGGTCACCCCAGGACGCCCTCGGGAAGGGCCACTCTTGTCCCCTGCTGACATCCCTTGAACAAGGGTGACAGTCACTCACACAGAGCGTGAGAAGCTGCTCCCTGCCCCCAAGAGCTGTGTCCCCCGCCCCTCCCCAGCAGCAAAACGTTACTGGTCCCTAGGGTGAGTCGGGGTGGGGGGGATGGGAGCACGCACTGTGCGGAGAGAAAACTCGGGCGGGGGCTTCACGGGCCTGTCCCCCCAGGCCCAGGCACAGCGTCTGAGCCGGAAAGGGAGGGCCGAGGCAGGCTCCCTGTGGTGGGTAGGAAGGCAGGACTGGCCGGCACTCTGGTTGAGACGCAGCGAGGCAGGTCATGAGGGCAGGCGTGGTGCCCGCGTGAGAGGACCCGTGGTTCCCTCCCTTCCCGCCCCAGCCCTGTCAGCGAGAGCCGTCCCCCCCCCCCCCATCCACGCTGGGGCCTCGCTCTGTGGACACCGCCTGCTGCAAAGGCGGGTCCCGAGCAGGTGACGGCCCCGTCCTCTGTCCCCGCTGCCCCACACAGCACGTACGGGTCGCGTAGGCTCGGTTCTCTCAGCCACTTGGCAGAATGAACACGTGCCGTTTAGGGCATCCTCTTGTGTAGTCAACCAACAAACACTCCTGTGTGAGTCTCCTGCACGGGCACCGGTGGCGAGGCGGTGGGCAGAGCAGACAGCCCACCTCGGAGAGCTCGTCGTCACAGAGCAGATGCCAACCCCCGCGGCTGCTCACACGCACAGGAACACGTCGTTGGCAGCTGGGATGAGTGGCCGCTCCAGGGCGGAGACGGGCCGGGTGTTGGGTGGGGGGATTAGTCACATCTTCCCAGCGACTGACACCTGAGATCTCGGGACGGGAGCTAGAAGGTTGGAGATGTGGCGGAGGCCGCGGGTGAAGGAAGGGGAGCCAGCACTGGCAAAGGCCCTGTGGTTGGGTGGGGGGAAGGGTTTGTCAGGAGCGGAGAGGCCGGTGGCTGGCGGGCAGGGAGAAGCCCCTCGGGCAGGGCCAAGAGGGGCTTTACCGCAAGTGTGGTGGGCAGCCGTCCCCGTCCGTCCGCTCTGACCGCCCTTCAGGACGCTGGCAGAGCTGCTCTGCAGATGTGCTTAGAAGTCAGGGAGTGCCGTCCTGGGCGCCCCAGCTGAGAGAGTGCCCAGAGGCCCAGGGGAGGATGACGAAGGCCTGGCCGGGCGTCGGTGGGGCGGTGGAGGGCACACAGTCCCATGCGTGTGACTTGGTCCGTCCTGGGGGTGGGGTAGGGACGAGAGAGGGGTCCGGATGTGCCTCTGCTTCTATTATTTTGAGTTTTTAAGTTTATGTTTTTAATTGTATTTATTTTTAGAGAGAGAGAGAGTGAGCAGGGGAGGGACAGAGAGAAAGGGAGACAGAATCCCAAGCAGGCTCCACACTCAGTGCACAGCTGGACACAGGGCTCCAACTCATGAACCGTGAGATCATGACCTGAGCCGAAATCAGGAGTCAGATGCTTAACCGACTGAGCCACCCAGGCGCCCCAGGTTCTGCCTCTGCTTCTGGAACAGCAGGCAGGGAAACCCTCAGCAGTCACAACAGGTAAAGTCATGCTAAGGCAACAAGTAGCCCCAAGCCCCCCAAGGCTTAGGCCCCAGATGTATCTGTCACTCGTGGGACATGCCCATCACGAGGGAACTTCCCGAAGCCCACGAGTCGCCCGGCTCACCCCCATTGGCTAGATGAGTCACCGTGACAGGAGGGGACAGAGAGTAGGAGATTTGTGCGAACCGCTCCCGGGGCTGTGGGGTGTGGGCGGACACAACCCCCGCCTGTTTGGGACACTCAGGCGAGGAGCCCTAAGTGGACCGACCCCAAGGAGGCTGGTCAGAGCTGGGGAACCCCGGGCCCCGACAGGCACAGCCGGGGCTGAGGACCGAGACCCCAGGTTCGGAAATGGAGAAGGATCTGAGTGAGCAGAAGGCAGAGAACGTGGGAGCCAAGCAGCAGAAGGGAGGCCAGCTGGAGAGATTTGGGGGTTTCCTCTTCTGTTGTTGAAGTTGCCTTATTGTTTCCAAGATAAAGAAAGCCCCTACCTCCTGAGTGGGCCAAAGTGATCAGCCCCCCATTTAGCCGCCTAACAGAGGAAAGAGTGCCTGCCTCTGGGTGGGGGGAAGTGATACTCACCCCCCGGTTGCCTTTCTTTAACCATGATGCCCAGAAGACAGTAAAAGGTTATGAGACACGAGAAGTAGGAAAATGTGACCCTGAATCAGGAGGGAAAATTTGGCATGAGAGGCCGACTCACAAATGACCCAGATGTTAGAGTCATTGAACGAGGACTTGAGAATAACTATGACAAAGATGCTAAAGAATTTGGAGAAACATATAGAATGAGTTAAAGGAAGGAGAGTTTCAACAGAGACATGGAATCTCTGAGAGAAGGCGCCATACGTCTGGAAGCTCGGTGTTTGCACCCCAGGATTTGTCGTGTGGGCAAAACGGCAGCAGAGGGAAGAGTGAGATGCATTCCCGGATGAGCTTGAGTGCGAGGGGCTGGCTGTGCACATGGGGCATCACACCGTAGATGCGTTTAGTTTGTGGGGGCTGATAATACAGTTTGGGCAAACACAAGCCAATAGAAATTATCCAGGGTGAGGCATGGGGAGAAAAGAAATAGGGGCAAAAGGGACAGAATTTAGGGGCATATGAGATCACCGCAAATAGTCTATCATACATGCTTTCATGTAACTGGCATCCCAGAAAGAGAAGAGATCGAGAAGGGGCAGAAGAGATATTTGATGAGGTGGTGGCTGAGGATTTTGTAGAGTTGATAAAAGACATCATTCTACAGATTTAAGATGCCTCGTAAACCCCAAAGAGGATAAAGGCAAAGGAAGCCACACCCAGGTACATTAGAGTGAACCTGCTAAGAACTAAAGATACGGACAAAATCTTGGAAGCTTCCAGAGAAAATGATACTTTGCCACCCAGGGAACAGCAATGAGAATGATGAGCATCTTCCAATTAAGAACAATGAGGGGCGCCTGGGTGGCTCTGTCGGTTAAGCGTCTGACTTTGGCTCAGGTCATGATCTCGCGGTTCGTGACTTTCATGAGTTTGAGCCCCATGGTGGGCTCTGTGCTGACAGCTCGGAGCCTGGAGCCTGCTTCAGATTCTGTGTTTCCCCCTCTCTCTGCCCCTCTGTCTCTGTCTCTGCTCTGTCTCTCTGTGTCTCTCTGTCTCTCAATAACAGATAAACATTAAAAAAAAAAGAACAACGAAAGCCAGAGGCAACTTAATACACTTTCAAAATGGTGATGGAAAGAACTTTCAACCTAGAATTCCATACCCAGTGCAAACATCCTTCTAAAATGAATACGAAAACGAGGACATTTTCAGACAAATAAAGAATTTATCAGCAGCAGACCTACAGAACAGAAATAATACCAGAGGAAAGTGATCCCAGATGTGAGCCTAAGTCTGTGGAAAGGCAGAGACAGAGCACAAGGAAAGTCTGGAAAGGAAGAACAAAGGAGGAAAGAGCAGGTGGCAATAGCAAGACTGAAGGTCTGAACCCAGCCATATCACTAATTACATTAAATGTAAATGGACTAAACACTCCAGTGAAAAGACAGAGCTTATCAGATTGCATAAGAACATCAAGACTGAACTGTATGCTATTGGCAAGAGACACAGTTTAAATATCAGAACACAAAGAGATTGAAAGTATTGGGTAGGGAAAGGCACAGTGTCACACTCTAACCATAGAAAGTGGGTGAGGGGAGCCTGGGTGGCTCAGTCAGTTAAGTGTCCAAATTCGCTCAGGTCGTAATCTCACGGTCCATGAGTTCGAGCCCCGCGTCGGGCCCTGTGCTGACAGCTCGGAGCCTGGATCCTGCTTGGGATTCTGTGTCTCCCTCTCTCTCTGCCCCTCCCCTGCTCACATTCTGTCTCCTTCAAAATAAATAAACATTAAAAAAATAAAAAAAAAGAAAGTGGATGAGACTATATTAATATCAGACAAGTTGACTTCAGGACAAGAGCATCACCTGAAGTTTCTACCTAAACAAGGTGTTGGCTCATCAAGAAGGTGAGGGAGTGGAAGAGCTCAGGATGTTTGCAGGGATGTTTACAGATGTGGGCATTTTGCAGACCAAAGACAGAATGAGTGATGTGGTTCAGAGTCCCAGGGAAGAGGGAGGCTTAGAAGGGAGTGAGAGAGAGACACAGAGAATGACCAGCAGGCGAGGAAGTGTGGCTGAAGGCAGAGAATGGGTCAGCAGACTGCGGTCTCGTTAACAAAGTACATGCCAAAGCTGTTTTCTGGGAGAGTGAGGTAGGTGGTCCACGGGGTCCTTCGTCCGTGGGCATAAATGGGAATAAGGAGGGAGGGTGCCAGGACACGATCCAATAGCCCCTCTGTAAATACTTCCTGGTACCCACTATCAGCAGAGGGCTGGGGGCCAGGACCAGGTGGAAAACTGGATGTGGGCACCAAGCTGATTCACAGGCTGAGTCCCTCCACCCCCAGGCTACATGCAGGAAGGAGCCTAGCTGTGCTGTGTGACCTTGGGCGAGCCGTGGTCTCTCTGGGCTTTGGTTTCCTCGGCCAAGTACGGGGGTACTTCCCCTGGCTGGAATGGTGCCCCGGTGGCTCTCTCTGCCCAACAGCACTTGACCCCATCAGGAAAGCAAGCAGGTCTGGTCACTGGCCCACACCTCGCGGGACAGCCATGGTCAGGCAGTGAGGCAAGGTGAGGCTCACCTGTGCCGAGGTGGGTAGGCCTTGTGGCAAACGGAGTAGATTGGATACGGCACAGAGTGAGAGCCAGAAACACAGCTCTGGCTGATTGGAGACCCAGGAGTTTGTGCTTGTTGTGCAAGAGGAAAGCCTAGTTCTGTGTGTGTTGGTGTGTGAGGGGCATGTGGGGGCGTGTTCATGGTGTGCATGTCACGTGTGTGTGTAACACACATGTGCACAGGCTCTACCTGCACACAGACCTCTCTTTCCGACCCCCTTCCTTCTCTCAGCCCTGCCAGCGGCTTTCTGGGCTTCCAGGTCCTTCTCTGAGAGGGTGTGCTCACTGCAGAAACCGGGCAGGCAGAGGCGGGCTTCTGTCGTCAGGATGGGGCTCCTCCCAGCGCCCTGGCCGCTGGCCCTCGGGCCCCACCGGGCTGCCTGCTGCCAGGCGGGGCGGGTGCTCTCTGGTCGGCCGTGAGCCTAGTTGGGCGGGTGCAGGGACAGACAGACAGTGGACGGCTTGGAGGGGTCCTGCGGGGCAGCCGGGACAGTTGCTATTTCGGCCCACCTCGCCTGCCCCCTTCCCTTCTGTTGGCTGCCTGGACCGTCCCAGGGCTCGGCTGCAGGGCCCTGGACCAGGCCAACGGAGAAGCTTCAGAAGGCGCGGCACGCGCAGGGACGCGCCAACCCCACGTGCGGCCCACCCCTTCTTCCCTTTCCAGGGGACTCGATCTCAGCAAAGTGGGGAGCCCCACGCTCCAGGGTAGCCCAGGGGGCAGGCGCTGGGCAACCCCACACAGGTCACTTAACACGCTGAGCCCCAACCACACAACAGGGGCCCGGCGGGTGGGGGTGGCCCACGGCATGAAGCCCCCAGCACAGCACCAGGTCAAGGAGCATTTGCTGCCCCTTCCATGTATCAGACGGAGTGACAGGGGCCCCAGGGCTGGGGGACCTGGCAGAGGAGACGGGGGAGGGGCCCTGCACTCTGCATATCTGGGATCATGCTGTTCACAGGCCTGCATCTGTTCACGGTGCATCTGAAACGCGGTGTTCAGGTTGATGTTCCAAGAGGGGTTCAGAGAAACATCGGCGGGAGAATGGGGCGGAGCCGCGCTGATTGCCGGGGAGGGAGCGTCTAAACCAGGCAGGGCTGGTGTGATCCCGGGGAGTCTGGGCCCAGGGCTGGGCGGCGGGCGGCCTCATCCATCTGGGATGAGGGGCCACTGTGGCCACTGCTGCAGCCGCCGGGACCCCCAGACCCCTTCTGTGAGGACCCACACCAACCCTTTGGTCCCTCAGAAGCCGCCGGGCATCCACAGCACTGCCCGGTCACTGCCCTGGGGCGGAGGCCAGCGTGGGGCCGGCAGACGGGCAGTGGCCGCTCTTTGTCCCTCAGGACTGCCCTCCTGCTGTGCCGGGGGCCCTGCCGCCGTCCGTGCGGGGTCCTGGCCCGGGAGGGTCAGGCCCCTTCCGTGTACTGGTGTTTATCGGGCTTCTGTCGGCGTCTGCCAGGTGCTGGCACATGGCTGCGTGGGGTTCGGGCTCCGCGGGAGACGCCCCGTGCAGATGACCACGCACACCCAGTGTGTGATGTGTGTCCTGTCCCTCGAGGGCAGAAACCAGACCTCAGGGCACAGCGAGGGAGATGCTTGTCTTGGTGCGAAATCCAAGTGGGAGTCGCTAAAAAAACCCACTGATCAAGATGAGCACCATTTTAGCCCAACCCTCTCCGAAGCCAGAGTTAATTCAAAATTCCTGATGAACGAAACATCAAACGCCTAAACACAGGCAGGGTCCCCGGAGCTGGTGCTGCCCCTCGTGGCTCTGGACCCGCCCCTCCCGCGGCCGCCCGGCCACCAGCCCACGACCTGTGGGCAGCGGCGTCTCAGGGGTGGGGGCACCGGAGGGGAATCCCTGGCAGGAAGAGACTCCTGCACCCAGGCTTCCTCCGGAGGGAAAACAACATTCCAGGGATGCGGTGAGGAAGTCCCTCCTCCCGGGACTTTCCCGAAGAGCCTGGGCAAGTCGGCCTCCGCAGGTGGCACGGGGACAGGGACACGGGGACGGAGCCCTCCGCCCTCTCTCCCTGGTGGAAGGCGGCTCCCGGGGCCCCGGAGGCCATGCTGCCCACACACACAGAGGAGGCGAAGCGGGTGACGGTGGAACCGAGTAGTGTCCTCTCACACGCTGCCCCCTCTCCACAACTACCTGCGGAGGTTGACGGTCAGCAATGAGAAAGCGGAACGTCGTTCCAGCGCGTCCGATTGCATTTTCTTTATTACGGGTCCTCAGCCGTCGCTGCTGCTGCGGGTGGATCTGAGGAAAAGGTCAAAGTTGCTTCCAGATTTCTCCAGCTGGGAAAGGCCCGGAAAGTCCCTTCCAGTGGCAGTTGGTTGGGTCTTGACTGGGGGTGGGGGTGGGGTGGCTTTGCCAAGCGTGGGCCTGACAAGAAATGGCTGTTGCGTGCAAACCGGCTCGTTTGAGAAGCGTTTAACCAAGGAACTGTGGGCAGGAGTGTAGACAGACCTGCAGAAGCAAGGCGGGGACTGGGGGCTGGGGGGTGGGTGGCCTGAGTGTGTGCCGGGACGGGCAGGGCTCTCCAGGAGAACAGAACTGACGTGGAAACGTGGGGTTCGGAGCGAACAGCCAAGGAGGAATTCCCGAGACGTCTTCCGTGCAAAGAAAGAGGTGATTTTATTAAAGCAGGGGGACGGACCCATGCACAGAAAGAGCTGCACTGGGGTTGCGAGGAGGGGTTCAGGACAGCACAGGCCTCCCGGGAGTTTTGGAAACAAGGCTTCCAGGACCCGGAGGGGCTTGCTGTTGTTGGGAAAAGGTCATTTATTACTGTTTAGTCAAAACCCCGTCATGAGACCCTTCAGAGGGAGATCAGGGGGCCACATGCTTGGAGCATGATTGCCAGCATATATCTTGGGGTGGGGGGTGTTGAGACAAAGGAAGTTTCCAAAGGAATCTTTATTTGTTAAAGGAGACCCACAGGACCCTGGAGAGCGGGACAGTGTCAGGCTAAGATCGACTTTTGCCCCGAGCAAAGTGTCCTCATCCAGGCCGCTGAGCTCCCGGGGGAAGGTCACCCTGCCTGTCCCAAGGACTTGTCAATGGGCTGTACGTTGTAAGGAAATTTGATTTGTTTCTTCGCCTTTGTTTCCCACAGCAAGAACCAGTAGGTGTGGGCGCACGCAGGGGAGAGGAGTTACCCGGGTCTCTGTAACAACTGCCCCCAAACTAGCCGTTTTAAACAACAAGCGTTTATTACCTTGTGGTTTCTGTGGCTCAGGGATTTGGGGGGTCTGACTCAGGGTTTATCACGAGGCTGCAGCTAAGATGTCAGACAGGGTGGCATCACGTGAGGGTGTCACCGGGGCCGGAGGGTCTGTTTTCGAGAAGGTGAGTTCACACGGCCGTTGGCAGGGCCCTCGGTGCCCGGCCACTTGGCATCTCCGAAGAGCCACGCGGACGTCCTCACGGCGTGGCGGCCGGGGTCCACCAGGGTCAGTGATCCGAAAGGGGGTAAGGTGGAAACCACAATGTCGCCTGTGACCTCGTCCCGGATGCCACTCACCTTGGCACAGAGCAGCCCAGACTCCACAAGGGCACGGACACCAGGAGCCGGGGACCGCGGGGTGGCATCTGGGGAGCTAGCGAGGGCACGGTGAGAACGGATTGAGAGGGAGGTGCTCACCAGAGCCCCGGAGTCGGTGACTGAGGTTGTAAATGGCAGTGGAGCTAAGCAGCCCCTGACACTCCCACTCCCCCTTCACCCCACTCCGATCCTGAGAGGCCCTTCGGGGACGGAAACCTCCCTGCCGGGCTTTATGCGTGATGACTCGCGAGGGCAGGCCACGAGGCTGGGGGCATCAGACCTGGTGGCACCTGGGCCGGGGGCAGCCGGAGCCCCGTGTGACACAGTCCGGCTCCGGCCAGGGGGGCCATGGGCGGGATGAGAAGCTGCTTTAGACAGAGGACGGCACCCCGACCACCCAAAGTGACCGGGTGTGGCGGGGCCCGCACAGGGGAGGAGGCCGCAAAGCATGATCGGGAGGGGCTGTTGGCCCCAACAAAACCGCTCTGTGTTCACCCCGAGCTGAGGCTCTGAGAACCGTCCTGCAGAGAGAGAACACGTGCGCTGTGGCCTCGCCGCCTTTTCTGCGGTGGCGTTCCTCACCCTCGAGACTCCAGAGAACCCGTTACGGTGGGTGGGGGGTGCACTTGTCTGCGTTTTTAGCCTGGGGAAGGAAAGGAGAGGCTGAGGGCACAGGGAGCTGCAGACCTGCGTGAACGTCACGCACGGAGGTTCCAGGCTCCCCGGGATCAGAGGACGTCAGGACCCGATGCATCCCTGCCCTGGGGGTGGGCTCAGCAGAGGGAGAGCCTTGGAAGCAGCCAGCCCCAGCGATGGCCGTGGGGAGTGTTGGGGGATGCTGAGGAGACACACGGCTCGTCCAGAACCGAATCCACCAGCTCCTTACCCGCCTCTGAAAGCAGGGAGGTTCTGTTGACAACGGGGCAGCTTCAGGCATGGCTAGATCCAGGACCCCACATCATGGCCTCGAGGCTCTGATTCTCTGCCAAGGCTGGCATTGGGTGTCTGGGATGACCCCAGCAGACAGCCTCCAGCATCTATGTGGCATTTTCCACCCCACTGTAGGCCGTGGGTTTTGATTTGGAGCTGAACACTGTGATAATTGTGGGAAGGGCCTCAGGGGCCAGGAAAGCCTGCCCACCCCTGCCCCCTGTCCATTCTGCTGCAGCTTAATCCTTCATCTTGAGGCCATCAGAGGAGGAAGAGCCACACCTGGGCAGCCGAGAGGTTTCCCAAAGATGACCTTTGTCACTTTATAATTTCCCCAGAGCCCATGTGCCCCACTCTCTAAAGCCAAGAAGCCCCTACGTGGGAGAGGGGCAGTTGCTAGTCAAGAAAGACCGTACCGGGGCGCCTGGGTGGCGCAGTCGGTTAAGCGTCCGACTTCAGCCAGGTCACGATCTCGAGGTCCGTGAGTTCGAGCCCCGCGTCAGGCTCTGGGCTGATGGCTCGGAGCCTGGAGCCTGTTTCTGATTCTGTGTCTCCCTCTCTCTCTGCCCCTCCCCCGTTCATGCTCTGTCTCTCTCTGTCCCCAAAATAAATAAAAAACATTGAAAAAAAAATTAAAAAAAAAAAAGAAAGACCGTACCCATCCATGTGCCAGGCATTGTGCAGGGGGCCACGGGTGCAGAGACACTTAAAATGCACAACCTTCTCGTGAAGAACTCACCCGGCCCGCTGGGGAGACTGCCCAGCCTCCCTCTCCCCTTGGCCAGGCAGCAAACCTCTCCTTCCTGCGGGGCTGCCCTTACCCAGTATAAGGACAGACATGTACCTCGTCCGCCAGCCACAGCGGTTGGTTCTGCGATGCTCACGTGACCCAAATCACAACATGAGAACCCCCTCTGGGACTTGTTCCCAGATTGACCGGAAAATCGGGGCTGCTCACTTGGTAGGAGGCAACTGTGGGATTGTCAGAGGCCACCTCCACCCCGCGGGGAGAGAGCTGACACCCACAATGAAGTCAATAAAAGACAAGCAGAACCAAGACAGGGAGAGAGAGGCCGAGACTCAAGGCCATGACCGGGGCTCCTGGATCCAGCCAAGCCTGAAGCTGCTCCTGGGAGATGTAGTTAATGTAAGCCAATAAATTTCCTATTTACTTAAGTTCATTGAATGGAGATTCTGAGCCAAGAGAGTTCTAGCAATATAAAGAGACCAACACTCATGCGGGAATGCCAGGTCCATACCTAGGCGCTCAGGCAGGGGGGTGCAGAGGTACCGTGGAAACTAGAGGAAAGGCAGGCTGGGTCTCGGAGGATGTGTGCAGCTACCCAGGCAAAGGCTCTCAGAGAGGCTGGGGGCGGGGGCGGGCCGACGCAGGAAGGGCTGAGGGCGACGAGCAGCGAGTGGCGGAGTGGAGGCCACGTGCGGCAAAGCAGTGAGGTGGGCATTGTGCGGGCGGTCCCGCCTCTCGCCACCCTGGAGCGCCAGGTGGTCAAACATGCAGGTACACACTCATGGGGACCAAACGTAATTGGCAAATCAATCCTTGGCCTGCATTGTCTGCCAGCAGCGTGATGGAATTGACCGACCACGGCATCTCTGCCTAGAATCCCTGCACCCCTCCCACGTGCTGACCCCACCTTCCTGTCCCAGTCTCCCCACTTAGCCACGAGGTGGATCTCTCTTCCCCTCTCCTCCCGTCTCTCTGTCCGATCCGTGGGTCCATCAAAACCCTGAGCAGCACCCCCAGCCTCCACTGGGAACCCCAGGCCCCACCTGTTTCCAGGGGCCGGTTGGCACCCTGGGATGGGGGAGGGTCGAGCCCCGGAGCCCGGGGTAGGCTGCAGAGGGCTCCTGGCAGCACAGAGCCAGGCAGGGGGCCTGTCGGGACTCCTGAAAGCCACTCCGGCCTCCACGTAGCGTGGATTCGATGCCCAGCGTGGGCCCTGCCTGGGCAAGCTCACGGGTGCCTCAACCCCGGGTCACGAGAAGTCACTGGTCTCCACGCCTTCCCAAACCAAGCGCAGCCAGGGTGAGCAGCGAAGCCTGTCGTGGCTCCGCACCCGGATGAGTCACCCTGAGAGCGTCTGCCCGGGGTGGAGGTGCCTCCCTCCCGCCCTCCGTCCGTCCCCACCAGGGTCAGGTCCTCAGGAGAGAAGCCTGGGGGTACGATCCTGTTGTCTGAGTTCGACTCCGGTGTCCGGTCTCACCAGAGCTGTTCCCCGATGGGCCCGGAAGCCAGAGCCAGAATGGAGCCCAGTGACGGAGCCCAGCAGGGGCCGGGGGGAGGGTGGGCGCGTCCTCGTGGGGAGGAGGCCTCCAGCCAGGCGGAGCTTCCCCGGGCACGGTGCCCAGGAGGATCCTGGCCGGTCCTCGGGAACTTGGAGTCCAGCCTGCGGGACTCTATCCCCCAGAGAGAAAGTCACCTGAGTCTCAAAGTCAAGGACGAGATGCCACCTGAAAGGACTCCTGTTTGCACAAAAACGCAGCATAACGTCTGTGCAGAGTCAGCCGGGCTCGCGCCGGGCAGGCCGCGACTCTGCACGGAGCCCCACGGCCACAGAGCTGTCCGCTCGAGGCGGGCCCCGCGGGCCCAGGAGCTCGCGCAGGGAGCTGGGGGCCCAGCCCCTCGGCCTTAGAGGAGGCCGGAGCCCGGAGCCCGGAGCCCGGAGCCGGGGCAGAGCCGCCCTCCATGTCAGCTGCAGGTGTGCCTGCCAGTGGGCACCTCTCCCCACAGGCCCTGGTCTCCAGCAGGTCTTTGTGATATTTGACCATAAACGAAGGCTACGGGGAGCCCTGTTTACAGTAAACTCTCACTTCCTCCTGCCTGGATGAGCAGGATTGCACCGGCCCAGGAAGGAAAACCCGCGTGCGTCTGGTTTCTGGAGCAGAAATGACTTCAGGCTTCACACCCCCCCCCCCCCATCCCCACCCCCACCCCTGGCCTCCTCAGGTCTCGCTCCGCACAGACCCTCGGCTTCTGGCCTCCTTCGGGACAACTTGCACGGTGGCGACCACGGCACATTTTTCCCCGTGGCAACGGAGGTCTCGGGCTCGGGAACGCACGCGCATGTGCCCATGCACACGCACACACGCGCAGGCTGAGCCCTGTACACGCCGGCACTCCCTCACGGCAGGGCTAGCACAGCCCAGCATACCTGGCCTGCACACCTAGCCCACACACCCGGTGCACGCTTGGTGCACACCCAGCCTGCACGCCCGGCCTGTGCTGACGCCATCGGCTTGGCTCTCGAGAGCTCCAGGATCCCTGGAACACAGCGGCCTGATGATCAGGCACAAACGGGGCCCCAGGGGGCGGAAGACCCTGCTGAGGGCGAGAGCCTGTCCTAGCGACAGAGCGCCCAAGGCACTAGGGACCGTGAGCTACGGAATCCGGTCAGCCCAGGCCATCCTGCAGCCCCAGAGGGGACAAAGACCTGCTGTCCCTGGTCCTCCCCGAACACGGGGCACAGGGTAAGTGCCCTCCTCTTCCTCCGATGAAGGCCAGCTCCCTCCCTCATCCTGCACTGCAGGGGTGAAGTCACCTCCCCGTGGTCACCTCTCCCGCTGTGGTCCCATCCACCGACAGGAGACACCCTTCTCCTGCCGTGAGCTCACCCACTTGGCCCTGTTGGTCGACAGCGCTGTCCCCAGGCTCGCGGGCACCTGACCGGGAGTCACACAGGCCAACACCAGCTGATGAGCTGGACGTCCTGAGTCACCGACTCTCTCAGGCTTCCTCCTCTGCAGCTTGGGGACACAACCTTTGCTTTTTAAGCCTGTGGTGGTGACCCAGTCCGAACAAGCAGGGCGATGGTTTTCTGCACCCCGGCCCACGTGCGTGCACGTGCAAACACATCACCGAGCAGCCTCCTCCAGCTTAAATTCTGCCCAGCCTCCGGGCCAGCCCCTCCTGTCCCCTGGCCCCTCTCGAGAATGTGCATCCCACTTGGGGTGGAGCAGCAGGAGGGGGGTGCCGGGGCCCCGGGGAGGGCTTGGGGTGCAGGCACAGCACCGGTGCCCTCTCTCGTGCTTCCTGCAGGCTGAGTCCTGGGGTTCAGCTTCCTCATCCGGGCACCGGAGACATGATGCCTGCCACCGAGTGGGTGTGAGGGTGAGTCACCAAGTGTGACAGCCAGCATATCACCAGAGGGCATCTGGGGGAGAGAGCACGGGGGTCTTGCCCCCCCCCCCCAGTCACTGGGGCTGCTGACCCTGGCTGGTGGGGGCTTTGCCGACCTCAGTTTCCCTGCAGCTCCCTAGGCCTTTCCCGGGGAATCTCCTGCTGTCCCGACCTGTGGGCACCTCCTGAGAGCTGTCTCCGGCCACCCTGGGCTCAGGGAAGTCCTGGAAGAAGGCCTTCCTTTTGGAGTGACAATAATGAGTGTGCTCCCAGGAGCCGACGGCGTCCCCCCCCCCCCCATGTCACTTCTCTGGGCACCCCTGTCACCTCTGCCCCAACTCCCACCGCGGGTGAACCACAGATGAACAGTCTTCCTGGGGCCAGGGCCGCCTGGACGCCGGGGTGTGATGTGATGAGGGGGTGTCGCCCCGAGGCGCCCCGACGGCTCTCCTCGGCGGAGGGGGGGGGCTCCGTGTGCGTCCAGGGATCTGGCTGCCCGTGGGCTGGGGGCCCGCTGCTCCTCCCCAGGGTCCCGAGGCAACAGCAGCACAGGGCCCACTGCCTCCGCTGCCACCGTCCCCGCGCTGGGCACTTGTGACCTTCTGCCGCTCAGGGAAACCACTTCCCTCTCCTGTTTTCATTTCTCTTTTTCCCAAGGAAGGGAGGCCACCTGCCCCTGGCCCAGCGCAAGCCCTCAGCAAGGGCAGCCGCATCCCCAGGCCTGGTGTGCTCGGCTCCGAGGGGGCCTGGCGCCCAGGGCCAGCAGGGAGCTTTTGGGACTCAGGGTCCTTACCCACAAGTCGGGCGAGCTGTCACCTTCCCTCACAGAGGAAGGGACTCAGAGCCAGGAAGCGCCCATTGAGTCTGGCTGTAGGAGTCCCACAGGCCTGGAGCAGGGCAGGCGGGAGGCGTGGGGTAGCCTCCCCCCTCCGTGGCCTTCCTACCACGCCTGCACCAGGAGGCTGCCCTCCCCTCACCGCCCCCAGGTCACCCCAGCACAGCCGTGGGGTCCCACTGCAGACCAGGGCAGACACCCCCACCTCAGGCCCCCACTGAGGCCGGGAGG